>NC_138223.1:33294909-33774182 GCF_964197995.2 Scardinius erythrophthalmus
TTTATGTACAGCACTATAAGCACTTATTCAGTCAATATAACCATAAAAAAAGATCCTCATGTTTGAGTACTTTCAAATATATGTTTAAGAGAGAAAAATAGAGATAGAAGTCTGTATTTAAGTAGAGTTGTTTTTTTTATTTAAAAAAAGGTCATTTTCATTATTGAAAACTAACACACTATTATTTTGTTCCGCGTTTCACAGATTTAAAGGACAATTCTGGTGAAAAATGAACCTAGGGGGAATTAATACATGGTTACCGAGTTGATCGTTCTCTGGGATGCGTTTTCATGATAATCGAATGTAAAGAGTTTTATCTATAAAAACAGATTAGCTTATAACGCTAGTATATGGGGCATAGAATAAGACAAATTAAATCGCTAGTTAATACCACTAACAAGGCTCAAAATAGCCTCGCACTAACACGGTAGCATAATGAGGGTCCCTACATGCAAACCGAAGCATTGAGAACAGTCTCGAGTAGTCGAGCCACGAACGCCGTGCTAAGTGAGATGAACTGTGACTTGGAATCTCATATGGTCCGTTGTTTCCGGAAGAAAGCACTGAACGCAAGAGAGAAAATAAATAAATAGAAATAATTTACGTTCACAAACGTAATTCCTAGCAACCAGCTCATTAACACGTCGTTCGTGACTCGACTAGTCGAGACTGTTTTCCACGATGGCACCTGCCTGTATACACGTAATGTACTGTCTTTATAAAGTATCTTCTTATTAAACTGTCTGTACACTTACAAAGTCAATGCTTCGGTTTGCTTCAACTGCTTCAACCAATCAGTGCGTCTTGGCATGACTCCAGCGCCAATGGGAAGCCTTCCCGAGCTGTCGTCATAGCCCGCCAGAACAGGGTGTGGCTTCGCCTATAAAACCCCACTGCACAGGTTGCACAAGTGATTTCAGTCGACTAGAAGCGAAAACCAAAGTGCAGCACAAGCACCGCAGGCTACGCAACACTCGTTCCCTCTCTAGAGAGAACCGAGGTTACGTTAGTAACCGAGTGTCGTTCTCTTACGAGAGTACTCTAGTGTTGCGTAAGTTTAGCTTACGCTACGGGAACCCTATGTAAAACGCCGTGCGTGCTGAAAATCAAACACTTATGTCCCAAGGGCAGTGCCCGGGGCTCATGTAAAGTGAAGCAATCACAGCGGCATAACAGGGCGGGGCGACTCTGTGTTATGAGATAGGTGCATTAGCGTCTATACATACAGATAAGGCAGTATGACCACCCTTAAACTGCATAGGTCACAGGACTTGCAGTATATCAACAGTCTAGTCAAACCGCGTTGAGTAGACAACGTCAATATAGCATTATCAGACTGAGAGCAGTCTGGTAGAGATGCGCGGTTGGCGGTTACAGCCGCGGACTCCGCGGATAAACCGCGGATTGGGCGGATGACGTGACGAAAAATAATATTTTAATTAAATTCGGGCGGGTGGCGGGCGGTTGAACCAATCAAATGAAAAATATATGTATACACAAATCAACGGATGGCGGGCGGGTGCGGTTTTGAAAATTGGTCAAAAACGTTGGTGCGGCTGGATGGCGGACGGGTGATGATTTTTGTGATGCGGTTGCGGATGAAATAATAGCCCATCCGCGCATCTCTACAGTCTGGCCTGTAATGCGGGTACTTCTAGGTTATAAAACCTAACAAATGTAGACAGCGAGGCCCAGCCTGCTGCCATACAAATGTCATGGATAGAAACCCCACTTAACCATGCCCACGATGAGGCCATGGCTCTAGTCGAGTGGGCCCTCACCCCCAAAGGGCAGTTTAAACCCTTGGATGCATAAGCTGACGCGATAGCTTCCACTATTCATCTGGACAGGGTCTGTTTCGAGATGGCTAGCCCTTTAATGCGGCCACCGAACGAAACAAAAAGCTGCTCCGATTGCCTGAAAGCGGCGTAGCGCTCCACATAAATCCTTAATGCCCTCACCGGGCAGAGAAGGTTAACCCCTGCCTCACTATCAGACATAGGGAGGGCTGAGAGGGAGATAACTTGCTCTCTGAAGGGAGTCGTAAGCACTTTAGGGACGTAACCGTGTCTTGGTTTGAGGATGACCTTAGAGTCATTAGGCCCAAATTCCAAGCACATAGCGCTTACTGAAAGCGTGTGCAGGTCGCCCACCCGTTTTACTGAGGCTAGCGCCAACAGAAAAGCAGTTTTAAACGATAGGTATTTTAGCCCTACCGTGTGCAGAGGTTCAAACGGTTCGCCCTTCATGGCCTCGAGGACCGTAGAAAGGTCCCAAACCGGAACCGAAGGTGGCCGAGGAGGATTCATCCTCCTAGCACCCCTTAGGAAACGAATTATGAGGTCGTTCTTTCCTAATGACTGGCCGCTTGCAGGGTTTGTGAACGCTGCTATAGCCGGCACATACACTTTGAGCGTGGAAGGGGTTCTCCCGCTGTCCAACAGATCTTGTAGGAAAGAAAGAACCACCGTTACCTCTGCTTTTAGCAGGTTCAAATCATGAGCTGAGCACTACTCAGCAAACACTGACCATTTAGAATTGTAAAGCCGTCTAGTAGACGGAGCTCTTGCCTCTGTGATCGTGTTCAGCACTCCCTCTGGGAGGTGCAGTGGTGGTAGTTGATCAGCAAATGCGTTTTACATTCTAAAAATTAAAAGGATAATTTTTGCTTCAGTATTCTCGAGAAAAGGAGTTTTCCCGTAGCGTAAGCTAAACTTACGCAACACGAGACTACTCTCGTAAGATAACTAGCGATTTACTTTCACTTATTCTATGCCCCATATACTAGTGTTATAAGCTAATCTGTTTTTAGAGATAATACTCTTTACATTCGATTATCATGAAAACACATCCCAGAGAATGATCGACTCGGTAACCATGTGTTAATTACCCCTAGGTTCATTTTTCACCGGAATTGTCCTTTAATAAAATCCTTTGGTAAGTCACCTGATTTAGTCACTGAAAGAAGCTGACAGGATTGATGTCTCAATCTTCAGATATGGACATTATTTAATGATATATTAGAAGTTAGAGATGCATCAGCTGTTTGTCAATATATATATGGTGACTAGACCTTGGCAAAGTTTGACACATGGTTTCTGTATGTCCTTAAGAAATGAATGCAGTATTTTTTTTAATTCTGCACATTTACTATATTGTAATGTGCATGATAAAACAAAAATCTCTGCATTTTGTATCATGTCTTTTCATGAAGGCCTGCATCAAAGAATAAATTGCATCCAGCATACTGCATATTCTGCCCCCTGCTGCACTGGAATGTTGAGTGGCAGTAGCTCTTTAAACTGTGCCATTAAAACCACACCATTGAAAGATTCAAAATGAAAATAAAAAAGATAAAATAAAATACTGTGAGTCATTCCAAGGTGTTAAGATTTTCTTCGCACATATCGGGAGCAGTCAGCAGGAGTCAGATTGGCTATCTTCACATCTCTGCTGAAGAAAAAAAAAAAAAAAAAAAAAAAAAAAAAAAATCTTGAAGAAAATATACCTTAAATGTTATCATGCAAATGTCAGAACAATTTCTCTAAATTATGCGTTTCATATTTTATACCCTTCAAATCAGTCCAGACATGTAACCCTACTCAAGAAGACCATCCAAGATAATACAATACAAGATAAATGCACATTAGTCTGCCTTTTTCTTTTGATTTTGAACTGGAAGAAGTCTTATACAGTACATATTGCAAGTTTTACATTCATTCTAGTGGTAGCTTATGATCATATGCATTTAATGTTGAGATTTTCAACATGTATGATTTTCAATGTATCATTAGACAATCAATAGCTTCAGGTTTCTTTTACTGCCCCGTTCAACATTTGTTTTAAATTGATTTTTAAAGGGGGTTTCAGCCTCTTAATGTCAGTAACCACAATTCCTCTGTGAGAACAAACTAAACTAATCACTCAAAATACAGTCTTCTCGCTTTTCTACTGTTTTGGGATTACATAGCACTGCACTTTTAGAGTCTGTGGCACTGCTAATATTGCTGACTCTATATGATTTATTGCTTGTTTGAATGTTTCATCATTTCAAAGTCTGCTTGAAAAATGGCTACCAAAGTGATTAAATGTAGATGTATTTAAAGGGCTCTGTACTTTTACTACTTGTCAGAGTAAGGTTTATAAATTTTTCACACATTGCAGAGAAGTGAAAAGAAAATGTGGTTTCTCTAAAAAAGTAAATATATTTAACAGTAACAATGCAGTATAGGCCTACATGTATTTTATTTATTTTTTTTAAGTAATGTTTTCACACGGTAATTAATATTATATACTTGCATTTTATAGTATTATTTAACACGTACAGCTGGCCTGACCTTCTGAAATATTTGTGCGGCAAAATGTATCCTTTGATGGTCAAAAGGGAAAATAACTTCTGCTCGTTTTACATTCCATTTTGCAGATGTGAATACTTATTATCATTTGCATAAAGCAAGGCCATAAAACAGTTTATTCACAATAGTTAATTGTTTAAAGTTTGCCTGAAGTAACGCCCATAATTTGTGCAAAGCGTCATGGTACATAGGAATAAGGTGGATTGCAGCAAATTATTTAGAACAAGCTAATAAATTTGGAGCCACACCATTTGCAATCTCATGCTGCTATATTCAACCACCCGTGGGCAAATCTTTGTGTACAGCTGAAAGCATTTACTGAAACACTCTCACTTGCTTTGTTTTTACAAGGACAGTAATTTACCTCCTCCCTTTCTAGGCCTCCTTAGTACACACACACACACACACACACACACACACACACACACACACACACACACACACACACACACACACACACACACACACACACACTCACTCACTCACTCACTCACTCACTCATCTCCCTCTTTGCCATGGCCATCTTGTTCTAAGCTTCTCCTGATCTGACACTTCCTCCTCTTCAGTCATGGAATGACGTCTTTAAATAACCCTTCCACTCAGACTTGGCACATACATGTTCTCATGTGTCTGCCTGTGTAAATGGAGCCTCGGGTAATGTGTGCACTTGCCCCTGGTGCTGTGATTTAAAATATGCAGCTTTGTTGTTCCTGTGATTATAGAAGGTATTAGTATAGATTGAACTCGGCATCTGCTTGGTCTCATCTGGCTGCCTATGGGAGCAATTTGGATGTTTTTTTTTTTTCTTGATTAGCCAACACTCAGAGGTTAAGACGTTCCCATGGACTAAGTGAAGCATGCACACACATAGGCTACTGCAGGTACATAATCACACGATTTAACACTTTACATTGCTCACTTACGCTTCCCTTACTCACAACTTGTCACTCTCTCACACCTGATATCCTGTTACTCGAAGGTGTTGCTTAACACATTGTGGGATCTCTTTACAAAACACTGAACGTCATGCAGAAAATCTGTTTTTTCCCTATATAGATTATTGTCTGAAAAATCTGATTATATCTTCCTCATACTGTCTCAGATGACTTTGATTTCTTGCATAACAAGCTCTCAGATTTGATTAGACTGAATCTAATGCCATCTTCTCAGATTTTCTTTCCACCGAGCAGTCTGCTCATGGGACAGAGGAACCTCAATGCAGTGTCTTTTTGGCTGGCCTGCTGCCCTGTCCCCTGTATTTCCAGCTCCTCTGGGGTTAGAGGAAGTCATTTGCCCACTTTATCTAAATGCATGAAATTAAAGGGGAAGGATATAATATTTTGGGGGCGTAATGTCAAATAGGAAATTAAATATGAGAATTTGTGCAACCTACATGATTGATATCTGCGACAACGGGTGCCTGTGACCAAAGTAATTGACAATCACAGTATCTTTCCTCTGACTCAGACTTTACTTATGGCACAATGGTATAAAAAGTCAGTTTATTTACGACTGTGTCTGTGACTCTGTGCACTGAAAGCGGCTGGGGCTGATTTAACACAAACTCAGAGAAAAGTGCTCGAGTAAATCAATTGTGCCCATTATCGCTGTATTCCGACCTTGTCGTTTGAACTAAGGGATTATGGCTAGCTACCGTTTTATTTGGTTGTCTACCGCAGTGATTGTGGCCACAGAGGGAAAGTGCCGAGAGATGAGAAAAGATATTTCACCATCACCCTGAGAGAGAGGGGCATGTGGAAATACAGTCTAAAGCCCTATTCGGACGGGACTAGTTTCACAGGGGGACGTTAGAGAAATACCTGTTTCACAGACGTACTTTGAGATTTTAATCCTGTCCGAATCTGCCATGTCTGTCTTTTTCCCAAACGACCTCTGTAAAAATTCCAGAGCAAATTACCTACTGTTTTTCGTCAAACTCGGCGGTCCTCAGAGAAATCTAATCCCGTCCGAATGCGAATGTCTGTGATTACCGGACATTTTTTTCCCAAAACGCTTTTTCTTATGTGTTTTGGTCAACGTGAACTGCCATACAATCTCTCACTATCGCGCCGGTATTCAAGTTTCTGCTTTTTGCGCACCGATAATGGATGTAAATGTGTTTGGTAGCCTACACTGCGAAGAAAAAATTAAATAAAAAATGAAATCAACAAGAAGAGCCAAATCACGTAAACTGTTAAGACTGGCTACTGTAATATCAGTTTCAGGTAAGATTACTTTCATTTCTGCACTTAATTACATAACGTGTAAATTATATTTAACGTGTAAGTTAAAACTTTTTATTCCGGTGGGTTTATTATAAGAACCCAGTTCTATAAAATCATGATGATAAATCTATGTTTAGTTTTTTTTTATACTACAATTTTTATAAAAGGTTTACAAAACACTAAATACGTTAGGAGGTTTTACTTTATATTTCAAAGTGCTTAATTTTAAAAGTACTTAATTTCAAATGACCATACGCAATCCACGCATTCTGAACACGTGATCTTCTGCAATGCCCACATGTAAAACAGACACTCCTACCTCGGTAATAAACACGGAGATGTTAGTCCCGTCCGAATCCGTACATGAAATCACAGACGTGGTTGATAAGAATTGTAACTCAAACGTCGTTTGGAAAACTAGTCCCGTCCGAATAGGGCTTAATTTTTGTAGGCTACTTGTTAGAATCACCTTCTGGTATGATTGTAAACCAATATAACGTCTCGGTTACGTATGTAACCCTCGTTCCCTGAGTAGGGAACGGAGACGTTACGTCGGATGACGACGAATGGGGTTTCGCTTAGAAATCCTATCATCTTCGAGTATTAAAACACGAGCCAATGGCAAAGAAATGCCATGGGTCTGCGGAATTTGCATAGCGTACCTCCGCCCCACCCTGGGGGTATATAAGGAAGTCGCTGGCAACATGCAGATATGTCTTCGCTGAGGAGCCGAGACTGAACTCAGGCGTTCCAGCGGTACAGCGGAAGTGGCAGGGAGACGTAACATCTCCGTTCCCTACTCAGGGAACGAGGGTTACATACGTAACCGAGACGTTCCCTTTCGTTGTCACTCCGAGTTACGTCGGATGACGACGAATGGGGTTCCCGTATAATCACGCCACCTCTCGACTGTCTACCAGTGCCCTGCGTAAGTCTGAGCTCCCTGTCGTGAAACTAGCACGGACGAAGGAGTCCTACTTAACACAGGAATACCAAGGTACACTGGGAAGCATATCCAGTGGAAATATGCAATCATGCCCAACCCGAAGGGGGGGACTTGGAATACACATATGACCCCGAAGGGCTGCATACGGAGTAACACTGGGGTGTCCAGCCGCAGGTGGAATATTTCAACCCCAGGGGTGGCAAGGTGGCTTGCCAAGGGAAAGACACATGCTCAAAGAGGCTTACAGTGGAATACACATGTGGGGGTCGCCCGAAGGGAACCATGCACATGGTGGCACCTAGCCAAGCGCGAAAGCTGCCCGTGGCATAACTCTGGCGTTGACGTCATCAGTGCTGGAGGAGACTCAGGGCTTATGAGGCTCACCTGAGGAAATATCGCACGTATCCCGTCCGTGGAGAGGAATGGCGAGCAAGCGAAGACACCTGAGCAGAATCTAGTACCGGCTAGTTGAAGCGAGTACATGAGAAGAAACTGGCTCTACTCGGAGATTGTAAAATCTCGCAAATGTGTTAGGTGTCGCCCAGCCTGCAGCTCTGCAGATGTCTGTTAGCGAGGCGCCATGCGCTAGAGCCCAAGAGGCTGCCACACTCCGAGTGGAGTGGGCCGTCACACCAAGGGGGCACGGTCGACCTTGCTGCTGGTAAGCCAAAGCAATGGCGTCCACTATCCAGTGAGACAACCTTTGTTTGGAGAGAGCCTTTCCCTTCAGCTTCCCACCATGACAGACAAAGAGCTGGTCTGAGGTCCTGAAACACTGCGTTCTGTCTACGTAAGCACGAAGGGCGCGTACTGGACAGAGCAGTGCCAAGGCTGGGTCTGCCTCCTCCAAGGGCAGCGCTTGCAGGTTCACTACCTGATCTCGAAAGGGTGTGGTAGGAACCTTGGGCACATATCCAAGCCGGGGTCTCAGGATCACGTGAGAGTTAGCCGGCCCGAATTCCAGGCACGCTTCGTCAACCGAAAATGCCTGCAGGTCCCCTACCCTCTTGATGGAGGCCAATGCAACCAGGAGCGCTGTCTTCATTGACAGGAACTTAAGCTCCACTGATTGCAAAGGCTCAAATGGAGCACTCTGCAGGGCAGTCAGAACCACTGAGAGGTCCCAAGAGGGTACGAGGGGAGGGCGAGGAGGATTTAGTCTCCTCGCTCCCCTCAGGAACCTGATGATCAGGTCATGCTTCCCCAGAGACTTACCTTCAACTGCATCGTGATGTGCGGCAATGGCGGCAACATACACTTTCAGGGTGGAGGGAGACAGCCTTCGCTCCAACCCTTCTTGCAGGAAGGAAAGCACGACACTGATCGGGCATTTCGTGGGTTCTTGCTGTTTAGAAGAACACCAGTTGACGAAGAGGTTCCACTTCAACGCATAGGCATGTCTCGTGGACGATGCTCTAGCGGAAGTGATGGTAGCCACCACCGCTGGTGGTAGGGTACTCAAACCTGCCTCGTCCCGTCCAGAAGCCACACGTGGAGGTTCCAAAGACCGGGACGAGGGTGCCAAAGGGTGCCCCGTCCCTGAGAAAGGAGGTCCTTCCTCAGAGGAATTGGTCAGGGAGGTGCTGTCGCAAGGAGTATGAGTTCTGAGAACCAGGTGTGGCTGGGCCAGTATGGGGCAACCAATATAACCTGCTCCTTGTCCTCCCTGATCTTGCGCAGGGTCCGCGCAAGAAGGCTCACTGGGGGAAACGCATACTTGCGTAGGCCCCGCGGCCAGCTGTGCGCCAGTGCATCCGTGCCGAGCGTGCCCTCGGTCAGGGAATAAAACAGGTCGCAATGGGACGAGTCGTGGGAGGCAAACAGGTCTACCTGTGCGTCGCCGAACTGATCCCAAATCAGCTGAACCGTCCGGGGATGGAGTCGCCATTCTCCAGCGAGAGGCTGAACTCGAGACAGCTCGTCGGCCGCCTGGTTCAGGTGTCCCGGGATATAAATGGCTCGAAGCGACCTCAGATGCTTCTGACTCCATATGAGGAGGTGGCGGGCGAGTTGCGACATACGGCGGGAGCGTAGACCACCTTGATGGTTGATGTACGCTACTGTTGCGGTATTGTCTGATCGGATTAGTACGTGCTGACCCCTGAGCAACGCATGGAAACGGTGCAGGGCGAGACGTACAGCCAGCAACTCGAGGCAATTGACATGCCAAAGGCGCTGGGGTCCTGTCCAGGAGCCCGCGGCAGCATGTCCATTGCACATGGCGCCCCAGCCCGTGGTGGAGGCATCTGTTGAGACAACAACATGCCGGGAAACTCGTTCCAGGGGCACTCCGGCCCGTAGAAAGCTGAGGTTCGACCACGGGGTGAAGGTCTGACGGCAGGCCGGAGTCACTGGGACCCGGAGCTTGCCGTGTTGCCATGCCCACCTCGGGACTCGATCGCGAAGCCAAAGCTGAAGCGGTCTCATATGAAGCAATCCGAGCGGCGTTACTGCGGCTGCGGATGCCATATGCCCCAGGAGCCTCTGAAAAAGTTTCAGTGGGACCGCACTCTTGCCCTCGAACTGGCGAAGAAAAGTCAGCAGTGACTGCGCGCGCTCGCTCGTAAGCTGCGCGCACATGGCGACCGAGTCGATTTCCATACCGAGAAAAGAGATCCTCTGCACTGGGCAGAGTTTGCTCTTCTCCCAGTTGACCCGAAGGCCCAGACGAGCTAGGTGCCGGAGCACAAGATCCCTGTGTTCGCAAACCTGGTCTCGAGAGTGAGCTAGGATCAGCCAGTCGTCGAGATAGTTCAGGATGCGAACCCCGTGTTCCCGGAGGGGAACAAGGGCTGCCTCGACGACCTTCGTAAAGACGCGAGGAGACAGGGCTAGCCCGAAAGGGAGAACCGCGTACTGGTATGCCTGCCCCTCGAAAGCAAACCTAGAAACGGTCTGTGTCGAGGTAAAATGGAGACATGGAAGTAGGCGTCCTTCAGGTCGATCGCTGCAAACCAATCCTGTGGCCGCACACACTCGAAAATGCGTTTGGCCGTGAGCATCTTGAACGGCAGCCTGTGGAGGGAGCGGTTCAGGACGCGCAGGTCCAGGATCGGTCGTAACCCACCCGATTTCTTCGGAACAATGAAGTAAGGGCTGTAGAAGCCGGACCTCATTTCGGCTGGAGGGACAATCTCGATCGCACCCTTCGCCAGTAGGGCGGTGACCTCCGCTCTCATGACAGGGGCATTGCCACCGACCATAGTGAAGCGGACTCCGCTGTAGCGGGGAGGAGATCGCGCGAACTGAATCGCGTAGCCGAGCCTGATGGTTCTCGCGACCCAGCGGGACAGTCTGGGAAGCTCTAGCCAGGCTTCCAGAAAGTGCACCAGCGGGGTCATACGGACCACAGACGTTCCGTCGGGGGTGCAGCGAGGCGGAATGACCGGCCCAGGCGTGGGTGGCATAGCGGCCCAGTGCGGGGGCACGGTCATTAGCCGCGTCCTGCCAGAGGAGGCCAGGGGAGGACCAGCGTCCCACGGGGGCGTGCTCTGGCAGGGGTCTGGCGACAGAGGGGGATGAGAGGAGCGTGGCCCGTGGGCGGCGCGTGCTGTCATCCACAGCCTCTTGGGGCTCAGAGAAAGAGCATAAGTTCTTTTGTAGAGATCTTCACCCAGCCCTCAAGCGGGGGAAGGAGTGGTCCTGCTACCAGCTCCTGAAGAACTGAGCCCTAACTCCAAGCTGCCTGTCTCAGGTTTGTGCTGCTCAGCCAGGTGTTAGCCGGCTAAGGGGCAGAGACAGGCGGTGCCAGCCTCCAGCGACCCCCTTGTGCTCAGGCCAGTGAAGGCTCGAGGGAAGGAGCCGCAAGGAGGCGGCGTCGGCGGGAAGCAGACTAAGCAGACCACACCGACGGATGACCGTCAGTGCAGAAGCCTCAGTCTGCTTGTGGATTGATCGAAGACTGTTGGGCGCAGTCCTCAACCACCCCGCCGACCAGGCTGCCCGCCTCAAGGTGCTGTTTAGACTGGCGTGGCAGTCTAAGGGGCGGAGACGGGCAGCGCCGCCCTCCTGCGGCTTCCTCCTGCTCAGGTCCGTTTGCAGGCCAGAGGGGAGCAGCCGCATGGAGGGGGGCTTGGCGGGAAGCAGACTGAGGAGGCCGCACGGATGGATGACCATCGGTGCCGGACCCGAGTCTGCTTCAGGTGGTCGAAGCCACCCCGCCAAAGAGCTCAGCCTGGGACATGGGGGAGCTGAGAAAAAGAATTCTCAGACCCTGCCACATCAACCTGGCTAGGCCCATGTCTGGACCACATAGTGGACATCACCTGACCCAGGATCACGCAGGTACCGATGTCGCCCGAGAGCGAGGTCAGTAGTGTGCGTGGCGGAACAACCAGGCCGGGCATGGGAGGCACAGCGTCCCAGCATAGGGGCGTGGTTAGAATTTCCGCGTTCTGCCAGGGTTGGCCAGGGAAGGACTAGCGTTCCACTGCGGCCGGTTCGACAGAACTCCCGGGACAGCACTGCATCGAAGGCGCAGGCGACACACAGCACTGCATGACCGTGCCACTATAGTGACAGGGAACATACAGACCATGATCGCCATGCGATCGAAGCAGCGAAGGCGGAGGACACCCGCGGGCCGCGAAAGTCACGTGGAGTTTCGCGCAGCGCAGGCGTCCTGATGCACGTCCGGGAGAAGCTTACAGCGCTCGGGGGGAGGGCGGGGCCACTCCAGCCGATGCTTTCAGCTGCCCGGGAAAGCATGGCTGACAGCTCTGGATCGGTCCCGGCAACGATGGCACTCCCGTGGGAGGCAACGCAGTCGAAACTTCATTTCCAGAGGAATCAAGCCCGCCTTGTGATGCTGTGAGTGCATGGTCTGCGATGTGGAGGGGGGTGTGGCCCGAGGAATTGACTCGTCGGTTGTTGTGCCACACCAAACCCTCAGATCACCCTGGCCACCAGCCAAAGTATCCCTTCTCGAGGAAGAGATAAATTGGGGTGTGGCAGAGGGGACTCTACTCACATGGAGATCATTGAGTCTTGATCTATAAACATCGCGATGGTCATGTTCCCGCAATGAAAACATGACTCATCAACGAGCGCTGCCAAGCGTGATTAAGCCCAACACGCAAAACAGCGCTCGCGACCGTTAGGCAGATGACTGACGCACACACATCCAGAAAATACACGGGCGAACCGTCTTGAAAAAGACGTGCCGCGTGCAGCTCTTTTAGAGAGTGGAAAAGCTCAGCAGAGTGCTGAAGCACCCAGGGAGAAACACACTCACTGTCGGCAGATTACTGCACAAATCAGCAGCAGGAAATGCGATCTCGCTGGAAGCGCCGTCACACCAACACACTGAAGAGCCGCTCGTCTCGAAGAGATTTGAGATGACACTCAAAAGGCTTGTGGAGTGAAGTACTGAACTTGGCTCCGAAGCGAAAACATATCTGCATGTTGCCAGCGACTTCCTTATATACCCCCAGGGTGGGGCGGAGGTACGCTATGCAAATTCCGCAGACCCATGGCATTTCTTTGCCATTGGCTCGTGTTTTAATACTCGAAGATGATAGGATTTCTAAGCGAAACCCCATTCGTCGTCATCCGACGTAACTCGGAGTGACAACGAAAGGGAACAGGAATTTTGAATCAATGTTTCAAACCATGTATCCTAACGAGGAATGACTGAATTTTGACTGAAGGAGCTATTTCCACCCTGATAAAAAACATAATTTCAAAATAGCTCAATTGAAAGCAACGTTGGTGACCACAAAAAATCATTTCGACTCCTCGCTCTTTTAATAAAGCAAAAGCTGTGAGGCATTT
This sequence comes from Scardinius erythrophthalmus, assembly GCF_964197995.2. NCBI lineage: Eukaryota > Metazoa > Chordata > Actinopteri > Cypriniformes > Leuciscidae > Scardinius > Scardinius erythrophthalmus. The sequence goes on from NC_138223.1 coordinate 33,308,208, forward strand.
ATAATGGAGGTAAATAGGGACAGATTTTGGAGGCTTTAAAGGTAGAAATGTGAAGCTATTAAAAAAATCATGTGCGTTGAGTTAAAACTCATTGTTTAATTTGTAATGTTTAAATTGTCATTTTATGTTACTTTACAGGATTTACAACGTTACGCTGTTATGGTAACACATTTGTTAAATTGGAAATTAATTTACACATAAAGGTTAGTAAGTGATTTTATCGCACTAGAATCATGTCTTGGCTATACTTGATTGACCTTGATACTTGATAATATACTTAATTTTTTTAGATAATCAGAATTATGCTACAAATGCTGTAGATTAACTCGTCTTCAAACCTGAAATTCTTTCAAAGCGAAATAGCTGCATTGTAGTTTATACACACGTAAACTGTCAAGTGTGTCTGAAATTAACCCGGGTATAAATACAGTGGTGTGGTAAAAGAAAGCTTTAAGCTGAACAAAACTGGTACAGGTAAGCTTGTGATATAGCCTGTTATGTAAGCTGAAAGTCATAAAATTGCTTTTACCTTTTTTTGGCATTCTCTGTTTTGGTTTTTCCCCATTGATTTGTTTTCTGTGATAAAACTTAAGCGAGAACAGTGGGAACGTGGCTAAGAATCTGATCAGAAATTAAGGATGTCTTTCTTGCGGAGTGTGTACGTGTATACTTTCATGGATGTCTTCACTGATATGATCCCTGAGGCAAGATGAGAATAAAACTGAGGTTGTAAAAAAAAATCCCTTGAAAAAAATTTTGTAGCCACCAACTGTGCAATGTCACACTGTCTGTGCATGTGAATCGTGACAAGCACAGATATAATGTCCCACTCCCACAATGTCAAGCTGATTACCCTTATTTTAAAATCTTAATAATCAGTCATTCAACAATTCTTTTTTTTTTTTTTTTGTTCTTTTCATCTGTCGTTCTTTGAGGCATTGAGCATGCGGAAAGAGTTCTAGCAATTTGAAGCTCAGGCAGTGTGTTATGAAGCACTAGAAGTTAACACCCACTCTTACTTCTTACACAATCACCAGTAGTGATTTTCTCTCCTGTAGTGTTTGTGAGAGGTTCTGAGCTACACAGAACAGTTACACAGAACATGTCACACTGATCAGAGAATCCCACAGCTTACTAATGAGGGGGTGAAATTAGCAGAAGGAGAGGAACGGTTTCAGATTGGACAATTTCATATGTGCTGAGAGAGAGAGAGAGAGAGAGAGAGAGAGAGAGAGAGAAAGAGAGAGAGAGAGAGAGAGAGAGAGAGAGAGAGAGAGAGAGAGAGAGAAGACATATTAAGCTTTTCTCAGTTACAAAGCCTGCCTGAGCTCTCAGATGTCAAGTGCAAGAAAGATTTCTCGTGCATGAGTTTGGTGAGATTCTTAGAAAGTAGATATTTTTTAAGTAGTAATTAGTTGTATTATGGTATTTAAAAAAAAAAAAACGTTCTGCTTTTTTTGCATTGGTAATATATATATATATATATGGACCACAGTTTCAGTGTTAGCATTAAGGTTGTATATTATTAATATTGTTTTTCAATGTCACCCCTCTATGATTCCCTACTGGATTCATTGGTCCATTTTTAGCCATTTTTTTTTTTTTGTGTGTGGAAAAAATCAGACCCTTGATGAAGTGTGTGGTTTTTTAAAATTGTTCACCTTTCACCTGCTTTTCAATCAGTAAGGAAACATTACATATTTGCGAGTATGTATGTTCGTTCGTTCATTCGTATCCTTGCAGATGGATTCTTGACAGTTTAAGGGCCCTATTTTAACGATCTAAGCGCATGGTCTAAAGTGCACACCGCAAGTGAAAAATTGGTCGCCTGATCGTATGATCTTAAAGGGGTTGTCTCTATTCTCTTAATGAGTAATGGGTGTGTTTTGGGCGTAATGTATAATAAACCAATCAGAGTCTCCCAATCTCCCATTCCCTTTAAAAGCCAGTTGCTCTCGCGCCACGGTGGATTCGCTGTTTACATGACGGAATTTGCAAGCGGAAAGACTGAACACGCGTGTCTCCAGAGAGGAAACGGATCTGCTCGTGTGCGAGCAGACCATATATGGGACAAGCCGGATTCATCTTTATGTAGACAATAATAATCTTTTACATTGTAATCTTTTTAATTTTAATATTTGGCATGTTTGTGTGCTGCTGCACATCCCTGTGTGTGTAATACAGTGTTCACGCGTTGTGTACCCACCTATTGGCTCATATTACTTATGCGCCCTTTAAATAATTACCCTTAAAAAGGGCAATAAATGTATCATGACAATCATGACAATACAGTGGAAAAAAAAAAATGTGGTGGATAAACTCATTACATGAAGACTTCAGTGGTTGCCTGTCACAGATCTTTAGGTTTTTATTTTAAATCCAATTGGTTTCTTTGCAGGATGTTTGTGTTTCCTGAAGCAAAAATTACACAGCAAATTCTTTCTTCCTGCAGAATTTAATTTCAACTCAGCTAATCAAGTATGCATGCAAAATTGAAAATTCCATCAGGTGTTTTAAACTCAAGGTGGCAGGTCTCTGGGCGCATCAATGTTTTATATTCCTTTCATTGCATATACACTGACTTTTAAATAAACTTGTGTACACAGGGGCTTCAGTTAACGTATACTATTCTAGAGCACAAGGTGTCATGTTATGGTGTGATAAGCCAACACGCACCAATAAGATACAATATAAACAGTCTTTAATAAATGTACGCAGGAGATCGTTGGAGAATAACAGGAGTACATAAACCACACAAAGCAAAGACAAAAACCAACGAGTAACTGAAACACAGGGCAATATGCACAGGGGATAAACAAAGGAAACTAATAGACAGCTGAAACCAATTAGTAACTAAGGCAACTAAAAAGGGTTAATCAACTAAACTGAAAGAAAACGCAAGAAACAGAAATACAAGAAGGAAATTACAATAAGGGTACGTTTACGCAACAACAATGTAATAAAAACAGAGACGCTTTTCCTTTGCGTTTTCTGCACAAAACGACAACGTTGTCAAAGCGATTCCCGTTCACACGGATCCGCAAAAAATGACTAAAAACACTATTATACATGTCAGGCCAGTAGTTGATGTCACTTTGTAAAGGTCTTGGAACCTTTTGCAAAGGTTTGTTCATTCTTTTCAAAATACTTCTCTGTATTCTGCTTTAGGAGATTGAGATAATAATACATTTGTGCACCTGTGGTCCACAAAATAGTTTTAAGCAGTCATCAAGTCTGTCATTACATCTGCTTAGCATTTGAGTGCCGGAGTGTGAAAGAATGAGTAACCGTTTCAAGGCGGGGTTTTTTTTCTGTAATCTCTCATGCTCTGAGGTATTCATGGTAATATTTGGACTGAAAATGGCTTTTTTTAATGACTCACACTCACGCACACCTGTGAAGCTCCTGCTCAGAGACATAGCACACAAGATTATTTTTTTTAGGCTTGATAGGCTCTTTGGCAATACGAAACACGCCATACCAAATTTTCCATTTTGTTAAACCAAGCTGAATGTGATTAGAAATAGAGGGTTAAAAATAAGTTACATTATCAGCTGAACTAAAAACAAATGAATTACAGGAACTGGAGGGGTGAAACTTATTAAGTAATCACTATTATTAATGCTCCGATTTTTGCCTTAAAAATAACAATTTGCCACCTAACTTGTCCAACACAGTTTGTTATGCTACAGACATGAATGATACGTCAGATTATGCTGATTATTATTTTCAGACTTACTATTTTCTTGTGGCAGATGGCATAATGGGCAAAAATACACTACTGTTTAAAAGTTTGGGTTCAGAAAGTTTTTTCATCAAATATGTATTAAATTGATCAAAGTGACAGTATAAAGACATTTATAATATTTAAAAAGATTTACATATTAAATAAATGTTGTTCTTCTGATCTTTCTATTCTATATGAACTTTCTATTTCTGTATCTTTTCAGCATTAATAATAATAAGAAAAGTTTACTGAGCAGCAAATCAGCATATTAGAATGATTTCTGAAGGATCATGTGACACTGAAGACTGGATTAATGATGCTCAAAATTCAGCTTTACTGTCACAGGAATAAATTACATTTTGAAATGTATTAAAATAGAAAAGTTATTTGAAATTGTAATACCATTTCACAATAATACTGTTTTTACTGTATTATTGAACAAATAATCAATTATTAGAGACTTACAGTTTTACCAAAACCAAACAGTAGTGCATATTTGCATTGAAAATGGATCTGAACCATGTATAAGAACCAACCATAATATCATAGACAAGCAAGTAATCACCCAGAAACTACATAACACTCTAAGAACTCTAAGTACACCTCAGGCAAGCAACACAAAATATTTGTGGTTTGTTGAAATTCAGAGCATCATTTGTAAGTGACTGTATATATGAGTTCTAACAGTCGGTAATGACTGCTCATTTTAGATAGCCATGGTCTTTGAAAATCTCATACCATGGGTCACGCCATATTTAGGATTTTGCCTTCCTTCTGAATCCCCATGAATCAGTGAAGTTTAGTGACAATACAATTGATCACACTAGTCTCTATAGCAACAATCAGACCAACCTCACTTGCAATGTTCTGCAGCTGACTTTTTGTCATCACTGATTTGATTTGCAAATGTTAATGCTAATGCTAATACATTTAGGTTTATGCATTTGGCAGACACTTTTTTCCAAAGCAATCTATATTGCATTCAGTCTATACATTTAAATTCCGGCAATCCCTGGGAATCAAACCCATGACATTGCCATTGCTAGTGACATGCTCTACCCTATTTGACCAGTGTTGGGGAAAGCTACTTTGAAATGTAATGCATTACAATAGTGTGTTACTCCCTTAAAAAGTAACTAATTGTGTTAGTTACTTTTTAAGAAAAGTAATGCATTACGTTACTTTTGCGTTACTTTTTTTCAACTGGGCTGGGCAAAACAGTCAAACAAAAAAGTCATATTTTGGGGCAAATGTAAAGACCCTTTCCAACAAAAGTGATATAAAAAGCCTCAGGCTGAAGGAAATGCTAATTCACCCAAGAGGCTCAAGCAAACCTTTCAGCTACTGTTATTCTGGGTAACGGAAGAATAGGATGCAGGAGAAAAATGTTTAACACATTACCAATAAAAACAAAATAATCTATAGTCATTTTTGCTTATGGTTTCACTGAATCATCTAAGGTCAGAAGCAAGTAAATTGGTCAGTAAAATGAGATTAAATGCATAAAAATGTATGTTTTATTTAACATATTTAGTTATTGGAGGTTTGCATTCAGATTCTGCATTTTACTGATTTTATTCATTTTGAGGAATATGGAATCTTGAGATGAGTAAATGCACACTCACATTTAGTCTAGAACGACACTAACCATCATGTGCACACACACACACATGATAGGCTTATTATATCACTTTTTCCATTCCACAACACCTCTGCACTTCGATCTCTCTCAACATGGAGACAAGACAGCTGTCAGTCAATAATGGGAAAACAAAGTAACTTGCGTTACTTACTTGAAAAAGTAACTCAGATATTTTGTTGTAAATTTTAAAAGTAATGCGTTACTTTACTAGTTACTTGAAAAAGTAATCTGATTACATAGAATGAGAATAGAATAGAATGAGGCATTTATATAGCGCTTTCATATGTACTATTGTACACCCAAAGCGCTTTACAATCATATCAGGGGTCTCTCCTCAACCACCACCAGTGTGCAGCATCCACTTGGATGATGCGACGGCAGCCACAGAACAACGGCGCCAGTGCGCTCAGGTTAACATAACTCAGGTTACTTGTAATGAGTTACACCCAACACTGTATACTGTATGACAGTATGCATTTTTTGTACAGGTTGAAGTGCTCATTTCTAACTGTAAACAGAACATATATAAGGATGCATGTTTACTTTAACACGTTTACTTTATTAGTTACATTTGTGAAAATCATAAGGTGGCAAATAGGATCACTACATCACTGAAGAAAGAACATATAATTGGAAACAGGCAAACGACAGTACTAGAAGTAGAAAGCAATCTGTTATTCAGGGAGGTCAGAGAGCTATTCAAGCTGAAAGGCAATAAATACTCAAGCATCCTTTACTTAACCTGGCATGAAGATGCGTATCTCTAAACTTACAGCAAATTGAACCTTGCAGAATGAGTCCAGCAGCAAAAGGCTATGCTAAGGTCAGCTAAGAGATCATGTATTGTAGAAATGGAAGGTTTGCAATATAACCTAAATAGTATACTGTAAATAACTTTTAGGAGGAGACAGCCTCAATAACTGAATCATTGATAATAAAAAAAAATGTGTATGCTTTCCAGTGGCAGGAAGATGATATTTATGCTAAATGTAAATAAAGGTAGATTGGCATCAAGTGCAAATAAATACATTAGCATCTTGTTTGCACAAAGTGCAAATGGCTATAGATGAACTGCTCAGGCAATGCCATCAGTACCCAAGCTACATTATTCAGTCTCAGATGAAGAGATTCAATACACCATGAAAGTAGTTTTATTGAATAATGAGAAAGGATGATTGAAGTCACCCCATAGTGAATAAGTTTATATAGCCGTTAATCATTGTAGATCCTCTGACATATGGCAGTTCTAATTGGCAGCCAAGAAGGCAGAAAAGCTTTGGGCTTCATGTACTCATTCCCAGCACTGCCACTGGTAAAAGCAGAATCAAATCATCACATCGGTCAAAGGCTTTCCTCTCTGATCCTCCTAGAGCATGGACTGCACTAACAGTAGCACAGCGCCAAAGGCACAGCAATTATTTATTAACTTTACTTTCCTTTGCTTACCTTTCCATTCCTTTCCTTTCTTTGATTTTGACAACAATCAGAGCCCAGTAATCCAATATATTTTATAGAAAGTGTGTAGCTTGAAGTTGTGCTTTGCGTAAATGGCCTATCTAAAGCCATCTCAGCCACACGACATTAAGCAATGCATTTGATGCTGAATGTGTTTGTGGTGAAACATAATGCGCTATTCTTCTGGCATGCTGAGTTTGAATCAATTAAAAGTATTTTCATAAAAGCTTGTAAAGGAGCCAAGGTAATTTAATCTGTTCGGTGTGATGGCGAAACAAATTACCAAACATTGCTTTGGGAATCATTTTATCCCCTCCAATTTCAAAAAATGAAACATTCACAGACTCGCAGCCCTTCAATTACAGAATATGCAACTTGACAGTTCTATCACTGGAACTTCCTTCCAATGTGGTGAATAATGAGCAAATGTATGACATTTTGAATTTGTAAGTATGTCAAACTCAATTTATTTTTCACGCAGCTTTGGCCCAAGCGGCACCCATCATCCAGATGGATCAAAAAATTTATGAGGAGTCTTCTTCAATTGCAGTACTTATGCTCTGACTGACAGTGAAGTTTCTCGCCCTTTATCTCTCTCGGACTCAATCCAAAGTGAACATTGGTGTTAAATATCTCATGGAGCTGCGATGTGGGTGAAGATAGATTTCCCTTTTCATTTCTTTTACAAAAATCTTTGAATGGTTTGAATAGAAACTCAATTTATACTCCTCAGTTCTGAACCAGCGCTATGACAATACGTTTTTGCAATCAGCTTTAGATTCTCAGACACATTTTAGAGTGGAATGGAATTGTTTATAAACTGAGAATATCATAATTGCACTGAGAATGCAAACATAATATTTGAAGACTTTTGAAAATAAATATAGGGATGTGGTATTTTATGGGATTAGAAACAAGTTTATGAGTATAAACAATCATCCAATGCTACTAAAAACAGTCATCTTCCTTAAGGGCTTTCTAGTTTTAAAAAAATACTTACAAGCCAGACCCCTCTGTCTCTGTGATCAGCTGTTCTTGTTCTATTTTATTAGAATTTTACAAGCAGAGTCACTGTGAATTGAAAGCTGTGACACTATCCAGTTGACGAAAAGAATACATTATGCATCCATTTGAAAAAATATATATGTTTTCTCTGATATTTCTAAACTCATCTGTATACAATATCCAAAATGTTGTATACAAAATGTTGTAGTCCAATGTTTAGGATCAAAGATTGTATAACATTTTTATAAAGTTAATTAATTTATAATTTTATTATATAAAAAAATAAAATAAAGTAAAAGAAATACTAAAATTGAATAAACATATTTATAATTTTTTTTATCAAATTTAAGTCTTTTAACAGTAACTAAATATTACATTTTAAAATATTAAAGATTATACTAATAATCTTGATATACAGATCATTTATAATTACGGTAACACTTTACAATAAGGTTCATTAGTTAACTACATTAGTTAGCATGAACTTGAACTGCACTTATTTATTAATTTTTGCAAATGTTAATTTCAATATTTACTTTATTAAAATCTTGTCAACATTAGTTAATGCAATGTGAACAAACAAACAATGAACAGCTTTAACTAACATTAACGAAGATTAACAAATACAGTAACAAATGTATTGCTCATGGTTAGTTCACTATGTTAACTATGTTAACTAATGGACCTTATTGTAAAGTTACCATAACTACTGTATATGACAATGATTGAATCAAATGATGTACTATGAGAATATCTTATTCCTTCTGGAAATGAAATGTTGGGTTTAAATATTTCCCTCTACCACTAACTGTTGCATAGTTTATTTTTCTTCAATTAGTAACAGTGTCATACCACAATGTTGACCTAACAATACTGTGGGGCACTGCATAGGCATCAGAGTCACGTTGAAGCAGAAATATGAACATCATTTCAACTGTTGCAAACAGTCACGGACAATTAGATTCAATTAATTCAGATTCTGATTTTATTCGATTTTTTTTTCTGTTCTGAGCTGAATGGAATATTGTACCTGCAAAATGGCAAAACCTCACACAATGTTTAATCACAGCCATTTCAAATTATGATAAGCCCACTTTAGAGACATGAAGAGTGAATTATAAAGCTTATGCTCTGTTCACAGTAAAAAGAGAATTACAATCCATTTATTTGTTCACTTTTGTTTGATCATCAGCTGTGCTTGTAGTGACCCGTCAGTCATTTTGAAGATATCACAAGTATATGGAATAGAAAAGGAGAGAAGCCCAACATCCATAAAGACAGATGTTTCATAATATACAAAAACAACCAAAAAAAGAGAGGCAGTTTTGTTCTTATAAATTTACAACAGCCTCATATATCATACTTTGCATTATATCACTGTGATATTTTGAACAAATGGGAGACACTGTACAAGCATAGCCACAAAGCTTAAATAGTTTATAATCTGACAAATAAATCCTGTCGATAAATAAATGTTATCATCATTGAAAAGTCTAGCTCTTCTGTATACTTTTTTATGGCATGTTAAAGAGCAGCAATGCAATGATTCGTTTCACTGTGGACAGTTAAGAACAGTTTGTAATAGAGCTCTGTTCAGTCAGGACTTTGCACCCCCAGGACGAACCTCGCAATACTCAACCACATCAGGGCTACTCTCTCCTTCCATCTGTCATCCGATGACAACCCTCTCGTCCTCCCTAACCAACTGTGTCCGTTTTGTCTCTCTCAGCTGGAAAGAAAATGCACACTTTCTGGAAATTTACTTCTCTTTGTCTTCCTTTTTGTCACCATATAAAAGGAGACAGCCTTTCATGTTACATAGCTCTCTAGTCACAATGACACAAGCCATATGTGCATACTCATCATAAAAAATATCTCTTGATAACTTCAAAGTGCCTGCAGCCATAATAAAGATAAGCCTGTTTCCTCTAATGCAGTACAGTGCTGCCCAATTCAGGAGGGTTTTTTTCCCAAGCATCTTTAGCTTTTTAGTCCCACCTATGAGACCAGCCTCTGTTGTCCTCACAGATGCAAGGAGAACATTACATAACAAAGTAGCAAAAAATATCAATGTCATTGTTGTGTACAGATTGTCAATGCAAAGAGAGTGGTATTTTTTGAAAACGTCTTTCTTGTCAGCCACCTGTAAATGGCACTGGATGCTGCAAACTAGCTGCCGATGTCCTCTAAAAAGATCTTTTCCAGGGTTTGCACAGGATCTTCTGAAAAGCTCGCCGGAAGTCCTGGTTGAAAATTGTGTAGATGACGGGGTTGAGGGAGCTGTTGCAGTAACCGATCCAGAAGAAAAACTTGAAAAGGGTGTCAGGGATGGCGCAGGGCTCCCTGCAGATCCCATACAGGCTGTAGCTGAAGAAGAACGGAAACCAGCAGACCACGAACACCCCCATGACCACGGCCAGCACGAAGGTGAACCGCTTCTCTCGTGCCTGGGAAATTTTTTTTCTCGAAATGGTGTTCCTCCTTTTTCTGCGGGAGGAGAACAGGTCTAGGGACTTGCTGCTGGCTCGGGACTTTCGGCTGGAGTGCTTGGAGCTGGAGCTGTTCTTGCGGCTGGATCGGCGGTCTTTTCGTGAGGGCCCCGTCTCGTTTTGCACCCGTTTGGCCTTCTCATCAGATGAGCTGCTGTCATCCAGATCGGCATCTGGGTCATCCTCGCCTGTTTTGCGTTCCCCTGTTGGTGGCGAGGGACAGTGCCCGTTTTCTCGCCTAGAATCCTCGCGGCTCAAGCCGTTCTCCAGCCGCGGCGTTCCTGACGCGCCGTCCGGATCGCGGCGCTTTTCCGACATATTTCGGGTTCTCGTCTTAGCCACCTGGTAGATTCGGATGTAAACAAGGATCATGATGACACACGGGGCAAAGAATGACCCGATGCTGGAGTACAAGATGTACCACGTGTGGTCGTTCAGCTGGCATTGCGGTTCGTTCTTGTCAACATCTTTATTCCGGTCCATGGAGATGAGCGGTGGGAAGGAGATTACAGCCGAGATCAACCATACCACCACAATCATGCCCTTTACCCTGCGAGGCGTCCGCTTTAAGTTGTACTCGACCGCCTGTGTTACAGACCAGTATCTGTCCAGACTTATGGCACACAGGTGAACAATAGAAGATGTGCAGAAAAGAACATCTAGTGCTAGATAGATATCACACCAAACTTTCCCAAAAAACCAGTAGCCCATTAATTCATTGGCCAGAGAGAATGGGATAATCAGTGTGGCCACCAGAATGTCCGCACTGGCTAGAGACACAAGGAAAAGGTTTTGTGGAGGCTTGAGCGCTCTGCTCGTTAAAACAGCGATAACGACCAGCACATTCCCCACAATTGTAAACAAGATGAGGAAGCTCACCAGCCCTGCGAGCCCTATAATGGTGGCCGGAGAATAGCGACTTGTAGAATTCCCAGAGGATGTAGAATTCCCAGAGGATGTAAAACCAATGTCAATGTAAGTGTCCACTTCGCTCATAAAGCTAAAGTTATGCATATTGAATCAGAAAAGGCTCTGCTGTCCAATCAGTCGTTCGCGAATATTCTGTTTGTAAGTTAGTTGCAGGTTCCTCTCCGTTTTTTCTTACCTTGTATTCTTATTTTAATCCCGTTCGCGTCTTTTTCTTTTCCACACAATTCCTCCTACGGCTCATTTGGTTGCGGCTTTTGAAAAAGAGACCCATCCCGGGGTGAGTTTGAAGTAACCATCACCGTCTCTTACATCCGTGCGACCTGTTCGTCCTCTCACGGGCGTCTCTCTCAGCATCCTCGCGCTCTCTCCACCCGAGCGAAACACCGCGCGCTCTGCTCTGCGCGCCCGGGACTCAACTACACACGTGCTGACAACATTAAACTGATGGAGCGCCGCCCCGCCCTCGGAGAGAGTCAGACGGAGAGGAGAGCCGACTCCTGAACTACCCGAACACCGTTTAGCGTCATTTTGTATGTTACACTGGACATTTTATATCAGACCATAGCGCGTTTTTATGCATTTCTGCTTCAGCGGTTTATCTTTACGTGTCTCTGAACAGACCTCAATAGCTATAACAGGGGCAAACAAACAAAGGACAGTATTTGTTAGGTAGACAGTATTTGTAAGAAAAAATAAATTTATTATATTTTAGAGTACTAGGCGTTGACAGGATAACGTGTTCAGGGGTGGGAAAGGGCTGTGAACTGTGAAGAAACTATCGCTTTCGACATCTGTGCTCGCTGGGTGTCACTGTTGTAACAATGGGATTGTGCTTTTAAAAAATGGGAAACCCCGTTCAAGTCAACCATATACTTTCCTCATTCTCTTTCTTCGCTTTGGTCTTATTTTCACAAGTGTTGAATTTTAGCCAACTAATATCAAAACGGATAATCAAAAATGCATTGTTTCCCCCCAAACACTTCAGCATAGTTTTAGTACAAGTATAAGTTAGCTACAATACACAAAATCACAAAGTCTAATTTTGCACCAATTACACCATGATTCATCTAAGGCTACCTTTTATTTAAAGTAGCTTGTTTGTCTTTCAGAATTAAATTTACTTTTTTTTTTTTTTTTTTTTTAACATTAAACCTATTTGGAACTATTTTATTTTGTACATGTTCCAAACAAGATAGTGAAACAATTCGTTTTTATTATAGTATTACCAGTTTATCTAATCTGGCAAGTAGGATATTGTTTACTGGTCTGTATACATTCTCTCTCCCTGTGTGTGTGTGTGTGTGTGTGTGTGTGTTTGTTTCAGATATTCCCTATGTTGTGGGGGCAACCAGATTTTTTTTTTAATCTTGTGGGGACATTTTTTGGTCCCCATGAGGAAAATAGCTTATATACTAAATAATGTAAAAATGCAGAAAGTTATCTGTGATGGTTACATTTTATAGTACAGTATAAAATCATTATTTCTATGGAAAGTCCCCAAAACATGGAAACCCTGTGTGTGTGTGTGTGTGTGTGTGTGTGTGTGTGTGTGTGTGAGAGAGAGAGAGAGAGAGAGAGAGAGAGAGAGAGAGAGAGAGAGAGAGAGAGAGAGAGAGAGAGAGAGAGAGAGCACTTGCAACTCGTCAACATACTGCTGCAGAGCACGATAGACTGCAATGGAGAGCAACTAATCAATGATTTTTTGAGAGACCCATCAGAGAGTTTAAAGAGTTGGCCATGGGTCCCGTTAAAGAGATGCGCATCAGAGAGAATGAGACAGAAGAATGCAGGAAATTTATCAGTGATGTCCAATGAAGTTCAAATGAAGTCCAGTCCATCTTTGTAAAGGGTGTTGTGTGATAAATGGTAGAGGCTTCTAAATTACTGTAACTCATCCTGATCTGAAAATATTAACTTTAGGATCTATTCATTCAGACTATAAGAACATTTTGTCAAAAAAACAAAAACAAACAGACACATACATTTGCAGGCATCAGTGAATGGCATTAGGGCAGGTGCATAGCAAAATCCATATAGTGTTTAAACTGGCACAAAACCTCACGACAATGTCATATCATCTTTGATCAACCCAACACGTTGGATTTATTGACTTTCATGTCAATTTGGTTAGGAAATTAGTGTTTTTATTCATAATGTACTGTCATATTTTCCATTAAATTTTAAACGTGTCTTACATTGTTTTCTATTAAATTAAATGTTAAAGTTCTGTTTGGTTTAGTTCTCATTACATGCCACAATGAAATGTTTAGTTGTGTGAAAGGTAACATGTACTGGACAGCCCTAATGAAAGGTATCTGTATGTTATGAAACAGAGACTCAAGACAAAATGATACTGGTAAGAAACATGTTCATTGAAACAAGTAGCGGTGAGCACCAGTGGGTGACGATAATGGAGACGATAATGGAGACGATCTGGTTCCAAGAGTTCTGGTGACCGTGGCAGAAGGTTCTCAGAAAGCGCCCAATCTCCTGGAACTTCCTCTCCATTTGCCCATTCGTCTGAGGATAGTATCCGGACGAGAGACTGGCAGTCACACCTAGGAGTCTGAAGAAAGCCGTCCAAACCTGGGAGATTAATTGTGGGCCTCGATCCAACACGATGTCCTCTGGAATCCCATAGTGTCGGAAAACATGGTTGAAGAGTAGCTCCGCAGTGCTCATGGCAGTAGGTAGACCTTTCAAAGAAATCAGATGGCAGGATTTGGAGAATTGGTCAACAATGACTAGGATACATGTATTACCTACTCCTACAGTAGGTGTGACCAGGGTGTCGGGGAGCGGGCAACGGAAGGAGCTTGCCGGATGGAAGATGGCATGGGCTCTTGGAGATGGCACAGTCTGGGCATCCCTGGACAAACCTTCTCACATCCCTTGCCATGTTGGGCCACCAGAAGCGATCTTGTAGCAGTGAGAGGGTGCGGTTGGCCCCTGGATGGGCAGTGCCCACGGAAGAATGTGCAGAGTGCGTGATATTATAGCGCTGTGACCGGGGAACGTAGGTACGACCGGTGGACACCCCGGCGGTGATGGCTCCGAGACACTGGAGGAGGAAAGTTGCTGATGGTTGGACCACTGGATGGGGCACAGGAGGATCTTTTGAGGCAAGATGGGCTCCGGGTCTTTGGTTTTCTCTTCAAAGTTATGGAGATGGGATAGAGCATCAGCCTTGAGATTCTTTGTACCGGGATGATATGAGATGGTGAAATGGAAGCAAGTGAAAAACAAAGCCCATCTTGCCTGTCTGGGGTTGAGGCATTTAACATCTCGGAGATATTGAAGATTTTTGTGATTGGTGAGAACTGTGAATCTCTCCTTAGCACCATCCAACCAGTGTCTCCACTCGTCCAAGGTGAGCTGGATGGCCAGTAGTTCGTGGTTACCAATATTGTAATTAATCTCTGCTGGGGATAGTTTCTTAAAGAAGGCGGCGCATGGATGGAGACATGCTGTATTGCCCTGCTGCGATAGCCCCACTCCTACCCTTGTAGTGGAGGCGTTGACCTCGACGACAAACGGCTTGTTGGGGTCTGAGTCTTTAAGGCTCTGGAAAGCCTAGTTGGTAGCTGGTGTAGGACAGAGACTTGGGCTTTTTCTGAAGTAGGTTGATCAATGGGGAGGTGATGGAACTGTAGTTATGGATGAACCAGAGATAGAAATTAGAAAATCTGAGGAAACGTTGGAGCTCTTTGATGGTGGTAGTTGTGGGCCAGTTCCGGACCGCATTCACCTTTCCCTCGTCCATCTGGATGTCATGTTCACTGATTTTATAGCCGAGAAACTGGACGGTTGGTTGATGGAAGGAGCATTTATCAGCCTTGAGGAAGAGGTGATGTTCTCTGAGGTGTTGGAGGACCTCCGCAATGTGATGGCGATGTTCGGTCAGGCTCTGGAAATAAATCAAGATATAATTGATGTAGACGATCACGGTACGATGAAGGAATTCTCGGAGTTCCATAAAGTCTTGGACTACGGAGGGGGCATTTAATAGACCATACAGCATGACCAGGTACTCGTAGTGTCCAGTGGGGGTCACAAAGGCCGTCTTCCATTCGTCCCCCAGTGCTATAACCTCCGGACGAGGTCTCTCTCTCTCTTGGAAGCAGAGGTCCAACTTAGTGAACACGGCTGCTCCACAAAGTTGTTCCAGGGCTGCTGGGATGAGAGGAAGTGGGTACCGGAACTTTACAGTGATGTTGTTGAGTAGTCTATGCAGGGCCGCAAGCCTCCGTCCTTCTTTGCCACAAAGAAAAAACTCGAAGCAACGGGAAGTGGAAGGGCGGCTGTAACCCTGTTGGAGAGCCTCTTCAACGTACTTCTCCATGGCCTTCTGTTCTGGGAGTGATAAGGGATAGATCTTACTGTGGGGCACTGGCTCATCCGGAAGGAGATCGATGTCGCAGTCCCATGGCCAGTGTGGTGGCAACGATGATGGGTCTTCAGAAAACGTCACTGAAGGGGACGTAGCAGGCTGGAATCTCGATGGACTGTTGCTCCGCAGGGCTCTCGATGGAGGTTGGATGGACCGGTAGAGGAATTACAGGTTGAGGCAGATGTGGAAAACAGCGATCGCCCCACTTCAGGACTTCTCCGGTGGTCCAGGAGAGATCCAGATTGTGTTGCACTTGCCACGGGCACCCTAGAATTAAACCAGTGGTGGAATTCTCCAGAACCAGGAAGGAGATGGATTGTGTGTGGAATTTTCCCACTTGCAACTGGATAGGTCCCACGTTGAAACGCACATTGTTCTTGTTGAGAGGTTTGCCGATTATCGAGTGGACTTGATAATGGACCTTGTTGACCCAGAGTCGAGGAGGGTGTATACTGGAAGAGAGACATGTGAGGCAGTAAGGATGACTTCAGTAGTAAGTGGTTTCATATTTACTGATGAGGAAGGGATGACACTCACCATTGGTCGTGGTGGATGGGACAGACAGAAATTGTCACAGTACAGACATAGACCCTGGGTCGGCGTCCTCTGCCGCTCAGTGTAAGAAAGACGAGTGTTATACAGTTGCACAGGGACTGGTTCTGGAGAGCTGGTAAACTCTGGCTGGCGAGGCAGGTGAAGGCTGGCCCTTTTTGTCTTCCAAGCGGTGCTGCATACGATGATCATTTCGGATGACGAGATGAATGAACCATTTGAGACCCATGGCATCGTCGTATGCTGTCGCAGTCGACAATTTAATCCCTGCCGATAGGTGGTGAGGAGCGAACGCTTGTTCTACTGACTGTCCACCGCAAGGGTCCGGAACTTGAGGGTATAATCAGAAACGTAATCTTTATCTTGATTGAGATGAAATAACTGCTCACCCACAGCGGAATCACCATCAGGAATCCCGAAATGACATTGCGGAAGTGAGAGATGAAGTTTCTTAGTGTTTGCGTAACGATTGTATTCTGATTCCAGATGGTTTGGGCCCAGTGGAGGGCTCGCCCCATCAGCAGGGAAATGATGAAGGCTGCCTTCGCTCGTTCAGTGGGGAAACGAGGCGACTGCATCTCCAGGGCCAGCGAACACTGTAGCAGAAATCAGTCACAATCCTCCACCAAGCCAGAGTAGGGCGCTGGATTGGCCTTGGGACTGGAGGCCACTGGTGGTGAAGGAGAAGTGGTGACAGGTGATGCGGAAGTGGTAGAGGAAAGTGCACGTTTGAGGGCATCCACAACCTCCTGGAAAGGATCCGGGGAACTCATTCTCACGCTGTGTTGGTCTGGTCTTCTGTTATGGAACAGAGACTCAAGACAAAGTGATACTGGTAAGAAACAGTTTTATTGAAACAAGTAGCGGTGAGCACCAGTGGGTGACAATAATGGAGAATGTCTTTGAATAATGATGGTGAGATATACTCAGTCTGTGGTTCTTTTTTAGATGATGGAGGTCGTGGATGCTGTGGTGAGAGATAACTGGAGTACATACAGTGGAATGGAGAGAGGTAAGTAGCTGAGTGATGACAGGAACCAGGAAGACGATGGAGACTTTGGAGAAACAGGACGGTAGACGATCACACTAAACATCAATCGTAGGAAGGTAAGAGTAACAGGGAAGTGAGTCCTTACTCAAATAAGACCAGACAATGTGTGAGGTGAGTGCTTTTGTGCTGACTGTGCTGATGATCAGATGACGTGCAGGTGCGGGTGATTAGTACTCAGGTGACAGTGATCTCTGTGATTGTGTGGTGGTGGAGCCTGGCTGATCCCTGACAGTGTATAGCTTAAGTGCTTATAGTTTATACTTTAAAATTGGCATTGTGTATAATGAATAGTATTGGTACTCATGACAAATTGCTTGCGATGTGCCTCATTTGTAAATCTCTATGGTTAAAAGCATCTGCTAAATGGATAGCATTTGCATGAATTACAAGCTTTCATCAATTTGGACTTTTGTGCCAAGAGTTAATAATCGTACATGTGAAAATTCTAAATATTAAATCTAATAATAAAAAATATATATATCATGATGAGTCTATGGTCAAGATGATTGATGCTATTCTCTGACCCTGATCTATCAGAGGTCCACAATGAAGTGTTGTTCTTGATATTTCATTTTTAATGTTCATCACTAGTAGATGTGAGTCAGTGAAACAAAGGGGCATTTTTCTTTAATTTTATAAATTGAAATATGCTAATGAGGTTAGCATATGATATATTTGCTCAGCTTGAGGTGAAAATACTACTGAAAGGAAATTAATTTAACTTATTCATAGTACATACTGATACAACATAGACTGAATGAGTCTGATTGTGTAGTGGTTGTCACAAGTTATATTAAGTACACTATTAAGTTATAAGTATAATACCGTATAATAAGTTAGTGTGTAAGCATGTATGAGCTTGTGCATGAGTGTTAGGCAGTGTCCATTAACTGTGCATCTCACACGGAATTATATACTGCACACAAGGGCCAAAAACTGATTTATATTACATAATTCATGAGTGAAAGACAAAAGGCACAATTTAAATTCATATGTGAACTTTGATGATATTAATGATTTTGATGTCCACTGATGGCTGAGTGGATAAAAAAAAACAAAAACAAAAAAAAAACTCCTGTTTTAACACAAGCAAAGTTGGTCAAAATTCAGAATTTAAGAATTGGCTCCCTTTTAGTTTATGGTTTGTAATTTGAATTGCCCTTTGTCAAATGGGAAGTTGAATTGGAATTAAAGAAAATGGAATTGGAATTAATATGAATTTGAATTATTCTAATTAAAATTAAAATTATTCTAATTATCTCCCTGCATCCAAATAAGCATGCTTCCCTGTAAGTAGGTGAAAAAACTGTATGTGAGATGAGTAGTATGTCCGAATCAATAGTATTCATCAAATAGAAAAAGGTGAAAAACTTCTGGCTGACCTACTTACAGTTATTCTGAACTTTACTGTCCCATGCGGAGTTGTGATAGGTGACAACGGCGGATGGCGGATATATTATGTCTGAATTTATACATTCATATACTATATCGAACATACTTTTTTTAATGGTAGCAATGTGAGATTCAAATCATATATAGAACCTAGAGAGTATGCAATTTCAAACACAGCTTGAGATCTTCAACGGGTAATTCCATTCTGTGAAGTTGTTCGTATGTCGCAGATCTTATTTTAAACAGATATGTGCTTTGTCTGTAAGGCCCAAATCCTCCAAACTTCAAGACTTTGTGAACTTCCTTATATTTTCCTGAACATCTAGTGCCTTTGTTTGCTTGAAGAAGGAATTCATGTGCATGAGTGTGTGATGAACAATCAATTTTGTGATACACACCTATCTGACTGCGTTGGCTTCCTGTTGTTCTCTTTCTGTTGTTAGTTGTTTGCGTGTGTAGGTGGGATGGCGGGTGGGCCTACAATTCAATGCTGTTAAGAGCAGAAGAAGTTGACCCTCAGGCTCTGCTCTTCTCAAAGCTGATTTGTATTGAGCCTTCCTGGCTTGTGATCATTAAAGGTTCCCCTTGGGCCACACTTGTGTCTGTTTAATTGAAGCGTGTGTGTATGTGATCCACATCATTACCTTGACTTGATCCCTGTTCTGTCCTTTCTTCCCTCTGCCCATGTTGGATTCACATGTGAGCAATACAAACGCAAAATGATGTAAAGCAGACCAATGCACAATCTTAGTACATGTCTTGTGGCAATCTGAGACATCAGATTAATGTTGAGATCGCCTGTGGTTGCTGTTAATCATTTTGTACAATGTTGGCAACATTTTGCAGTGAGAAAAATATGAGTCTCAAATGTAATTTTCTGAAAGACATTTATAGGATCATCAAGGTTAATGGATACTGCTGTAAAGTTAAAAGTTAACTGTATCTTGCTCACTGAGGGACAGTGTAAAAGGTTACCTTGGTTTTGAGCCAAGGTTGACGCATATGAAGATTGATTGAAAGACTGTAGGCAATTATTTTAGCAACACTGTGACTGCTGACAGCTAAAGAGACATAAGTGTCTGTCCACATAAGCCTACAATGTGTGTGTGTGGTTCAGGTACATAGTGGGGACATTTTTTGGTCCTCACGAGGAAAACAGCTTATGAATCATACTAAATTATGGTTTTTTTTTTTTAAATATAGAAATGCAGGAAGTTTTCTGTGATGGGTAGGTTTAGGGTTAGCGGATAGAATATACAGTTTGTACAGTATAAAAATCATTGTAAAGTCCCCATAAAACATGGAAACCAAAAGTGTGTGCGTTTATCCCATTTACAGGCCCACACAGTCAGACGCCATGAGACACTGCGGCGGGTTTGATTTTAATTCCCTAGTCGGCGGGGGCACACAGTGTGAAATTGTAATTGGCCTCAACAGCAGGATTTGTCACAATTGAATTTCAGTGCATCAATCACAGTTTTTGACAGTATTATTGAGTAATATAGTCAATTAATTTATCACATTATTTAGTTTGTGTTTCATCCAAATCAGTCTTTGGTAAATTAAATCAGAGCTGCTACTAAAGGAAATTGTGAGGGCACAACGGTGAGCTGAACTATTGTTTTAGAAAGTCTGTAGTTTGGGTGTTTTGTGTTAATGAAAATCTCCCATGAGAATGCTAAAGGGAGATCTAATAACATAAATTGTCCTTTGTTGCTGCGGTTCAGTGTTGGACAGATTTTGACACAGGTGAGACTGGCTGGTAGTAAGCTAAATCAGTTTAAAGGTGCAGTGTGTGACTTTTAGCGGCATCTAGTGGTGAGGTTGCGAATTGCAACCGACAGAAGTTACGGTGGCCGACAGGAAAAGATGTCGTCGTCTGAGACAGCAGAGAGTAGCCAGTTAAGCAATGAGGTTTCTTTACAAAAATACATTAAGAAATTAGGTTTACTTTATTTTTCAGTAAAACGATATGTTATTGCGAATATTATTGTTACCTGTTCATCATTGTGTCAGTGTTTTATTCGCTGACTTTAGCTAGCTTCCTTGCACGAAGAACAACATAGAAATAGCCCATTTAGGGCTACTGTAGAAACATGTCGGCACATTTCAATGTAAGGGGACCCTCAGCGTATGTAGATAGAAATGGCTCATTCTAAGGTAATAAAAACATAACGGTTAATTAAGTAAGGTCTTTATACACCACTGATAACATAGTTATGTGTATGATATTGCATTTCTGTCAACATATCCTCCTATATATTACACAATGCACCTTTAAGACAGATGGCTGATGTGAGTAAGAGAGATGGTAGAAGGAGAGAGAGGGATAAGGTGTTTATGTCTTGGAGAATAATAGATCTGAATGTCCTTTTGCTGTTCAGTGACTGAAATGGCTTATCGTGCTCATGGGTGACTCTCACAAAACCTGTCAACATCGTCATCCCAAAATAGCAGAAAAGGACAAATAGGAAGGAATATATATATATATATATATATATATATATATATATATATATATATATACAGTGAGGAAAATAAGTATTTGAACACCCTGCTATTTTGCAAGTTCTCCCACGTAGAAATCATGGAGGGGTCTGAAATTGTCATCGTAGGTGCATGTCCACTGTGAGAGACATAATCTAAAAAAAATAATCCAGAAATCACAATGTATGATTTTTTAACTATTTATTTGTATGATACAGCTGCAAATAAGTATTTGAACACCTGAGAAAATCAATGTTAATATTTGGTACAGTAGCCTTTGTTTGCAATTACAGAGGTCAAACGTTTCCTGTAGTTTTTCCACCAGGTTTGCACACACTGCAGGAGGGATTTTGGCCCACTCCTCCACACAGATCTTCTCTAGATCAGTCAGGTTTCTGGGCTGTCGCTGAGAAACACGGAGTTTGAGCTCCCTCCAAAGATTCTCTATTGGGTTTAGGTCTGGAGACTGGCTAGGCCACGCCAGAACCTTGATATGCTTCTTACAGAGCCACTCCTTGGTTATCCTGGCTGTGTGCTTCGGGTCATTGTCATGTTGGAATACCCAGCCTCGACCCATCTTCAATGCTCTAACTGAGTGAAGGAGGTTGTTCCCCAAAATCTCGCAATACATGGCCCCGGTCATCCTCTCCTTAATACAGTGCAGTCGCACCTGTCCCATGTGCAGAAAAACACCCCCAAAGCATGATGCTACCACCCCCATGCTTCCCAGTAGGGATGGTGTTCTTGGGATGGTACTCATCATTCTTCTTCCTCCAAACACGTTTAGTGGAATTATGACCAAAAAGTTCTATTTTGGTCTCATCTGACCACATGACTTTCTCCCATGACTCCTCTGGATCATCCAAATGGTCATTGGCAAACTAAAGATGGGCCTTGACATGTGCTGGTTTAATCAGGGGAACCTTCCGTGCCATGCATGATTTCAAACCATGACGTCTTAGTGTATTACCAACAGTAACCTTGGAAACGCTGGTCCCAGCTCTTTTCAGGTCATTGACCAGCTCCTCCCGTGTAGTTCTGGGCTGATTTCTCACCTTTCTTAGGATCATTGAGACCCCACGAGGTGAGATCTTGCATGGAGCCCCAGTCCGAGGGAGATTTGATAGTCATGTTTAGCTTCTTCCATTTTCTAATGATTGCTCCAACAGTGGACCTTTTTTCACCAAGCTGCTTGGCAATTTCCCCGTAGCCCTTTCCAGCCTTGTGGAGGTGTACAATTTTGTCTCTAGTGTCTTTGGACAGCTCTTTGGTCTTGGCCATGTTAGTAGTTGGATTCTTACTGATTGTATGGGGTGGACAGGTGTCTTTATGCAGCTAACAACCTCAAACAGGTGCATCTAATTTAGGATAATAAATGGAGTGGAGGTGGACATTTTAAAGGCAGACTAACAGGTCTTTGAGGGTCAGAATTCTAGCTGATAGACAGGTGTTCAAATACTTATTTGCAGCTGTATCATACAAATAAATAGTTTAAAAATCATATATTGTGATTTCTGGATTTTTTTTTTTTAGATTATGTCTCTCACAGTGGACATGCACCTACGATGACAATTTCAGACCCCTCCATGATTTCCAAGTGGGAGAACTTGCAAAATAGCAGGGTGTTCAAATACTTATTTTCCTCACTGTATATATATATATATATATATATATATATATATATATATATATATATATATATATATATATATATATATATATATATATATATATATATATATATATATACAGGTGCTGGTCATAAAATTAGAATATCATTAAAAAGTTGATTTATTGATTTATTTCAAGAATTCAACTTAACAGCTGAAACTAATATATTATATAGACTCATTACATGCAAAGTGAGATATTTCAAGCCTTTATTTGTTATCATTTTGATGATTATGGCTTACAGCTTATGAAACCCACAAAATCAAAATCCCAGAAAATTAGAATATTACATGAAATCACACAGTAATTACACAGTGATACCATGGTCATTGAACCAGGTTTTGGTTCTTTTGGCAGTGTGGGCCGGTGCAAATCCTGCTGGAAAATGAAGGAAGCATGAAGTGCACTGAAAATGTCCTGGTAGACGGCTGCGTTGACTCTGGATTTAATAGAGCACAGTGGACCAAAGTCCTCTTTTCTGATGAGAGCAAATTTTGCATCTCATTTGGAAACCAAGGTCCCAGAGTCTGGAGGAAGAATGGAGAGGCACACAATCCAAGATGCTTGAAGTCCAGTGTGAAGTTTTCACAGTCTGTGTTGGTTTGGGGAGCCATGTCATCGGCTGGTGTTGGTCCACTGTGCTGTCCACCCAACGCAGCCGTCTACCAGGACATTTTCAGAGCACTTCATGCTTTCTTCAGCAGACAAGCTTTATGGAGATGCTTCCTTCATTTTCCAGCAGGATTTGCACCTGCCCACACTGCCAAAAGAACCAAAACCTGGTTCAATGACCATGGTATTACTGTGTAATTACTGTGTGATTTCATGTAATATTCTAATTTTCTGGGATTTTGATTTCGTGGGTTTCATAAGCCATAATCATCAAAATTATAACAAATAAAGGCTTGAAATATCTCACTTTGCATGTAATGAGTCTATATAATATATTAGTTTCACCTGTTAAGTTGAATTCTTGAAATAAATCAACTTTTTGATGATATTCTAATTTTATGACTAACACCCATATATATTAAATACAATGGAAATCCATTTCCATTGTGGCATTAATTTAATTATTTTGAGACCATTTCTCATTGTGCTGTTGCTGCAAAAAAAAAATTATGTTTAAAAATTTGTTAACATTTTACAATAAGGTCTCATTTGTTAACACTAGTTAATGTATTAACTAACATGAACTAACAATGAGCAATACATTTATTACTTTATTTTTAAATCTTTGTTAATGTTATTAATAAAAATACAGCTGTCTGTTGTTTGTTCGTTTAGTTCACAGTGTTAACAAATACAACTTTTAATTTTAATAATGTATTAATTAATGTTGAAAATTAAAATTAATATGAATAAATGCTGTAGAAGTATTGTTCATTCTTAATTCTTGTTAGTTAACTAGTTAACTAATGTTAACTAATGAAACCTTATTGAAAAGTGTTAGGGTTAGGGTTATTTCAAGTAAAAAAAAATACATCATAGCTTTGTGTTTTATCACTTTTAATTTAGACTGGTTTGAATAAAAAAAAATGGTAACACTTTACAGTATAAGGTTCCATTTGTTAACATTAGTTAACTACATTAGTTAACATGTACTGAAAATGAAAAATACTTCTAATGCATTAATCTGGTAAACTGGACCTGAACAAACCTGAAACTGAACTAACAAGAACTAAGATGAATAAATACTGTAACAAATGTATTGCTCACTGTTAAGTAAGGTTTGTTAATGCATTCACTAATGTTAAAGGGGTGGTTGATTCTGATTTGACTTTTCTAACTTTATTTAGTGTGTAATGTTGCTGTTTGAGCATAAACTACATCTGCAAAGTTACGACGCTCAAAGTTCAAAGCAAAGAGAGATAATTTCTTTTAAAGAAATTGCTTTTTAAGGACTACAACAAACGGCTGGTAGGGACTACATATATTCCTCCTGGGTTAGTGACATCACCAACCCTAGAATTTACATAAACCCCACCCCCGGGAACGCGATTAATAGATTATCATGACAGAATATGCTAATCAATGACTAGAAGATGACTACACATAAACTACATAAATTCTTCAACTAACCATTCAGAAACGTCCTGTTGCATTCTACATGTTGTCACTTCTTCTTGAGTCTCCCCATCATTGTCTGACTCCGGTTTGAACATAAAAGGCTAAAAGTTTTTGAAATTTTAAAGACACAAGCTCTTGTAGCTCCGCCCTCTGTGCCGGGAGCAGCAGCTCATTTGCATTTAAAGGAACAGACACAAAACAGTGCGTTTTTTGCTCACCCTCAAAAAGTGACAATTTTAACATGCTATATAAAAATATCTGTTGGGTATTTTGAGCTAAAACTTCACACTCTGGGGACATCAGAGACTTATTTACATCTTGTGAAAAGGGCATAATATTGAACCATTTTAACTATAATGGGACCTTATTGTATAGTGTTACCAAAAAAAAAATTGTGATTTACTGTATTAAAATAATAATAGTAATAATAATTTTGTGTTCTTTTTTTCTTTTTAATACATGTCTGTGAGATTCACCCTTTTAGTATACACCCTTTTATAACTAAATTATAAAACTACTCCTGAGATTCTTAAGTGATTTTACACTTTGCTCTATATAATATGGTATATATCTTACTCTATATATGCTCTATACCTAGAAGTTGTTTGTGTGTGGTGTGTGTGAGTGTGTGTGTGTGTGTGTGTGTGTGTGTGTGTGTGTGTGTGTGTGTGTCCATACAATATTTCTTTTGAATATTTCTTCCAATCTGTGCACAGTGTGCAGTATTGATATCTCTATCTGACCAATTCCAGTCTCAATGCAAACCACATTGACCGCTGCATTTTGGAAATAACCGGCCGCTGCTTCATGCACCCAATTTTCCCCACCCTTGGTGTACGATCTCATTTCACAACAGGAGATGTTTGAGTTTGCAAATGCTTGAATTTATGGATCCTGGTTCCCTTCACCTCTACAGTCATTTTACATTGGCAGTCACAGATGAAACTCTTCAGGATACACAGCTTGCCTTGAAGCTAATGGATATTCCCTGACTGAGATTCCTGTCCCTCAGTGATTGTCCACCTGGACACTCAATATAAGACTTCTCTGCTGTTGTTTTGAGGCACATGTTGATTTTCCAAAATCATAAATATCATGTGTGTGAGATGAATGCATATTGTTGGCCGGCTGCACAATCTTAAGAAGCGGTAGGAATGAGTCAAGATGGAAGCGGCCGGAGAAAGAATGGATAGCCAGTCCATTAGAAAGCTCTGGAGGACTGACAAGGTGTCAAAGAGAGAAATCTTTTAATGATGGAGAGAGCAAAATAGACTGAGACTCGTATGTGAGTTTGTCATATCTTTCCTTTTCTTGCAAGTTAATGGGTGATGACAGCATTAAGGATGAAAGAGAAGAAGGGAGCGAAAAAGGGGGAAATAATATTGCAGGGAACAATTTAACGTGCTTAATTTCCTTAAAATCCATAGGGAGTGGTATCTCTGGTCTGAGAAATTCCTTTATATCAGTACTTAACTTTTCTTTTTATTGCACCTTTGTGCCACATTATAATATGGAGTTAATATATGTCAATATTTCAAATTTATAAGACATTTTGTCTCATTGCAGTACAGTGGCTATGGCAAATAATACAAATTACTTATTTTTCCGTCTAAAATCTTGCGTTTGTTTAATTGCATATCAAAATTAAGCAGCACTGATATAATTAAGAATATAATTAAAGGAAGTCACGGATGAGAATCAGAGGGACCTTGTCTGGTTATGTTAAGTCCTTACCCTGTTAGCAACGTGGAGTTGATTGGAAAGCACCAGACTCAGTGTGACTTTGCCTCAGGTTTGCTGTCTGTTCGTTTGAAGTGCTTGATTACTGATCTTTTTGCAGCAAGAATATTTATCGGCTAATTCGTGATGCTGGACAGTAAGGATCAGAATTCAGTTCAATGTGCACTAACTGATGAATATGTCAGAAGTAATCGAGGCTTATGCGGGCACACTGCAAAGCAATTTGTTCATTTTCTATCATAATAACTCAATATCTGAAAATGCATTCCATTTATTTGAATAACTCCGAATAAATATAAGAAATCTGTTTTATTCCACAATAAATATTGGTGCACTGCCCAAATGGATATTATGAGGAGATGAGTAATTCCTCATTTAAATTCCGCATCTACATCTATGTTCAGGAGGTGCAGCCAAGTTCAGACTGTTACATTGGTTATTGACATACTTCTAATTAGTTAGTCTGCAAATAAAGCACTCTTGATCTCAGTGGTTGTGTGAGCTGTTGGACTGATTTTGTGTACATGATTATATGCATGAGCTGTTCTGTGGAGAAGTTCATCATGTCACTCACAGTTCCTCTTCTCATTGTTCAGATCAATGCTCACAGTTCTTCATCACTCTTGGTTTAATACCAACCCTTTTATAACTCTCCAACTTCTTTAATCACACAGTGAGAGCTGATGTTTATACTGCATGTGCTTGCTGCTGAAATGTCAGTGCTTTAACTGTGATGCTTAAGCACCTACTTCAACCTGCTTGATCCGACTTGAGTGTTTGTTATTGCTGCATGACAAACCGCTTCTTGCAGTATGTTGTTTTCTCTCCGAAAGGTTAAAGCATGTCTCTGGAGTATGTGTGTGTGTGTGTGTGTGTGTGTGTGTGTGTGTGTGTGTGTGTGTGTGTGTGTGTGTGTGTGTGTGTTGGTGCATTACACTCCATCTAGATTTCTAGATGGGATTGTCCGATTTTTTGTTCAAAACAAGAAACTGACAAATGTGTAAAGGCACGCAAAGCTTAATTCCACAATACAGAAAGGTGGTGTAACTCAAACATATACATAAACACTCAAATGCGTTCAGACTTGCATTCCAGGTGGTGAGAGTGGAGAATGTAAAATATGGAAAAGGGGGTCAAGGATATGCCACTTTACTCTTCCCCTTGCTGTCATTGTTGTCAGACTAGCCACCCAATCTGAGCATATGCTGTCCTCTGTGTGTGTCTGCATGCATATGCATTTATTTGTGTATATAGTACCTGATCTAAACTTTAATTTTTTTTTTTTTTTTTTTGCCTGTATCTGCTTGTCATGCAGATTTCTTTCTTTGTTACAATTAACTGACATTGTGGTGACAAGGTTACCTTAATGCTTCTTGAATTTATATTAACCATATAGGTTCACATTAATGCATTTAGTTGAGTCCTCCCACAGCTTGGTTTCTTGGATCACTTGAATGAGGGTAAACAGCTGAATGCCGCTGTCCTTGGTGCTGACATTCATTTGCATGGCAGAAATGAGTGAGAAATTCTATTATGCTGTACCAGAAATTTCAGCTGCAGGGAGCGGGTTTGACTTATTAAAATTGAGTTTTAATAGTGGTAAGATGCGATTTCAATGTTTACAATTCTTATTTCTGCACATTTAGAGCAAGTGTTTGAATGGTCTTTTGTTACAATATACTGCCCTAAAATGAATACATTTTACAGTGCATACCTTGCGTGTGCATTAAATTATGTATTCATTACTGAGGGTACATTGAAGGCATTTAAATACTCTAGTGGAAAAGCTGATTGCCGATAAGGAAATGACTTATAGACATTTATGCAAATTTAATCAGTAATCTAAATTCAGACCAGTCCGCTTTACAAATTATTAGTCTCAGGAGGGGTAAGACGGATGTCCCTTTATTAAATCGCATTAAATGTTTGTCTCGTCTGCGTTTATATTTATAAGAAAGGATTCTGACTCATTGACTATTATAATGTAAATGCTATTACTGCAACAAAAGCAGCATTTTGTGTTCTGATGAATGCTAATGTAGATTCACACTGTTTTTTTTTTAAATAAAATAACTTATTCCAGCATATTAAGGGTTAAATGTTGTGTTTACACAGGATTATTGGATCCTGCTGCTTCCAGCACTGAGAATGAATTTGTTCCATTGTAGTGTTGATCCAATAACCTCAAACTCCAAAAGTACCATGGTGAATCATTGGCTCAAGCCTGCATGAATAGATTTTTTAAATATTTATATATAATAATAATACACCCAGTGGATTAAGACGCTGTGTATTCTGTAAAGTCTGTCTATCTAGTAACTTGATGCTACTAAACTGCTTAAATTATGTTCCTAAAATTACACATAATTTGCATAATTTCTTCATAGTAGTACATAATTCCCATCACTTTGAAATGTTATGCCAAGTATGCCAAATCCTTCAGGTGTTAAAAGTAATAAAAGTGAAAGAACGGGTAATATGTTTTTATAAATAATTATTTCTTAGTTTGAGGGAACTGTTAAAGTCTGCAAAATTATCTTTGATCACTCCTTGTTCACATATTACAGACAGTTTGGCTCTACTGAGCACAAAGTAAACCTCTGGTATTCCACTATAAAGCAGATTCATGGCTGAGCCTCTTCATTTTACTCATGAAATATGAAATAAAAAAGAATGTGTGTTAAATGCAGTATCAGTGTTCAAGAGAGGACATGTACCGTTTATTGAGCTCAATGCACCTTATGATTTTTGACACAGCATAACATCTAAAATGCAAGCAAAGGTTAATTTGTGAGTGGTTTCGCCTAGATTATATATAACTACAGTACATGCAGTGTGCTCTTTGCCAGCAAATAATTGCTTGTCTTTCACAGTTAAAGTTCCCTATTATGCTAGTAAAGGTATTTTGTTTAGGAGGTCTTCTAGGTTTACATGCATCCAAGGTCAAAAACATAAATTCTCATACAGAATTTTCTCACAGTGTCTGAAACGGTTTAATAAAGGATTCGGTCTCTCTAAACTCCTCCTTTCTGAGATCCAACTCTGCTCTGATTGGTCAGACGTCCCAGTCTGTTGTGATTGGTCTACTGCTTACAGCGGGTGTCAGAAACAAAACGTCCATTGACGTCCATCTGAATTTCAGCTTCCCAGGCTCTGCAGGCATATCAATGGCCTCGGTTTTACCGTATCAATTCGGGCCTAAGTCCTCATCCTTTGGAAGTGCATGCAAAGTGGATTTGCTTTCGCAGCGCAGAAAACAGCGTGTTCTTGACATGTCGACAACATGAACCAGACTCTTGCAGGCTTCTGCTATAACTAAAGTGCTTGAGGGCAGGTCAAAGTAGACAAAATGAGGCTAATAGTACCATGATACAGTGATGTAATATAGTATTTCGATTATATACATTTCCCATGGTATTTAAAGGACCATTTTCATGTACCATGGTATTCGCATATGCTCCTGGGTTCTTAAAAGAATACCATGAATACCGTGGTACCATGTCCAAAAACATGGCAATGCAATGGTACTTTTTATTAGTGGAAGAAAACTATTTTCAAGCTCTAACCAAATACAATATAAATTGAAATGTTAATTCACTCTAATGGCAAAAAAAAATACAGTTATCAATTTTCATGACCTTTCGACAATTGTCAACACATCAGGCTACCCTGGAGTCTGCTTGTTTTCTGTCTCTGTCTGCTTCCCTTTTTCCATCATTAAGACCGAGCTGAAAACACACATTGCTTTACCTCAGCAGGAGCTGCCATTGAACACTGCCTCTATGTAAATAGTCATCATTATTTGTCTGCATACTTGCCAGTTTTATCACATATGCTTTATAGCTTTTATGGGTTCAGATCTCGAAGAGAACAGATTTTGAAAACAGATATTTTAAAAAGGGAATTGCTATGTGAATTTTTACCCACACACTCACAATAGCCAACATTTGTAATTATGAATTTCTCATCAGTTCAAGCAGTTTCATGTTTGAGTAAGTTTATCTGAGCATGTTCACTCTCTTGTCTGATGTTTTGGCAATGACTGCCTAACTAAAAAAACATGGTGGGTGCCAAGTTTGGGTAATTACGAGGGTTTTATCATTGAGTTTCTGCAAACTTAATTTTTGCATATGCAAATCGCAGACTTTTCTTGCTAGATGGAATGGATGGATTAATGTGTTGGCAGTCAGAATGGAAAAATTATTAACAGACGGGATAATTTGCATAAGCTCATGGTGTTTGGTGCTAATTAGACATGTTTTATCTAAAACTCTCCTACTTTATATAATTACAAATCTGTGTTATGATTATGTTGTATAAATTCAGTGTCCCTTTTTTGCTGCGCTCCACTTTGTATTACAATTGAGTGTTTTTTTGTCCGCTCGTTTACGATTATAAATTCAAACCAAAGTTTGTCTTGCATAAGGACACAAAGTCAGCCTAAACTTTCATCTGAAAAGCCCACGCTTGCTTTCAATTCACGGTTCAAAAAGAACACCAGCAAACTCTACAAATCACCAACACGGATTTCATGCCAGAGAATTCGACTTCATTTAATGGCACAATCTCATTTCAAGATCCTGAGAGTTCTGTCTGCTCAGCTGAGCGAGAAGCCTCGCATGGTACTCAACATTAGGTAACTGCCTTAGAGAGGAGAGAATTACAGAACAGATCAGATAAAACAGGTAGAAAGGAAACTCCATAGTGGCTCTTCACATCTATTGATCCAGCAGAGAGGACCGCAGATCTCCAGCTAGCATCCGTCCAATTATTAACACGGCTGGAATTTTAACGTTTTCACCACTTCTATCGTTTAACGCCTGTCTGACTTTAAATATGGGTTTAGAAGTTTCAACATGGCATCAAAATTCACCAGATTCACTCTGTGAATGATTCGTTTGTGCACGTTATTCCAAATAAAACGTTCATAATCAGAAGTTAATTGCTTCCTCTTCCTCTGAAATGACATTCCATTTCTGCTGACATCACTTTTCTTTTAGGTTCTAAAGTAACAGCAGCTGTTCGGTTCATCTGAAAGAAAAATGACAGTGGCAATAAAGATTTGCACAGTTTTATCAGTGTAATGGTGCTCTTTCCTGACCAGTTTGGCTATAGAATGACCAGGACAGGCAGATGGCAGCCTGATAAAAGGTATATCCTTCCGGGAATTCGGTCTCAAAGTTTCAGTCTGTGTAATAGGCTACATAGAAAATCAGATTGCATCACTCAGTCAGCAGGTCTGAAGTGGCTCATAAGGGCCATTCAGTTGTTTGTTTCTACAGAGAACTCTGGAAAATGATAGCAGCAGCTGGGACTAAAAAGGCAGATATCTTGAAAACTGCTTATCATAAAGTAGTAAGGTTTTAGAGGAATATGCAAGTTAAAATGGCTGAAATAGACCCAGAATCTGCTTTGTATTTTCTGTGCTGATTTTGGGGAATGGATTTAAAATGGGTATATGAACAAAATAAGAGAGTAGGGAACTCCAATGACTTACTGAAAGCAAAATAAAATGTTCCGAAATGTGTAATATATTCATTATAGACCTGCTCATGTAATATCTGAAACACTAAGATTGCTGTTACTCTAGACATATCATTTGCCCTTAATATATTTTACTTTCATGCTTTCTCTCTGCATAATAAAATGGCAGTCCTTGTATACTCCCTTTGTCTAATAATCTGTCCTCTCATTTGCTTTCTGCAGCGATCTGATTCCCTTGCTGCAAATGAAATAAAAGACAGACATCTGGGCCACAGGCGTGATGTGTTTTCACCTCTCTCTTTTTTTATTCCCTCTCTCTCTTTCATCATTACCCCCAGGTCCTCTTCCCACCTCACCATCTCTTTACTCTCTCCGACTCAGTGGCACTCTCAGGGTTTCTCAATTTACCCATAATTCTCTTCTACTTACCTTTCTCAGTGTTGTACGCTCTCCTTCTCCTCTATATTCCATGGTCTTTACAAAACTGATTTTGTGAAGAGGCACAGGAAAGTAAGAGATGTGCTTTTGTGTGAAGGAGTGACTCTGTGGTTCATCGATTCTGTCAGATGATAATAGTCACACCAACAGTGTTCATTTTTAAAGTTATTTTTGTCTATTGATAAAAGTATCCTAAAGATTAAGCCGATATTTCATCATGCCATATCAGTTTTAAACAGACTAAATGACATCTAATTTTAGTGCAAAATTTGTATACATTGAAGCCATATTCAAATATATTATCGATTAATTTGAACATGAGCTCCTAACATTATAGTGAATAGTCCTACAATATAGTGTAATACAATGTTTTCAGTTTTTCATTGTCTGAATTTGTTTTAAACATGTTTTAGTCCACTGTTACGGCAAAATATTTTTGACAGAAGTCTCTTATGCTCAGCTTGGCTACCTTTATTTTTATATTTTTAACAAAAATACAGTAACAACAGTAATTTGGTGAAATATTATTAAAATGTATTTTCTATTTTTAATTTTTCTATTTTGAAATGTAATTTATTCCTGTGATTTTCAGCATCATTACTCCAGTCTTCTACACTACAGTATGCCACATGATCCTTCAGTAATCATTGCTGATTTGGTGTTCAAGAAATATTTCCTATTATTATCAATTTTGTGTAAGCTGTTGATTTATTTTCCAGATTTTCTGATGAATATAAAGTTCAAAAGAACAGCATTAATTTCGAAATGACATATGATTTTAGTGTAAAATTAGTATGAATTGAAACTATATTCAAGCATTTTATAGATGAATTTGAACATGTTGTTAAATACCTTTAGCTCCTAAAATGACATTATAATGAATAGGCATATGCAGTCATCGTCATTATGTTTTAAACGGGACAGAGTTCACTCTTCTGTCGGAACTGTGTATGATCGTTACTGGAAGCCATTAATTATAGTTTATAGTTAGAAATACAAAAAGGCATCACGTCGCTTCAGAAAGCCATTATTAACCCCCTGGAGGCGTATACTTTTATGATGGATGGATGCGCTTTTTTGGGCTTCAAAAAACAAGGTACCATTCACTCCCATTATAAAGCCTGGAAGAGCCAGAATATTTTTTAATATAATTCCAATTGTGTTTGGTTCAACGAAAGACATATCATAGTCAAGACACATCATAGTCAAGACAAGTCATATACGGCTTGAGGGTAAGTAAATAATAGGATCATTTTCATTTTTGGGTGAACTAATCCTTTAACTCTTACATGTTTACTTGCATGTGTCACGGTCAAATGAAACACCTGCTTGTGTTGCACTAGTAAAGCTATCGAATGAAAGAATTCAAATTTTCCAAATGCGATTGCTCAAAGCAGATGTGGCCCTAAATTCACATTATCACACAGGGAGCTTTTATCTCACACATGAATGCATACACACCGGTTCTCGCACACCGTAAATCTTGCAGCATTACCTGCTCCACTGGCTCAGAGCTACATTTGGCAAAATTAAATTGGCACAGAATGACCAACAAAATATTCCAGACCTTCATCCGCAGCATTGGGAGGTCTTACTGTATGGCTACAGATCATGTCCTTCATTCTCACACACAGCGGTTTGATTGACAGCCAGAGCACAGTACGCCTGCCTGCATGTCTGTGAAGTGGGAATAAGCCTGCAGTTTCATCGACTCTTGCAGCTTTTACTGTGATGGAGGGCGAGAGCGAGAGAGATGAAGAGAGAGCAATGGATAAATCTGGAAAGAGAAGATGCAGGTGGACGTGTGTTTAGAAATAGGATGAAGAGCTTTGAGTAAAAAGGAAAATGTGATGGATTAACAGGGATTGAGGGAGAGATGATGGAATTGGAAGGAAAGAGGATGGAGATAGATTTGCGTTTCTAAACGGCTTTTGGACGTCAAGATTGTGAAAACAAACAGATATTGCTGAAGAGCAGCTGAATTGCTGCAGTCAATGTGTGTGAGTGTGTGTGTGTGTGTCATTTTGTATCATATCTCCAAGGCTGATTTGTGCAGGCTGTATTTGAAAAACTAATAAAACCAACACTGTTTTTGACCCTGCTTTAACAACTCTCTTTGGGCCGCCCACGAGTGTGAACACTCTTCACGATTTTTCCAAATGGAGTTATTCATAGACTTTCAGAGCAGTTTCGCCATCATTTAGTGGTGCATAGCTAATAAACACCTCTGCACAGTTTTTTTTTTCTTTTACGAAACCAAAGAGAGCATATGTATTGTATTATCAGAGCTACAGACTTCTGAGCAGGCACTGAAGATGTTGAGCTAATGAGCCGAATGTCATGATGTTAAGTTCATGTCAGTCACCTCCGAAGAGACAAGTGGGTGATAATTGCATAAACTTTGCCTAGAAGGGCTTCTAATTAGAGTAATGTCAAAACTTATTATTGTGAATCAGACACTAGTTACAACTCTATGTGGCTTGCGTAGCATCACTTAATTACCAAAGGGTATTAAGTATTTTCTTTCGTTAATTAAGTAAGGGATAATGTAGAGCGAGGCGGTTGTTATAGCGAATACAACCCCGACAGGCTGATCAGGACCCTGACGCGAAGCGGAGCCATGTAATCCTGCTTATTGGCTACCTACCAAATAAATCAATAATTTGACACAAAATATTGATTCAAAAAGGAGCTTATTGATTTAAAAACAATTGTTCTGCTTTCGCTAAAGAAAATCCATTCCATCTCGGTTAGAAAGAATCCTGCGTCTATAGCAACGTTCTGTTTTTCATGGCAACGGTGTGTTATACCTAGCAGTGGTCAAGATATAACAGACCGCATTCTACATTAGAATTCAACCAAGCCATGTAATAAAGATAAATGATTTACTGTAATTAGAGCACATTATATCTCAGTTTAGTTCTTATTTCCTTTTATCACTCACTCTTTTTACAGTCAAAGCAAGGCTTTTCTTGTCCTCAAGGGGTCAAATAAAGAGTTTTTTTGTAAGAAGTCTCTTCTGCTCACCAAGGCTGTATTTATTTGATCAAAAATACAGTAACAACATTAATTTTGTGAAATATTTTTATAGTGTAAAATAAGTGGTTTTATTTATATTTGCCATTTTATGTAAAATGGCAATGCTGAATTTTCAACATCATTACTCCAGTCTCCAGTCTTCAGTGTCACACGATCCTTCAGAAATTATAATACGCTGATTTGGTGCTCAAGAAACATTTTCTTATTAACAATATTAAATACTGTTGTGCTGCATAATTTTTTCGTGAAAACCTTGATAGATTTTTTTGAGGATTCTTTGATTAATAGAAAGTTCAAAAGAACAGCATTTACTTAAAATACATATTTTTTGTAACATAATTATCTTTACTGTCACTTTTGATAATTTAAATGTGTCCTTGCTTAAAGGTCCCGTATTATGCCCCTTTTCACAAGATGTAAAATAAGTCTCTGATGTCCCCAGAGTATGTATGTGAAGCTTCAGCGCAAAATACCCAACAGATCATTTTTTACAGCATGTTTAAATTGTCATTTTTTGGGGCTCAGAAAAACGCGCTGTTTTAGTGTGGCCCTAAATGCAAATGAGGTGCTGCTGGACGACCCAGTGGGCGGAGCTTCATGAGCTCGCGCTCAGTCTCTCAGGACAATTTCATCTCACGGAATGATGATAATATCAGAAACTCTCAGTAACAGTGTTCATTTCGAGTCGGACAATAATGCCTAGAGTCAGAGTGCTGTATAGAGATGGAACAGGTATAGTTTAGTAGTTTAATTACGGTTATTATAACGTATTTGTCATCTGCTTGTATGTAGCCTATCCATTATTTATTAATAGCCTACAAGTCTGCTGTCTGAATGATGATCAAACATATACTGATGAGTTTAATAACGTTTATTGTACATCACACAAAAGATGAAGCGTCAGTTCTACTTCAGAAAATCACCGTAAGAGCTGAGTAAACACAGTAGGCTAAGTTATAAGAAGTGCGCAAGTAGCCAGTAGAGTTGAGGGAGCATTCCTGTGGGCGGAGGTTAGTCAAAGAACGGTTCTAGTGACATCATTAAAGAAGGAAGTAGAGGGATGTAGCCTAGTCCAAATGGGCCGTTCATTGTAGTCGACTTCTGTTAAATAAAATATCTTGCTTGGCATTGAACTTTGAGCTTTATAATTTTACAGATATTATTTATGCTCTAACAGCAACATTACACACTAACTAAAGTTTGAAACATGGGATCACGAAGAACGGGACCTTTATAAATATAAAAGTATTAATTTCTAAAATAAAAAAGGAAGAAATCTTACCCAAAAACTTTCAAATGGTAGCATAATTGTGACCGCCTCATGTGAATTTCTCATAATTGTACATCTATATCGCACAACTAATACTTGTGTGAATGTGTAAAGTATCTAATGTCCATAATGACCTGCCACATCTTTAGTATTACTATAAAAAACTTTTCTCAAAGATGTGATGTCTATTTTCTCCAAGGTTCCTTTGCATTGTTAGTCAAGGTTGACACAAACAAAATGCAATTTAGTTTTACATTTATATCTCTCTGACTCATTTTACTCCATCCTCATATTTCTCAATCCTTCAATAACAGTCTTTTCAACAACAAAAAAAAAACAACCTTGTTATATTGTGAAAGGTTCGCAAAATAGAAATGTTCTATTCAAATGGTTAAAGTCAGACTAAAATGATCAAGGACACGATTCAAATAATCTTCAGCCACTCTATTCTAAGATTATATACAGTTCCACAACCAGAAAAAGCATGTTTGGGCAGACTCTCCACATATGGTTAGTTTTATACCAAATGGAATGATAGTGATCTTGTCTTCAAGTGTTTTAGAATAGGTTCTCTGTATCCTTATTACTTCACCTCAGTGTTATGAGTGTTATTGATGTGTAAATGTTCACTTTCGATTCATTATTCTGTTACAAGATTACAGGTTTTGGACTGAGGAGGGAGTTTTAAAGTTCTGCGAATTGGGTTAACATAGTATTATTGCATTTAAAAATATCAAAGACGATGACATTTTTTGGCTGATGGCATGACCCTGTAAAAATAATTATTTGTGGTTGACGTGTTAAGTTTTGCTTTTGTTTAAAGTGCTCAGCACGAAGGAGTGAACCTTAACATGTTCAGACTAAAAAACATCAATGCTGACTTATGATGGATTAAGGGATTCGTGTTTACTGTGTTCACAAAAAACAACAAAGCCATGGGTCTCTGCAATGTACAAAAGACTCCAAAAACTGATACCTGTCAAAATACATTTAAGGCATCAAAAACACCATATGATGTTTTATTTTTTTATTCAGCACACTCCTAAAAATAAAGGTTCTTTGTTTGCATATACGGTTCTGTGAACAACCTTTTAACATCCATGGAAGCTTTCTCTTCTGTTTTTATAGTGGATAAAGATTCTTTAGATTATTCAAATGTTTTTTAAACATTAAAAATGTTTTTTAAACATTAAAACATTTCACACACACACACACACACACACACACACACACACACACGAAAAAATGGTTCTTTTAAGAAAGTTTCTTTGGGGAACCAAAAATGGTTTCTCTGTGGCATCAATGCAAAAACCTCTCTTTGGAGCCTTTTTTTTTTTTTTTTTTTTTTAAGAATATTCGAATAGCTGTTAGCTATGCGTGTCAAGAAATGCTTTGGTTAAATGGACCTAAATTATAAATGATAATTTAAAGCAGAAATGTGAATTATAAATATTCAAGTATACTAATTCACATGCATGCTAATAGCACCTGCTGCGCAAGCTTGCCATGGTGCCAGGACTCTCTTAAATGTGGTGTGTGTATGTGTGAAAGAGACTGACAAAGAGAGCGCGAGAGTGGGCCGTGAGGACAGACAATGATGAGAAGAATAGAGGCTGAATGTTGGGATTGCACTGCCTGTGAATCTTCTCTCTTTCTTATCTCTATTCATGTCTTTTTTTCAGATGCTGTGTCTCTGTTCATGATGGCAGATGCTCAGAGCGTGTCCTCCAGCGAATATGCCCAACAACACACACACACACTTCAGGACCTCATTCTGTGCACCTCTGATGTACTCTCATGCAAACACTCTCCAGGTAACCTGTCAACACCACCTTTCTGACTGCTACACTTGCACACATACTTTCTCACACACCCCCGCACAAAATGTGGCATCTCTGCTGATTTGTTTATCGTGATAGTTTGAGAGACATCAACACAGTTCGAAATCTTTACAGAAATCAGCTGGCAAACATTGGCAATGTTCTGATGAATTTGACTGTAAGAATTAAATGACAGCTAATTTGTTTGAATTACATCTAAAACATGTTAGAATTGGTTCTTAGTAAAAAATATGGAAATATATATATATATTAAAAATGAAAAACACACGATTAAATATAAGAAAAAAAATGCAAGGATAATTTATGTAATTTATGACTGTGGTGTGTATAGAGCAAAAGGACAGTGTATGTGTGGAGAATCTAAAGTGGTGTCTGAGCTTGAAAGTAATTGGTCCCGGGGGAGGCAAGCACCTTTTCCTTTTGTCTATGTCCTCTACCTTTATTCATCCTCTGAATGCACTGATTTAACGCTGCCTATTTAAGCTGAAGCATATCTTAGTCATCTTTGGGATATCTGCGTTTACATACCAACACTTTGTGTGTGTGTGCGTGCGTGTGTGTGTGTGCGTGTGTGTTACACATTCTGTTGAGGCAAGTGAGACTTGAGTATTTTTATATAAAGAGTATTTTCTTTATACCGTTTATCATTCATAACATTGTCCTAAAAAAAAAGACTATACAATATGTGTGTTTTAAGAATATGCTGATGAAACTGCAACTGGGTCGGACAGTAGAGACCTTTGAGCTGTCTGTGGTCACTTGTCGCTGTGGAAACAGAAACTATATTTCCCGTTTGCCGAGAGCAGCTGTAGATTTTTTTTATTGTAATTGTTTCCTGATGCATGAAGGATTCCCTATCCATTTAGTGACTAAAGGCTGTTTGTATGCTTGATTTCATTAATTGTTTTAATATGTTCTTTTTTATTTACTTGTTTATATTTCAAGTTATTTATTGGCTTCTGTTTAAAAATGCCACAAATTAAATTGGCATTAAAATGATCGGTAACACTTTAGTTTGGGGACCAATTCTCACTTTTAACTTGTTCCTTACTGTAGCTTGTATATACTACCATGCTGGCTGTTTATTAGTACTTATAAAGCACATATTAATGCATTATTCTGCGTGACCATATTCCACATCCCTTAATCCTACCCAATACCTAAACTGAAACTACTTTATTAACTATTAGTGAGCAGTGAATTACTGTAAAGTGTGACCAAATGCTCCCCTAAATGTAAAATATATATAGCCTAATATATATAATGTTAAAAGCATATGCACTTTGCACTTTACACAGTGATTTCTTACCAGAACACTTTTAATTTCATTGTGTCATACACACACACACAGTAATCAGCTGCGGTATTTTATCAATGAGACATTGCATTCGACTATTCCCTAAATACCTAGTATGCTCTAACTGCTTTAAACACTGAACCTAGAGGCAATTGAGTATTTGTGTGCTGCAGTTGCTTTGATAGGTGTTATATCACGTTATAAAATCTCTGCTGTCTTACTTTTGCTCGCCGGGAGCTGTTTGTACTTCTCTAGGGTAATAACAGATAAACGTCTCCTTCATATAAACTTGAATAGAGAGATTGAGACCTGGCCCCTACCCTGCAAGTTCCCCCAATAAACCTTGATCAAATTCATGCTCGTTTTTTTGGCAATCAAATCGCTAGCCAGGCTTGTGTTAATCGTATTGACCTTTGGATAATGTCATTGCTATTGAACACTATGAAAAGGTCCCCAAATCAAATCTCAGAAGAGCTGAGCAAATAGGAATGAGAGGAAAGAGATCCAAAGGGGCTTTTCACTCCACCATGCTTTTACCGGCATTGTAAATGCCTGGTATATTTCAGAGTTTTCGATTATGAACAGAAGTATTAATTCTAAACTTTAATAAACTGGAAAGCTCAGATACCACAAAAAATGCCTCTTGGCATTTCACTAGGTTTCTCCTACATGGCTGACATGTCTAAACTGAGAGCGAATGAGAGACACAATGTGAAAACTGAAACATTTTTGTTATAAGAAATAGGCTACTGTTGACTATATGTCAAGAGTTTTCAGTGTAGACCACATTGTTGATTATAATGAGGATGTTCGAGTTTTGTCCCTGAAGTGTAGACATCGTTAAAGTTTGTTTATGCAAAGAGTAAATATTCACTATGAACATTTGCCACAAATAAGACTATTCACACAAGGAATGAAATGTTGTGAGATCACAGAACAATGTATGGGTTGATTTTTTTATTTTCTTTCTGCTATGTTTACACAACATCAATTTCAACTGAAAATGATTTAAAAAGCAGTTTTGAAAACGATGCTTTTACCGTCTCCGTGTAAACAACAAAAATGCGAATACAAATGTGATTATGTGGAAAAGAAGATGTTATGCGCATGCGTATTATATTTTCACGAATGTGTATTACGTGTTCCAGGGTGTTTCTTGACAAAGTTACATCGCCAACTACTGGCCTGGCATGCATAATACAGCTTTTTTAGTCATTATCGCAGATCCGTGTGGACGGGGATCGTTTTGACAACGTTGTCGTCTGTTTTTAGTACATCTTTGCCGTGTAAACATACCCTTAGTGACAAAAACTCAACAAGCAATAATACAGAGTCATGTGTCTTCAATCACAGCGTCACAGAACAAGTGGTGGCGCTAACGGACTGAAAGTCATTTGCCATTAACATTAAAGGCGCATTCAGGAGTTGCGTCCCAATTCTGAGGCTGCATCCTTCGAAGGACGCGGACTTTAAAGGCCATGCCTTCAAAGGCCACGAATCTTGGAACGAGCGTTGTTAAATTTAACGGTCTAGCCGACAGAAGACTGTACTTGTCGCTTAGAAACTGTGACAGCTGCCGCTGATCAGTGACTGTCTGAAAACAAAACAGGGTTCACAAACTGTCTAAATATGTTCACCATGGTCCATTTCTGTATATAATAAAGAGTATAAGCTATACATAATCGCATCTTTGTAAGATATAAGTCAACATTTGAACGTTTTTATTTATTTTTACATTTGTATCATTAGATATTTGAGTAAGTTGAAACCCAATACTTACGTTTAAAAGTGCAATGCGGCAATTTCTCTCAAACATCCTGTTGTCACTGGCGGGCAATGCATTCTGTGGTAGGAATGTTGGTATTCATTTGGTGTATCCTCATTGCACGGGAAATGAAGGATGCCTTTGAAGGAGCCTTCGAATTGGGACAGCCTTCGTCGCGCCGCTGTGTTGGCCTTCGAAGGATGCAGCATCCGAATTGGGATGCAGCTAAGAATAATTAGCTGCATCCCAAGTAAAAAAAGGAAAAAAATATTGTGTCCACCTATTGACTCCAGGATCAGCAAGGAAATGGAGCTGCTGTTGTCTTTCTTTTCTGGTTTATCCTTCTTTTGCATTTTGTTTTGGGTTGCAGTGTGTTTGACTTTCTTATTCATCTCTGTATTTAATGGTTAGCGGCAGTTTGAATAGTTTTGTGCTTTGCGATTCGCTGTGTGAATAAGCCTTTAGTCTGACACAGTGTGTGTGATGGTTCTTTTTTATTCTACACAGCAGCAGAGTGCAAGTTATATCGGTTAATTAATTGTTGTGTGATTAAGCTGCTCAGTGGAAGATTAATGGATGGATGATCGCTTGTCCTCAGAGGGTGCAAAAGCTCTAAGCGTTCTTGTACAGAACAATAGCACATAAAAGAAACCAAACAATCTGCAAACTCAGATAAATCAATAAGTTAAATAACCTGCTAACTCAATCTACAGCAACAGTACACATCATGCTTCTCTCTCTCTCTCTCTCTCTCTCTCTCTCTCTCTCTCTCTCTCTCTCTCTCTCTCTCTCTCTCTGATGCTTTTTTATCCTTATAATTATTTGCCCCCACAACTCCACCTTTCTTTTTACATTTTTAAATGTTTCCTCTCCCACTCTCTCTCTCTTTAGTTTTGAGAGCACACAGTGAAGTTAAATTAAGAAGTCAATTATAGCTCTTTGCTATGTGGCGGTCAGAAAAAAAAGAGCAGTTAATTATGATGAATTATGTGCAATACAAATCAGAATGTAGTCAGATACATTGTAGGCGAAAGAGAATGAAAGAACAGAGAAGGATTGACGCAAAGGGACATTTTGTCTGTTTCTGACAGTAACGGTGACAATGGTACTTTTCTCCATCTCCTGCTGATTTAATGGGTTTTAATTCTTCTCTCATACAGTTTATTGAAGAGATTACACTAATGATGGAGAGATATGATGCTGTGAAATGAAAAAAATAAGCCCTTTCTGTAAAAAATAGGGATTTAAAGGTGCACCTTTTTGTTAATATTAAACCCCAAAAGAAATCAGTAGTTGAACAATGAGTTTAATTATCTACACTCACCTGAGATATCAGTGTCCTAATAAAGATTTTCCATTACATTTTCAGATCACATGACCAGATGAATACTACTCAGTGTATCTGAGAATAAATGAATAATGGCTGACTGTGAATCAAGCATCAGTAACCAAAACCTACACCTGCTACGTTCATGTTTCTATGTGTCAGATTGAGGTCCAAGACAAATGTTATATCAGCCCCCAAAACATAAACAAATTTTTTTTATTTTGAGATTATTGGTGGAGAAGGTAAAGAGACAGAAAGAAACAAGTTGGAATGATAAAAAACTGAAATGATTTTTAGAGAGAAAGAAAGCAAAATAAAATGGAAAAGATGATGAAAGCTGAAGCATTGATAATATACAGACATCAAATGGAAAATAGTCCATTGCAAAAGGGAAAGTTTGGCAAAAATGGAGCTGCATATGAATTATTCAAATGGGTCTGTGTGCAATATAAAAGTGCATTTTGATGAGGTTTAAATACAATTTTTAGTTGCTACTGCAAGTGAGATGCGAATTTGACCTCTGGGAGTGTGTGCACAGGTAGGCTACTAGATGTTTATTTATATGGCTATGCAATTTTGGGTTACCGTATTTTACGGTGTCTTTGTTACA
Organism: Scardinius erythrophthalmus; assembly: GCF_964197995.2. Lineage (NCBI taxonomy): Eukaryota > Metazoa > Chordata > Actinopteri > Cypriniformes > Leuciscidae > Scardinius > Scardinius erythrophthalmus. Next base: position 33,351,880 of record NC_138223.1, read on the forward strand.
GTGTAATGATACAATTAAGTACTAAGTAATAGTAGATAACTATTTACTTACTATATAATTAGGGTTAGGGTTAAGGTTTGGTTGAAGGTAAATTGCATGTAATTAATTGACAGTTATTATTACTATAGTATCTACATGTAACGTGTAACAGGGACACTGTAAAATAATGTGTTACCCAATTTTGCATTTTTTTCTGTATAAAATTCTGCTGATGGGTTTGCAAGATCTGTCATAATTCTTGTCTTGTGTGGACCTTTTGTTATTTCCTGTCTTGTGCCATGTTTTGTAGTTCTTTGTAGTTTTTCATATTGATTAGTCAGGTGTGTCTTAACTTGTTAAGCTTGTTTGCCCCTGTGTATTTAAACCCCTGTGTTTTATCAGGTCTTGTCTTACATGGATGTGCGTTTGCTGTGTCTCATTCTGTTCTCGGTTCCCTGGTCTCTGTTATGGTTTTGTTTACGTTTATTTTCTGATTAAACTACTTTGCATTTGGATCCAGCTCTCCATTTGTTTCTTGAGTTCACCCTGCATTACAGTATTTATTTTTATTTAGGACTGCCTTGACACATTTGGCATAACTAATATTTGCATATTCCAATCAGACAAATCATTCTGTTCAAAATTCTGTTCTCATAAAGGTCATTCTTTTACTTTTGTTAATTCTAAACTTTCTATAAGAACAGAATGCTTTACAAATTATGAGCACAATTGTATTTGCATTTGTGTGGCCATTCCAACCTGACAATATATGGTTGGTGGCATTAGCTTCTTATGGGAGACAGCCTAATTGTCATTCCCTTAGTTTATGCTGTAGTATAATTGGATTGTGTCTGCATTTACATCTCATACTGTATATTGCTGGAAGCATATGTTGTCTACTATAGTAATTCTCTCTGCAAGTGTTCTACGTGGCTTCCACTCGATAGTCATTAATGATAAATTATACTCCTACAGTATATATAATGCTTATACATACATTTAATTTCACAAAAAAAATCAATGCTGAGAGTATGAGAGGACAGGCTGGTGAATCTTTTTTTGGGGATGCACTGATAGATGCACTGCAGGAAATTCAGATTGTTTTAGTACTGCTCACAGCCATATGATACCACAATGTATAGGGTCCCTCCGAGCATCACACAAAGATAAGAGTTTCGTTGACTGACTCAGGGAGGAAATCACATCAACTGTGTAATTGATCAATTGCTTGCTTTCACACACTCTCTCCAGTCTCTCTCTCTCTCTCTCTCTCTGGATATGTGTTTATGTTTGCAATGCCGAAGATTAAATTCTATACATCTTTTATACATCTTTCATTTTATGACAGTGTACTTATGAAATATTCATTAAAGCCACATAGAATATATTTTTCAGCAGCACAGTAAAGGGCATAATATACATTAGGGTTAATTTTTCAGAGGCAGAAAAAGTAGTCTTGTGTATAGAAGACCGTTTGCAGCCACTACCACTACTGGCTGACTTCACAAAAAGAATCATGGGAATCCTTTATTAAAGTTAATTATAATTTTATAATTATATGATCCTGAAATGGATAATAGATAATCAACATTCCCTGAAAAATGTACTTTTGGTCATTTGGCTAATTTGGACACCAGTTATTAAGTTTTTCCAGTGACACAGTGGAGATGCACTTTATGCACAAGTTAAACTGCTCATTGTAACTATACCCTATACATCTAATCATATCTACCATATAATTTAATTATATATACGCACACTATACAGCACATCATATCTACCCTATGGCTACATCTCATAATATATACTCGGTACATCACATCATTTTTATGGTATACATCTCACCATATGTACACCATACATCACATTATATCCAATACAACTCAGCTTTATGCATTATACATCACATCATATTTACCCTATACATGCCATCATATACAGACTATACTTCATATACATGTCATTATATATTTACATTATCATATCTACCCTTTACATGTCATCGTATGTAGAATATAATTCATATCTACCTGACACATCTCATCATAAATACACTACACATCACTTCATGTCTACCTAATACCTTTCACCCCTGATCCTGTGCTCCTGTCCACTATAAATAATTAAATCATATCCGGTTGAATAATTAAAAGCACACTGAATTATTGAAATGGTGCATCTGGATTTTTTTCCTCAGACACCTATTGACCTGTAATATTAAATTTGACCATGTGTTTTTATGAAGTGTTCTCTGCTCTACAATACAAAGAGAATAGAGGGCTCACAAAAAAATATTATTTATGCCACCATGCTGAAACCTCATTTATTTTTACATGTGCCATTTTGGGCATTTGTTTGGATTAACTGCAATCTAATCAAACCTTCTGAAAAAAAAGAAAGAAGATCTGGTTGTTGTGTTTTTGTTGGTTTCATGTTAGCGTAACGAACAGTAAAGACCAGCTATAATTACAAAAGATGCATGTGTGTGTCACTGTCGCCTGGATTTGAAATGTGTCTGATTAATTTCTTTGTGTGGGGACAAGAGCAGGGAAAAAAACAGCACTGGCTTCTTAATCAAGATTAAGAGTGTTAATAGAAGTGTAGAGGCCTCTCTGCTTGACCCCAATAAGAGCACAGTGCCGTAATCAGGACACTGTAAATTATACACAGGAGACACATAAGTGATTACATAAAGCTTATAACTCTTTCTTTCTCTACACCTCAGGGGTAGAAAGAGTACTGCGAAAATGAACAAACCCTTGTAAATCACCTTGCATGATTCATTTGAATACTCTCCTCCCATAAATTTTGCGTTTGAAAGGGAAACTCCTACAAATGGAAGGTCATCCGCAAAAAATAACTGCGTCAAAGCCTTTTAAGCGCAAATTTTTCACTGTGTGTCTTTAGTAAATCCTGACAGTATTTTTTTAATGCCAAAAGAGGGTTTGCGCTGGTGCAAACTAAATCTGGAACATAAGCGGTTGCCTATAAAAATGACACGGGCGCCACACGGGAGCCAGGCCTGGTTCTATGGGGGTGCTAGAGAGTGCTAAGCACCCTTAAATGAAAAGTAGAGTACCCTCATATAATAATATTATATTGGCAAAACTGATTTGACAAAAGCTTTAGTGTGTATTTGTGTTTGCACTCTGGAGAGCGTCAAAGGGGTTCTATTTAGTTCTATTTACAATGTGTTTTTGCAGCGTTGGGCAATGAAACCAATGATAGACATGTCTGATGTTCTCTTGAACACAATGGCCATTCAGAGGTGTTTCAGTAAGTCAGAATCCACTCACCGCTCAAAACGCAGAGTTTTTGTTTAAAGCTGTGTTCTTCATCCTCACGAATCCTCTCATTATACCAAACAAAGTGTAGACGCGATGTAAATAAGAGATTTACTGCAGTGTAGACAGCTTCAATGATTATAATGGAAAATGCAGTGTTATTGAAAAGTGCAGATGGGGACCATTTGCGCCAGTGAAATATTGTGTTCATTAGCGTACCTCCACCCACATTAATCACTGTTATAATTATGAAATTTTCTACCTTATAAGTGGTCCGAGAACCCCGGCTGTAGATATAGGCTACAGATCATCTAGTAAGCAGAAATCAGATATTTACCTGAACATGTTTCTTCACATCAGTAATGCACTCGAGTGCATTTCTGATTAAAAAAACTACTTAGTTACAGTAACGCGAGTATTTGTAATTCGTTACTTTCTCTTCTAGTTTAATTTTAGCTAACATTGTATGGCTTACTTGATTTTAAAGTCTCAATTAAATTTAATATTAAATTTAACATAATAATCACTCAAGTCTTCATAACTCTTATAGAGTCTTGTCTTTCTTAGTCTAAAAATAGTAATTTTTTTATCTACCTGCGAACAGCATTAAATTACAAGGTGTTGTATTTACGTTTGCACATTTTCCATAGCTTGCAAAGTCAGATTCATTCTCCTTTTTTGGACATTTTTTATAGCTTTTATGCTTAGATTAATGTTGTTAGTTTTTTCTTTGAACTCATTACAGTCAATACATAATGCTAAATTTAACTAGACTTCTGAAAATGTAATGCTTTTAATTTGAGCATTTAACATTTTACAGGCAGTAATTACAGCTTGTTCTTTTTGTTTGATTAGTAAATGTTATGTGTTTGATGGGCTTTAATAATTCAACATGCCATACAGATCAACAGGAGACTAAACACTCTGTCATTCCAATGATGACATGTTTGTCAAACACTGTTGTTTCGATGAATATTTCACGCAAAAATCAGGATTGACTGAATTTGAATCTGACTGTGAGGTTATATTAATGGCATTTTGCCTTCACATTGTGAATCATAATGTGTGAGAACAGTTGGGATGCACTGCCAGGAAGTTTGCTAATTATTACTTGGTTATCATAAAACACTTTAAAAAAAAGTCACTAACATTCATAATGAAAATTCTGAATGAGAAAATCATTGTCGTAGAAAATTACGCCAAATATTAAGAAATATGACTTTTAATAAATAGCATGTTAATATAAATCGTAAATGTTTTGATATGTTATTTACCTTGGTTAAATGAAGGTATATATAAAATAAGGTAAATTGTTTTTCATTTAACTTTACCCTTTGATCTGTAAGCTGCATAAAAAAAAGAATTGATAAGATGCAAATCCAGATTTGCCACCTCATTTCAGTCCACATTGCATTTATGCATATTCTTACATTTACATATCACACAGAGGTACTGTACACCCCTATACACTTTCACATCATGCTGACAGACTCTAAAATGATTGCGACATTTGAAAATGTCATCCACAATTGCGCTCACAAAGGTAACCCACATCCACAGACATCAGAATGGGACTTTTAATTGGATAAAGTGAGCTGGTTAAAAAAAAAAGTTTAATTAATTTACCGGAATCCACCCTATTCATGCTAGAATAAGGTCAGTGGTCCTAACTCACACACAGAAACACATAGAAACAGCTATTCTGAGGGCAAAGCAATGATTAGATGTGGGTGTTGGCCAACCCACATAATGACAGCTAACACACGCACAAGAGGCTTACATTTTAATTTACTGATCAAACTGAAACAAGTGCCTCACCTTTTCAGAACTGTGACAAGCTTTGTTTTAATGTCTTCTACTTGGCTCCGTAGAGGAACTTCATTAATTTCACATATGCTTGTTTTTTGTTAGAGTGTTTTTTTCTGTTTCCCACCTTTTCTGAGTCATGTAGATTTGGTTACTAAGCACTTGTGGGAGTTCAAAGGGGCCAACTGATACTAATTATTTTGCCTCAGAAATGTACCAAGTCTTCGCCCACTGTCGCTCGCATTTTCTTCTGCACAGGGCAAATTATGAATGATTTAAGCTCTCATCTGTCATGTGGAGACCTGTGTCACGCCATTTGGGGGTGGGAAATTAACATGATCGGTTGCCTCTGGGTTGCCTCCTGCCCTTCCTCAAACCTTTCTCAAGGGCCCTACGTGCTTTTCTTTTACTTATGCATAATTAGTATCTATCTATCTATCTATCTATCTATCTATCTATCTATCTATCTATCTATCTATCTATCTATCTATCTATCTATCTATCTATCTATCTATCTATCTATCTATCTATCTATCTATCTATCTATCTATCTAGATAGATAGATAGATAGATAGATGGGGGGGGGGGGTGGAATACGAAGGCACATAATTTAAAAAAAAAGACAAAAGATGTGCACAGATAAATAATTTATAATAAATACTGCAAAGCACTGCACAGCCTCCTACCCAGCATCTTAATTTATCAACCTACACACAGTTTAGCTGTGGAAATCCAAAAACATAGCCAAGCATGTGAAATGCACTTCTTAACCTTGTATAAGCGTGAAACATCCATAAGCATGCAAAGACTAACATCACTAATAGCTACAGAATAATAGCTTACACAGTTTATTTTACACTAACAACAGGGGAATTTCACTTCTCACAGTTTTGCTTATCTGGATTTTTAGCCATATTTGTGCTGTGAGTGTTTTCAGGACATGCTGCATAATTGCTTTTTCAGCTTGGTCTATTATCATAGATATCATTTTTCTGACCACACAGAAAATCATTGCAAATATAACCAGGAATACTGCATTGCTTTAATGACTCTTGCAAATGTTTTCAACATAAGGAGTTTAGATATGTGATTGCTGTTGATAAAGATTGATGTGCCCTTCTATCACATCATTTTAAAAACGAATTCACTAAAAAACAAATATGTGACCCCGGATCACAAAACCAGTCTTATGTCGCACGGGTATATTTGTGGCAATAGCCAACAAAACATTGTATGGGTCAAAATTATCGATTTTTCTTTTATGCCAAAAATCATTAGGATATTAAGTAAATATCATGTTCCATGAAGATATTTTGTAAATTTTCCACTTTAAATATATATAAAAAATAATATTTTTGTGAGTGTATGCAGCACAATCGGCAATAGAAATGGACAACTTTAAAGGCGATTTTTTTAATATTTCGATTTTTCTGCACTCTCAGATTCCAGATTTTCAAATAGTTGTACCTCGGCCAAATATTGTCCTATCCTAACAAACCATACATCAATGGAAAGATTATGTATTCAGCTTTGCAGGTGATGTATACATCTCAGTTTAAAAAAAAATACCCATAAGACTGGTTTTGTGGTCCAGGGTCACATATGTAAAAAAAAATAAAAAAACATAAATCTTGCAGTTTCAGATTGCATAAACGCATAACAGCAACCTGCAGAAAAGATACGGGACTTTGCAGAATGTTTCTACTCTAGCCATAGCCAGATGACGCATCCTCACAAAACACAGAAATGTGATAATCAGCAAGTCCCAACTGCCTGCTGCTCAGATAGATCCATACAGAAATCAGTATCGCATAAAGAAAAGTGTTCAAATCTTAAAATGGTGATGTATATGATAAACTGATCAACATAATAACACTGCATCTGCAGTGTGTTTTTGCATGGTAATTAGGTTTGTCTATGCAGTAAAATGTGGCGTCTGGCACATGCAGTTTCACCCTGAGTCATGTCTGACTCATTGAAGATTCATAAACACAAGTTAATTTTAGTTGCAATTCATTTATTAAGATTGACAGCAGATGTTCTTACAAGACATGACATTATCAAGATAAACTATCTTTCATTATTTCTTTCTTTCACACTTTCTTTCTTTTAAATAATAATTATTTATATTATTTATTATATTACTATCTGTCATTATATTCTAATTTCTCAGAATCTGTGTTTCTACTCTTTCCTGGTTCATTTCTTATCTCACTGATAAAAAGTACTATATTACCATGCAAGGTAAAGCTTAAAGTAAGTCCACCACAATTCCACTGACACAGGGTGTTCAGCAGGGCTTGTGGAAAGGCGCTATACAAATAAAACTTCTTCTTTTAAATGTTTTTTTTTTTTTTCTTTTTTTTTTTACTGTCTGTTTTATTTTGTGTTGTACACTGTGTGTTACTGGGAAAATCCTAAAAATACTTTATTTAGTATTATAATTCAAAGCATTTGTTTAGCTTTTTTGTCCTGCATATTGACATACTGCAAGGTATTATTACACTATATTGCAATTGACATACTGATAGTAATGACTTCAGGTCATTGTGTCAAGCCATGGTTTTTATGAATTTTTTTGCTGTTTTTTTGCCTTTTTGCTGGGAATGTTGCATGCAGCTGTCTGTCAGGGTGTGGGGGTAGGGTTAGGGCTTTGTTTCTGTTGTAATTCACCTTTCGGCAGGCCCATTACTCTGACCTGCAGATGGCGATTTCCACACGATTTTGGAGTGTTTCTGTGGGAATTTGTGCCCATTCATCCAGTTTAGCATTAGTGAGGTCAGGCACTGATTTTGGATGAGAAGGCCTGGCTAACAATCTCCGTTTCAGTTCAAAAGTGTTCAATGAGTTGAAGTCAGGGTTCTGTGCAAACCAGTCAAGTTCTTCCACACTGAACTCATCATGCCTTTATGGACCTTGCTTTGTGCACAGGGGCATAGTCATGCTGGAATAGAAAATGGCTGTTCCCACAACGTTGGAAGCATAGCGTTGTTCAAAATGTCTTGGTATGCTGAAGCATTAAGATTATCCTTCACTTGAAATAAGGGGCCAAGCTCAACTCCTGAAAAACAGACTCATACCATTATCCCTCCTCCACCAATTTTTATAGCTGGCACAATGCAGTCAGACAGGTAATGTTCTCCTGGCATCTGCCAAGCCCGGACTCACCCATCAGTCTGCCAAACAGAGAAGCGTGATTTGTCACTCCACAGAACACCTTTCCACTGCTCTGAGTCAATTGGCAGTGTGCAACACCACTCCGTCTAACACTTAGATTTACATTTATTCATTTAGCAGACGCTCTTATCCAAAGCGACAAATGAGAACAATAGAAGCAGTTAAACTAACAATAGGACAACAATATCCAAGTGCTATGACCCTTCCCAGTTTAATCTAATGCAGTACCTGTATTTTATTTTTTTTTATATAAAGAAGATGATAGATATAGAATAGAAGATAAAGTGTTAGTATTAATGGATCAAGTGTTGCTGTAAAAGATGCGTCTTCAGCCGTTTCTTGAAAATGGACACCGACTCAGCCGCTCTGGGGTGCGTTTCCCGAAAGCATCGTTAGCCAACTATGGTCGCAAGTTCCGTCGTTATCAGCATAGTTCAACGATTTGGTGTTTCCCGAAACCATCGTTCCAACGAACGTTCGCAAACAGCATCGCAAACTTGTGTGGTTGGAACGACAACTCTCTAGCTGTGGTTAGAAGCATAGTTTCTAGTTTACATGAGATGTAGACTGAATAAATCCTTATCTTTAGCAAAATAAGCAAGATGACATTCAGTACAACCCGTGTTATTTATTTAGAATACATACAAAAGTAATTTGCATCTTTTAGTTTGTCAAGAGATTTAAAGCACCGTTTTTGAAGACTGCGCATGTGCGAACGTGCTCTAGCCTACTATGTAAGAACGAGCTAAACATTGAGTCTGGTAATAAAGCAAAAAAACGGATAAAAATAAGAAATGGTGTTCAGATGCCATGTCTGTAACTTATATGACAAAATCTAGCGTTAATTCGATCTCAAACAGATTAATTAAAATAAGTTATTAGTCCACACCACGTGCGAGACGTCATAAACCAACGTGGTTGAACGATACTTTGCGACATACGGTTTCGGGATACAGTCGTGACTAGCTAGTTGATTTCTCCAACTATGCATCGTACTATGGGAGTGAAGCAGCGAGCTATATAGTTGTACGGGGAAACGCACCCCTGGTTGAGTTGGGCAGATCATTCCACCAGCATGGAACAGTCAAGGTAAAGGTCAGAAAAAGAGATTTAGTGCCTCTTTGAGATGGCACCACAAGACGGCATTCACTTGCAGAGCGCAAGTTTCTGAATGGCACATAAGTCTGAAGTAATAAGTTTAGGTAAAAGGGAGCAGAGCCAGATCTGGTTGAAAACAACTCTTTCAAGTGTCTTCACGACGAATGGAAGAAGGGATAGCGGTCTGTAATTTTCCAGATCTGGTGGATTTAGAGTGGGTTTCTTAAGCAGTGGGGTTACCCGAGCCTGCTTAAATGCTGTGGGAAAAGTACCCATGTGAAGAGAGGTGTTTATGATGTGAGTGAGTGTGGGCACAACTGAGGAAGAAATGGTTTGAAGTAGATTAGTGGGAATAGGAACAAGCGGACAGGTAGTAGGGCGATTGAAAAGGAAGAGTTTGGAGACTTCTGCCTCTGAAAGCAGAGAGAAGGAGGGGAGAATGTGTGTGTTAGCTGGTAAGGTGTGTGTCAGTTTGTGGTTTGGTAAAATGGCCACTGATGGTGGTTGTTTTATTTTTGAAGAATGTGGCAAAATCTTCCGCTGTTAGGGTTGATGGAGGAGGAGGAGGAGGAGAAGGGGTGAGAAGCGAGGAGAAGGTTTTGAAAAGCATGCAAGAGTCAGAAGAATTGTTAATTTTGTTGTGATAGTAAGTCATTTTAGCAGTAGAGATATTAGCAGATAAGGAAGAGAGGAGGGATTAATTAAGACCAAGGTCATAGGATCTTTTGATTTGTGCCACTCCTTCTCTGCACCCCTGAGTTTAGACAATTGTTCGCGGAGAACATCAGATAACCAGGGAGGAAGTCCTGGAGGAAAGGGGGCAGAAGTTGTCCAAGCAGGATGTTAAAGTGGAGAAAAGAGTATCAGTTGCACTGTTAGTATCTAACGTTGAGAGCTGATCGGGTGGAGGAAGTGTGGATGAGACCAATGAGGATAGGTGAGAGGATGAAGGTGAGCGTAGGTTTTGCCGAAAGGTGACCTGTGGAGGAGTGTGTGTTGTGTTCTGAGGCAGGTTGAGAGTGAGGAGGAAGTGATCTGAGGTCAGTGGAGCAGTAGCGCATGTTAATAAGGTCTAGTTGGTTACCTGATTTGTGAGTAGCCGCAGTAGATACTCGTTTGAGGTTGAATGAGGCAAGCAGAGTGTGGAAATCAGCAGCCTGAGGCTTTCCTAGGTGGATGTTGAAGTCTCCAAGAACTACGAGAGGAGTATCATCCTCAGGGAAGGATGAGAGTAGCACATCAAGCTCCTCCAAGAAGCTGCCAAGTTGACCTTGTGGACGGATAAACAACTACAAAATGGAGTTTAATAGGCCTAGTGGTAATTGAATGCGATTCAAATGCGCTGTGGTAAGGAATAAAATTTCCAATCGTTTGAGATGAGAAGACCAGTATCTCCACACTGTCCACACTCCACACAGACCTGAATGACTAGAAATAGATGTAATGAAATCAGCTTTGTTTACAGCGGACTGGCAATTCCAGAGACCGATGCGAAAAGAGAATAAAGTACTAGAAGACACCGGAAAGGTATGCAGGTTGCTAGGATTGTGCTGCCTCCTACATGTGACATTAGATTTACGCGTGTTAGTAATAGTAGGGATTTGAAAACCCATAGTATAAGAGAGCTCACAAACAGAAAGATGGGAAAAGTTTTGTAGAAGAGAAAGGAAACCACCAAAAAATAATACTCAAGTGCCTTGTCAGTGTCCTTGCTCGGTGGAGTCACGCAGGTAGAGTTGCTGGATTTTACACTCTTCGGTCTTAACACGATGAGGGCTTCAAGTATACTACTTGCTTTACACTCACCTGAAATGTCATTATTAAATACAGGTGGACACAAGCGCGAACAAATGAGACTTCACCGAGATTTCATCTCATGAGCACAGTAAACAAACAGTGTTTCCTAGTAACTACAACTGCACTTAAATCTAATGAGAAAAGGATACAAAACACTTACAGTTACTGTCCCCTCCTGTTGCTTGACTGCTTCTTTGCAACTGCAACTCACTTGGCATTGTAGGCTACTTGGTGATGCGAGGATTGCATGCAGAAAACCCATTCCATGAAGCTCTCGCTGCATAGATTTTGTGCTGATATTAATGCCAGTGGAAGTTTGGAACTCTTCAGCTATGGAATCAGCAGAGCGTTGGCAGCTTTTACGCGCCATGCGCCTCAGCACTCAGTGACCCTGCTCTATAACTTTACGTGGCCTTTCACTCTGTAGAGTTGCTGTTGTTTCTAAATGCTTCCAGTTCCCAATACAGTTTGCAGTGGAATATCTAGCAGGGATAACATTTCATGAACTGACTTATTGCAAAGGTGGCATCCCATCACAGTACCATGCTTGAATTCAATGAGCTCTTCCGAACGACCAATTTTTTTCGCAAATGTTTGATAATGCAGACTGCATGGCTAGGTGCTTGATTTTATACACATGTGGCAATGATTGAAACACCAATATTTTTGTCCATAGTGTATATAAATTGTTGTTTCTTTTAGTTTACATCATGTTTTGTGCGTCACAGTACTACAGCACTACCTCATTTGCATTATTACTTTCTTTCCCTCACTCCTTCTTTCCCCTCTCCCTCACTTCTTTTATATTTTCATATTCCAGCACATACTCTGGAGGATACAGTAGGCAGCATGCTTGCCTTTGAAGCATAGCTGCTCTGAGAGATGAGAAGATTTGTGTGAGTGAAAGAAAGGGCAGTAGGACAGTTGGCCCACATGGACCCAGATTATACCTTGTATTACAGTAATATCTGTATTATATCTGTAATGTCTCAGGGTGATGAATGGGATGTTATAACCGCTTTGTCCATATTTTTTACAGTCTATGGTTATAACCCATGAGCTGCAAAACGACCTGGGCTGCGTTTCCCAAAAGCATCGTAAGCCTAAGTTGATCGTAAAAACGATCGTACGACTGATCTTAATATTATAGTCTGTTTCCCAAAAGCATCGTAGCTTAAGTAGCACTTGAAAATCTTCGTAGATCTACGAGTGCTCTGGAGTAATCGTACATCCCCAAGTGCATCGTAAGAAGACAGATTTATGAGGACACCTGCAGGACAACCGGCAGATTACACCTTTAACTTTATTCAAATCCAATGTGATTATAATATAAGGTTTTGATTGTACTTTATTGTACACTTTATTACTCTTTTTTTTTGGTTAAATAATGTATAAATTAAATAATTAAAAAGGTCAGAAAACAAAACAAAAAAATAGAAATAATTTAATCTAATAATTTTAATCAAAATTAATGTAATGAACAAAAAAATAAATTAAAAAATCCTTTAAATCTGTTAAAAATTACATCTTTGTTTCACTCTATCTCCTCTAAAAGGACATTAATTTCATCTTTTTGAAAGGTATCTTTTCGTTTTTTTTTTTTTTGTTTTTTTTTTTCAGCCATTTTATCAGTGCCTCCGCCTGTAGGTGCTTTATATAGACTTGTCTTGATTGCTAATCCACAACAGATGACAATTATTAGGTTAAACGTTCAGAATACGATTCCATATAAGGTTATGTTTCAGCACTTCACGAATGGACAGCGACTCTTAAGTAGCACGTAGAGCGCGTTCTCGCGCGTTCATGTTAAGTGCATTTTTGGGAAACGCTCGTGGAATTGCTGCGAGCATTCGTAACCTTGCACGTAGAAAGCGCTCTTAAGAGCTAAGATACATCGTTATCGGGAAACCCGGCCCTGGAGGGTTTGGTGAATAACAGTTAATGAGGTTTATTTTGTTTTATACTGTGTTTTTATTTTTAATTTTTCAAGTACCTCAGTGGGTGTATTTTATTTTTAATTTTTCAAGTACCTCAGTGGGTGTAAAAATGGCACATTTTTGCATTACTCATACTGCATGTTAAGCTATTGCCTTTGGTTTAACTTTTAACATGTTTTAGATTTGCCAATTACGTTGAATTAATGTTCTCATTCTATTGTTCTGAATGATTGTCTACGTTTATATATATATACTGTATATATATATTTCCGTGTTGTATTTGCAAATTTGGCCAAATGCTCTGATAAAGCAGTATTGTTTACTGTTTAGCACATAAATTTGTTCTGAAAACTGTGAATTGTAATAGATGGATTGATTTACTTACCAGTTCATGCATGAGTGACTGTTTTTTCTTGATAAATATTTGATAGCAACCAACTGATGTAATCCACCATTCACACTCCATTCCAAAGCCCATAAATTGAACACATAAATTCAGCCCCAGAATCAGTCTGGCGACAAATGAAGTTCAACTGAGGGTTACACTAAAGAATAATCAATTAACCACTGACATTTTACAAGAGAGCAGAAGTAACATTTTATCTTAAAGTCACATTTTATCTTTCATAACGGGGTCACATTGAGTTCTTAAGCACTATTGTGTAAAATAGAGAAATTGTTCAGGTGTAGCTAAGAATAAAGGAATAAATATCCAGATTTAAAAAATTTTTGTGAACAGAATTCACCAGATATGACCAGGCTATACTGTAAATCCCAAAGGTCCAACAAGCAGAAATTACTTTGTGATGAAAAAGCAGTGCTGAAGCTCGCCATCACAATCCATCAATAGCATGTGCTAGTCAATTTTCTTCTTTCACGCCTATATCCTATCTGAGATTTTTTTAATAGAAAAAAATGCATCATGGCAACCTGGTGCTCTATAAATTTTCCGGGTGAGCACGTTGTCTAACCAACGTCTGTTAAAGTGGTATGAATTGGGTGTTGTACATCAGCCCAGAGCTTCTACTCTCTTTATCTCCCTCAAACTCAGTTAATAACTATTCAGTTAATTACTAAGAGGATTTTTCAATCTACATTTGTAGGTTAAAATGCGGTTGAGATAACTGATGCAGAGAAAACATATGCAAATGAGGCAAAGTGATAAAAGCTGTAACTATGCATTTGCTGAGATGTGTAAAGGCATAAGAGATGAAATGCAAGTAAAAATACTGCAAATAAGAAGTTCTTCATGAGACCTAATCTCACAGTTGGACAAACAGGACACATAAGGACAAACTGAGCAAATAATCAGAGTTAATAATCTGATTTATTTGTCAGAAGTTTCACTTGCGTGGGGGTTGATGAGTAATTTCACTTCATGCAAACAGAAATGTACCAGAGATTCCTCTTTTCTTGTCAATTATCATTTACACATATCTTAGATGAACTACTTGCATTGGATCATAATCTGGCAACTGTTATGATGAAGAAAAAAAAATCTGATCAAAAGGTCAAAATGTTGGTATTTTAGAAAGACTGTTGTGCTAATTGTATAGACAAATGATTTCATATCATTTCATTGTGTAGTTAACCCAGTCTAAATCATACAATATCATATTTGGTACATGAATTTCTAAGACCTCTGAATTACCAACATTATCAAACCTTTGCTGAAAAACATGTCGTACACAAGTACTACATGCATTCTGCCTTCTGATAGTTACTCAATTAGCAAATTAGCCTTTTAGAAAATGTCTGCCTTCAGGTGTTATAGCTATCTCATTGATTTATATAACATAATTTTATATTAAATTTTGGCCACATAAAAACATCATCAGTGACAAATTGCACATTTTGTTCATTTTGGACCTCTGAATAAAATTAAGATGTTTTTGTCTTACTCGAGTGTAAGCTTCATATTCTCCTATATCATACATGACCCATAAAAGCCTAAAAGCCATAAGACACATATGCAAATATATATATCTGATTGGCTGAGAGTCTTTTTCCAGTATTCCAGTATTCCCCCAGTATCAGCACTCTAACTGTTTCACCGTTTGTATCACTCAGCTTGCGGCTATTGTCATGGCGGTCGAGTGAATTCACCATTTTTTTGTTACAAATACTACTGTTGTTGTGTCACTGAATGTAGTTTTTTAGGCGAGAATGTAGTTATTTAGACCTCAAATATGTGACTCATTTATAAACATCATGCCTATTTTACAATTTGTTTAGAAGTTTTCAGAGATTGAGCTCTAGGCCGTCAGCGGCTGTTCAGGCTCAATACCTGCAGAGAACAGCTTTATCTCGGCCAGTCCTTCGGGAATTTGCCGCTGGCTCTTATGTAGATAGTGGTTAACCCTCCTGTTACCCTCAAATCTACCAACATCTTTTACCCACTGGGGTCAATTTGACCCCACCAATTTAAACCCCCACAATTTCATTTTTTCCCCAAAGGTTTAAGTCAGGTACTTTATGTTTCTTTGTTGACTACTTAAATAGCTCTTTAAATAAAACACCACCAACCCCCCACTACCAGCCCCACCCCTTATACATCCAGAATACCTATTGCACGACTATGGACAAATTAGCAAATCATTATAAAATGTCACTGATTTATCTAAAATTCAAAAATTATATATATTTTTGGTGTTTTAATAGATATTTATTTATTATATTATACAATATATTTTATCAAGGATAGGTTTGGGGTCAATATGACACTCCCATTGATAGTCTCAGGATGCCTCACTGTTGGCACGACACAGGACTCATAGTAGCGTTCACCTTTTCTTCTCTGGACAGTCGATTTTCCAGATGTTCTAATCAGATACATTAACTTTGCACCAGTCTTCTGCTGTCCAATTCTTGTACTTCCTGCAGAATTTCAGCCAATATTTGATGTTTTTATTGGAGAGAAGTGGCTTCTTTGCTGCCCTTCTTGACAGCAGGTCGTTGTCCAAAAGTCTTGGCCTCACTGTGTGTGCAGATGCTCTCACACCCACCTGCTGCCAATATTGAGCAGTTCTGCACTGGTGGTGACACGATTCCCTAGCTGATTCCTCAGGATGAGAAGTTCCTGGTACTTGCTGGGACATCCTAAAGCCTTCTTCACTGCAGCCGGACCTCTATTCTTGAAGCTCTTGATGATCTGGTAAATGGAGGCCATTTTGATGCAAAGATGATCCTCCATCTTTCTTTGGAGGAAACCATTGCTAACAGAAGAACACAATGATTGGAAGCACTTCTTCCTTCCTTATAGCAATCATGCTGATGATATGATTAGTAAAATGATGTTAGCTGGTAATTTGGTGCCAAGGACAAAAACAGTGAAATTTGGGGGTTTGTGATAAAGCTTTTTGAAATTATGTAAAATGCCACTGATCACTCTGCACAATAATCTAGAAAAATGTGAATCAACATTATAGCAACTGAAGCAGCAAAAATTTCAAATTTGGCCACAGCTGCACCCTGTTATTCAAGTGGGAAGTGTCCGGTCTAACAAGGTGATGTTGGTGGCGCATCCGCTGTTCAGCTCCCGCACAAGGGCCACGTACTCGTAGGAGATGCCCAGTTGTTGTAGGGCGAGCAGTACGGCATTGATCTCTATGCTGTCGTAGGCTTTCTCGTAGTCTATGAAGACCAGTACCAAGGGCATCTTGTACTTCCGGCAGCGTTCGAGCAGTTGGTTCAGCACGTGGATGTGGTCCATTGTGCTGTAGCTAGACCGGAAGCCGGGCTGTTCGGGTGGCTGTTGTTCGTCCAACTGCCTGGCTAGTCGGTTGTACAGCACCTTGGTGAAGACCCTGTACACGGTCGGCAGGAGCCAGATTGGCCGATAATTCCTCAGCTGTTCGCGGTCACCCTTCTTGTACAACAGCACTGTCTTGGCCGTCTTCCATTGATCTGGTGTTCTTCTCTGCACCATGTAGTGGCTGAAACAGCTGGCCAATGCTGCCCACAGCATTGGTCCACCCTCTTTGAGCAGCTCGGCCTCGATTCCGTCCAGCCCTGGCGCCGGTCTTTCTGGATGTTCTGGATCGCATGCCTGACCTCACTGGTCAACACTGACGGGATGGCTGGTATGGCGTCGTCCTGCATTTCGGGCGGGTCGACTGGTGTCTTGCTGGAGAACAGGTCCGTATAGAACCCAAAAAAAACCCCAAAAAACTTTGCTAAGAGGTAATTTTCAATTGAGAAAGAGCATAAAGAGAGAGCTCACAAAGCACAAAGAGAAATGGTTTATAAGGCTTCTGTGGAAGCTTTCATACATTTGCTCCTCTCCTATATTATGTTTTCCCCTCCCACACGGCACAAAATATCAAAGTTCTTGCAAGAATTATATTTTCCCTTCCCTGGAAATATATAATTGGCACTGGAAATATCTAATTTCTTGTGAGAATTATGATTCCCCCCTCCACTATATCGTGTGAACTATCAGTGGTTCTCTCAATACTTCAAGTAGGCCTATATGGTAATGTCAGGTTAGGGCCCTAAAGCAGAGGGAAGGTCTTTGAAGATCATAAAATCTCAACTTATAATGACCTCAATATCATCCAGAATAAATGTGGGATTTGTGCCTAATCACCAATGTGTGAACAACAACAAAAAAAGATATTTCTTATACGTTTTATACAGCAAAATGAGCCTGGGGTCAAATTGACCCCAAAGAACACCGATGCTACAAAAGTACGTACAGACCATTGAAAACCTATCATCATGTTAATTTTATGTTTACCCAGTTGTCCCCATTAAATTAGGAAAAGTCTTTAAATATGAAGCAAAAAAAAAAAATTAAAGTATGTATTTTGAGACGTTAAACACTGAATGGGGTCAAATTGACCCCAAAGGTAATAGGAGGGTTAAACATGAGATATAATTAATTTTGGGTATATCAAACGTGTAATCTTTGGTCTTATTAATCTATTACATGTTCCAGAGCAAATTGAATTTGGTTGAGGGGGAAATTAAGTTTCATAACTTTATATTTAGGCTATATTTAACTTAAAGGAGAACTCCGGTCAATTTTAACATTGAGCACATTTTTTTGTACATTTGGAGTGCTGTCAATACAGAGAACAACGACAAAACTCGGTGTTGCCTACACCGAGTTATTCTATTTTTAAAATTTGCACCCTGTTGACTTCAATGGGACAAGTTTTAAATGTGATGTGTCATATGTATAAAAATGATGTTATTTAAGCCAGCACAAATACCTGTGTTTACATCCTGTTTTCGGTTGAAGTCCAAAGTAATCGATTGCCGAGTTCACGCGCGTGATCATAGGTAACTAAACCTATGCGCGTGAACTCGACAATCGATTACTATGGACTTCAACCGAAAACAGGATGTAAACACAGGTATTTGCGCTGGCTTAAATAACATCATTTTTATACATATCTTTCACATCTACTGCAGTCAGATTCACCCGTGTTCACTCAGAAGGAATCACTCACATTAGCTGTGCACTTGTAATGACGGATGTTAAGAGGCTAAAGGCAGGTTTAGTACTTGCCCCATTGAAGTCAACAGGGTGCAAATTTTAAAAATAGAATAACTCGGTGTAGGCAACACCGATTTTTGTCGTTGTTCTCTGTATTGACAGCACTCCAAATGTACAAAAAAATGAGCTCAATGTTAAAATTGACCGGAGTTCTCCTTTAAGTCATTTATAGCCTAGAGTGCTGCTTTTGTACGTTTGACTGAATTGTTTGCTTGTGTTTATTTCCTATTGTCTTTTATAATGGCTATTGTTGTTAATTTAAATATTGTTGTTCAATACATTTTTATATAATTATATATATTATTTTATATAAATAATATGCCGTATTTGGTATTGAGAAATGGTCTGTTAGTGATCGTGGCATGGACTTCAGCAAAAGTTACATTATTACACCATTAGATAGCTGCAAAGACTTTGTCTTTATGAGTGAGTCAGTACAATGAGATTGTATTAGCGCTGTCCTCAGTGGACATTCAAACTTATTTTTTATAATAGCTATAATATTATGGACATCGACTTGAAGAATGAATGCTATATCAGATGCAGGTAGTCGATCTCTCTTTCTCATAATACCATAATACTGTACTCTACTACAATAAGCTTCAGTGAAGCGACTCGAAGTTCCTTCTTTACTTGTTCTAAAGTGACATTTTAGAATTAGTAACGGAGGCTTGGGCTCAACTGTTAAAACTGTCAACTTAAGATTTGAATCCGTGAATTAAAGGCACACTGTGGAGAAATTGTGTTTTTGTCAAACAGCGACCCCTTGAGTCGCTGTGGAATACTTGCACTGTCGTAAATACTAGTTCACTAGTCTGATCTTCACTAGTTCGTGAGGCAAGCTAGGCAATAAAACATAACGCAAAAAACACGTAAGAGAACGAGTATTTGTTGTCTGTTAACAGCTCTGATAATCGAAAGCTAGCTAGACATATGTGGAAATTATTGGACTGGTCTAATTATCAGCAATGGATGAATGAACAGCATGTAAAAAAATGACATACTACAAGCAAGCGCAACAACATACAACATAGAATGCAAACAGGTTTACAAATAAGAGATTTATTTACTGGCCACTTCGTGCGTTTTCTCAGATCGGATAGCTATCAGATTTATCAAAATGATTCTATTTACACCTGGTCACAAATGTGTTTTTGCGAAACAGATTTAAATCCGATCTTCAATTCTCGCGCTATATGCAGATTTAATGGAGTGCATGTCACCGAAAGCAACAGATATGATGAAAATTATCTAACAAATTTTTTTTTTTAAAGTTACATTTTTTAAATTTTAAAGCTAAAATTTCAAAATCAAAGACCGCAATAAGAGAGAGCAGCAACAGCCCTGGTAAGATCATTTAGTTTCTTTACTTTTAATGATGATGATGATTGTGTGTTAAGCATCTGCAACTTACTTTCACTTTGATTTGCGATAGTTTGCACGTTGGCTTGATGAATAGATGCTCAGCTTGTCATCTGCGGTGATGCGTGTTCCAGCGCGTTGTCATATCTGGCAATATAGCCTATAACATGCTCTCACACGTTTTTATTATTATTTATTTTTTAGCATTTTTGTGAGGAGTACAATTTACATATGTGGTTTCAACATCCAGATGCATTTACACTTGTTCAGTTTCGTCTGGAATGCGTCTCAGACCTCCTCCTGAAGTGGTTTGAGCGATCGGATTCAAATCCGTCTCGAATGCGTTTCGGAGGGCATTTACACCTGTTTTTTTCACGATCGGATAGCTATCCGATCTAAAAAAACGCTTGAAGTGGCCAGGTCTAAACACAACAGCCCCCATGACAAAAACATACGCACGAAACCGAAAACAAACGCTGGTTGGCATCTCACGTCCATAGAAAGTATATAAACGCTCACGTCCGAATTTGAGGAAGTGGTGGGGGAAGTGACGTATGCCGTTAAGCAGTCGAATTTTGTAGTTCTTTTTGTGCTGTAGTTACTACCCGAACCCCGAAGTTACATAGTGCCAGTAAAAGCGATACAGACCCCGTCAGGCTATGGCAGACGTGTCATTCAACCTATTGTAAGTCGATGTACCGGTGGCAAGGGTCTTGGAAATATATTATGAAGGTTGAAAAGTTACACGGTGTGGCTTTAAGTATAAGTAACTATAAGTAATAACTTAGTAATTAGTATTATTAGTATTAGTTTTAGTATTATTAGTAATAAATAAGTAGTAACTTATATAAGTTCTGCTCAAAAGAGGATTTTAAAGGCACTCCCGTGTTGTTTCTTATTTATTTACACACTTGTGTCATCAAACTGTTGTATAAACGCAATATCACGCGAGTAGCCGTGCGATGTAGCTGTAGATCAGCACGCTTTGATATCCTACGGCCGAATCACAGCGTGCTGATATACCGCCATATCCCACTGCTACTCGTGTGATATTGCTAATATAGTGTTTGATTTGAACAAAAATAGAGATTTATCTGACTCTTATATCATATGTTAGGCTTTACAAGATTAAAAAGTCTCAGAAAGAGCAAGGTATTTTGAATAGGATGCATGCATGGGCATCAATATTTAATCTATTGCCTCATTTCAGATTCTGTGAATGTCCTCTTCACTTTACTGACATTGAAAGATTGTTATTGGCCCTGGTTCAGACAAAATTAAGAAAGCCTGCCAAGTAAGGAGTTTCTTGCAGGAGTGTGAAGTGTGTAATTTCTATGCAGGTTTCACAAAGATGATGGTCACTGCTATCGGTTGAACAATACTGTAAAGCCAACACTGTAAAAATATTTTAACATATTATCACGTTATGCTGTATTTAGTTTGTAGTTTGTATATAGTTATAGTTTTGTATATAGTTTCAAGTTTTAGATTGCTATCATCATTTTCTGTGTTTCCTTTCTGTTTTTGCCCACTGTCATGGTTTCTCATCATCTCGATTGATTACACACACCTGTTCCTCATTTGTGTATTAGTCCCAGTGAATATAATGCCCTTAGTTTCATTCATTCATTGTCTGGGGTTGGTTTTGTTTAAGTGCACACTGTTACTTTGCCTTTCTTTTGTTTGGAGTACTTTCAGTGTTGGATTATAGCCTACTGTTTAGTTTTATTTAATAAACACTACGCTTCATTTTAGATCTGCTTCGCCTCTCCTCATCTTCATCCTTAGCCCAGCCATGACACATTATTTATCACAGTAAACTTTTTAGCAACTGCTGATTAGAAATTTGCCATGTGACAGCTGCACCTCTTTGGGTCTTTGGGTACCCGCATGCTTGAAATAAAAGATGTTGTGGACCAATGTTTGCTAAACCAACATTACGGCAATGTGAAATAGCACTCTCTCACTTCCCAACCCCACACATTAATCACAAAGTCCTCTGTGAATTTTAACAAGGCCAAGAAAGTGTTTTTTGTTTTTATCATTTACTGTTTAACAACCCCTTAAACTACAAACTCATAGCTCTTCTTTGAAGGACTGTGTTGCCATTTATCATTGTCTTTGTTGTCATATGCATTTGTTACATGACATTTGTGCTTTTGAAATGTTGCAGAAGTTTGCCTAAGCACTAGTTCCAGGAGGCTACAAAAGCCATTTAATTTTTCAGTTTGACTGATGACTACTTAGGGCCTGAGGTCAAACTTGGGGAGAGGAAAAGAAGCAGAAAAACAAACAAAGGCAATTTGTTAATGAAACAACAGCCCAAATGAATGAGAGTGAATAATAATTGAAGTCTGGCAGCATCTGGTCTGAAACAGAAGACCGTAGGAAAGTTCAAAAGTTCACATCAGGGGAAAAAGGCTAAACAAGTTTATGGATGTAAGCCTCTGGTTGTTACATTAGATTGTTGCCATTTATTAGGGCTAGTGTGCTCTCCGATGATTAACGCCCGCTCCAGTGGCCAAACCTTTAAACATCATTTTAACCATTCAGGGTGTGATGATACATAGGTGCATTCCCCTTGACCATTCTCCATAATTCTGTATGACTGTCCTCTTTAAATGTCATAATGTATTTTATTTATGACAGCATAAATTCCAAATGTATACCAAAAACCTCTGTAATATTTACTACTATCTTTTATTGTACAGATAACTCAGCCACTATATCAAATACTGTGTAGCATTACTGTAACTGTCATGCTGTCAGAAATATGAGGCCTTTTAGGATCACAGTCAAGCTCTTTTTTTTCCCAGAGAATAGAGGCCATTTTCACACAGTTGATGTACGGTTGTCAGTCCTGTATTTGAGGCCTTAAAGGGCACCTATTATGACTCTTTTCACAAGATGTAAAATAAGTCTCTGATGTCCCCAGAGTATGTATGTGAAGTTTTAGCTCAAAATACCCAAACAGATCATTTTTTACAGCATGTTTAAATTGTAATTTTTTGGGGCTCAGAAAAACACGCTGTTTTAGTGTGTGCCCTTTAAATGCAAATTAACTGCTGCTGCACGGCACAGGGGGCGGAGCCTCACGAGCTCACGCTCAGAGTCAGGACAATCTCATCTGATGATATCAGAACAGAAACTCTCAGTTGCGGTGTTCATTTCGACCCGGAGTCAGACAATAATGCCTACAGAGCCAGAGAATATATGCTGTATGGAGATAGAACAGGTATAGTTTAGTTTAATTATGGTTATAACTTATTTGTCATCTGCTTTTATCCACTAATACAAGCCTGCTGTAGCAAAACCCGTCCGAATGATGACCAAAATATACTGATGAGTTCAGTAAAGTTTATTGTACATCACACAAAAGATGAGCGTTAGTTTTACTACAGAGAATCTCTGTAAGAGCTGAATAAACATAGTATAAGAAGTGCGCTTTAAAGTCTTATCCATAAACTCTCTTATCTCTCTCTCTCTCTCCCTTTCATTATCAACAACATACACAGCGAAATACACAAAACACTCGTTACAACTAACAGTAACCAAATATACACACCTTTTCAGTGGGTGCTTAATAAACTGGTAAACCTTATATCCGTAAAATGACTCGAAGAGCTGTCATAAAGTGCACGCTCGCACTTTCATTTCTTCCGTGTCCAGTCATGTTAGGCCTGTCGCTCCGGAGAGTGTAAGCTTGATCACAAACAGTACAGATCCATCCTTGAGTAACAACGGGAGTAAATGAAGACTGCTATGTTCATTCTTACATCCATCAACAACATACCTCAATCGCTTAGGAGACATTCTTGTCTACAGCTGCTCAAGCGTCAAACAGTGGCGGACTCTGTGTCCAGCTCACTCAGGGCGGGTCTGTGCTCAAACTGAAGTGTCAATCAACAGTCGTGGGAGGGGCCTGCTCAATTCTACGTCACATTGCCCCGAATCTGAGAACAGCTTGTTCTGAGACAGTGCTTATGATTTATTGAGATTGTAAAAAAAAACACTGGGTGGATTTTTATCATTCTAGGGTGGTTTTGCTCACACACTGCCAACACACATTTATGTTCAAACACCATGTAAAAGTGAATTTTGCATAATAGGTGCCCTTTAATACAGTGACAGGGGAGCCTGGTAAACCCAACATTGTAGAGACCAGATGTCCCCACAAGGATGGCAATACCAGAAATGTTTGACATTGTGGGGACTTGTTTTGTCCCATGAGGAAAACAGCTTATGAATCATACTAAATGATGTTTTTTGAAAATGTGAAAATGCAGAAAGTTTTCTGTGATGGCAGGCTTATAGGGTTAGTGTAAGGGGATAGGATATACAGTTTGTACAGTACAAAAAACATTATGCCTATCGAGATTCCCCACAAATAAATGCACAAGTATGAGTTTGTGTGTACTTTCTATGGTACAGTAGGTTTACTGTTAATGTAGTATTTATTGGTATACGTTATCTCAGGATTTATTTATTTTTTGTCAATTAATGTGACTCCCAAATTTACTATCAAATTAAACAATTGATAATTTTTTTATCATAATTGATCAGATATATCTAGAGATTCATCAAGCTTCAGTGTCAACTTAATTGTGACACTGAATTAATAAAAATGAACTAATAATTTACTACTTAAAGGGGTCATATAATGGTACATGCACTTTTACAAGTTGATTGTACTGAAATGTGTGTTGGCAGTGCCTGTACACAACCATCATAAAATGATCAAAATCCATCCAGTGTTTTTTTTTTTTTAATCTTCTTACATGTTTCCCCCTCTCCTGAATCAAGCTGGGGTGCGTTTCCCGAAAGCATCGTTGGCCAACTATGGTCGCAAGTTCATCGCAATGTCCATTGAACTCTATTGGTAACGACGGAACTTGCGACCATAGTTGGCCAACGATGCTTTCGGGAAACGCACCCCTGTTCGATTTTGTGACGTCACAAAATCGACGCCCTTCCCACAATGGTTGATTGACAGCAGCGTTTCAACACAGACCCGCCCTCGTGAGCGAGCTGTCAATCATAGCCCGCGCCAACCGGCGCGTTCATTGCTGATAGCTAGAGCACCGAGTAGAATGGCGTTTAAGCGATTGTGGTGTTCTGTTCTTGGGTGTAATAAGGAACACAGCAGTCATTTTGATGTTCCTAAATCCGAACCGCTGAAGACGCAGTGGCTGAGTTTGTTCTCGAAGGGAATTCCCCGCGATCAACGTCAATGCTTTCATGTTTGCGCGAATCATTTCACCAGACTGCTTTACAAACAAGGGTCAGTATAACGCTGGTTTTGCTAAGCTGCTTCTGAAAAAAGGATCGGTACCAACTATTTGTGTTCCTGCTGCACCTCCAGAAGAAGTGAGTGAGTGTAACGTTTTATTAACCTTTATATTAATCTTTATATTAATCTTTGCAAATCGCTTGCTGCACGCTTCACGATGAATGCGTCTAAGGTTTACACTCAGGGTACATTACGGCATGTTTTCTATGTATGACGTTCTCAATATAATTCATAATCCCATGTTTATAATAAACAACGCGTTATGGTTATTGTGTTACAAACGGTGTACGCGCAGAGCAGAGGGGCGGGTTGAGCAAAGCTCATTATCATTTAAAGACACATGCACTCAAACGGCTTGCTGAAAACAGAGCTGTTTTTGACCAGGTAAAATGAGTGTTTTCTTACAATACTAATGAGAATTTTTAATTAAAGTATATTACAAACTTTTAATTTAGACCCTAAAGAATCATATTAGCTTGTACAAAAATGACATTATATGACCCCTTTAAATTAAATGAAATTGCAAAATTCAGTAATTATAATTTTTGGCGAACTAAATAACTTTCAGTGCATTATACTGGACATTTAGACTGACCTTATTATATATAAATATCTCAAATGTATATATATACCAGAATAGCAGGAAGTCTGCATTGCCAATCATTTCTTGTTCCAACTGCAAACTTTCCAAAGTTCATAAAGTTCAATCTCCAGAGCACCTTCTGTGTTTGAGTTCATGACTGCAGGGACTGTACACAGAGCAGACTCCTGCAATGCTCCATGAAGAATTATTATTACTAAAGCATCTCATATTCTGGCATATTCAGTGCCAACAGCCCTTCACTGTAGTTTGAAGGAAAAGTACAACTAATGGAAATGTGTGTGTGTCATTGTAAAGCTGTGCCTCTCTGTATGTGCGTCTGTTGAGGTTATCGGTACATTAACTTGCTAGAACTTATAATATAATAAATAAAAGTCTGGAGGAACAATATCTCAGAGGTATCTAAATGTAACTCAGTTTCTTTTTCAGCTTAGAGACTCTTTCAGAGAATACTTACAAATGTATTTAAGTATTTTGTCTCTATAATCATCAATCAAAATGAACAAATGAAAAAAAAAGAATAATTTTTCATCTTGTTTCTATTAGATGTCAGTCGTCTTTGCCAGCCATCTTTCTTAAATCACAGACAAACCAGGGCACAATACAATGCTGAGGACATGTCTCTTTGTTATGTGCTTACGCACAAGTTCCATACAGCATTTTCGTGCCCTTGAAGTGCAGCGCAGAAAGTGGACCCAACTCAAGGGTTTGATGTCGCTCAAATGAAAGCGAGCAATTAAATCCCTTCACTAATTAAGGCTGCTATCGAAGAGTACAGATGAAGGTATTTCAAGGAATATTGCCATTTATGATCCTGTGATCCTCAAATCAAAACATAATTTGTTTAATAGTGTAGTGATGCTTATTTTGAATGGATTTCGTCCTGTAAGTTCCATAGCTAGCAGGCCTACTAATGATCGATTTGATGAGGTATAGGTAGGAAGAAATCAATCTTTAATCAATTAAGCAGTGGGATGAAAATGTGTTTTAAAGCACTGATGCGAAATTAACCTAGAGCACAACTCTTTAAATTGCACACTGGACAAATAAACTAATTAAAAACTCCTCTAAAACTCTTCGTATAGTTCAGTGAACTGTCACGTAAATCTTTCCCAATGGAAAAAAAGAGAAAAATCACTTCAAGACCAAAGCACCAGCTTAAGTCCCATTTACCATAGCTTTGGTTGGCTTACTTTCCCTAGGGCTGTGGGCTCATGGTGCAGTGATGCACATGGAATACTGAGATGTAAGTAGTAAGAAAGCATTAGGCTTCCTGCTCTTTTCTCGGATAAATACCCATGCTCCCTCAGATATTGTGTATGATATGTTGAAATAAAAGGGTATGAATACTTTCGCAAGGTACATTTTAAAAATTCATTTATTATATATTTATATATATATATTGCCTTTTTAAAAAGCGTCCAGAAATAACACCATCCAATCGAGTTGCACTTTCCATGCACTTTAATCCAGCCATCTTCATGTCATTTGAAACAGAGGACAAGTGGTTTGGAGAATGAATGAATGTAATATATCAAGTCTGTTCTTTTATATAAAAAATGCTTACTAATCACTGGCTATATATGTATAGGCTTATTTTTATGTGAAAGAATATATACTGTACTGTACTGTACTGTATATGTTTCTGAATATATTGCGCAGGCAAAAACACGCCACACATTTGAAACAGTCGTTCAAGGGCAAACCCTCCTCTTTTTTCAGAATCTGTCCTTTAACAGTGTCAGTGCTGAGAGTTGACACGGCAACACTCTATACAAAACACACACAAGCCACATAGAACTCTCTATCAAACTCACATGGACGCAGTCACAAAAAAGCACACACACACACACAAAGTTCCCATCTGTGCCTTCTGTTCTTGCTGTAGTCATGTCAGCGCGTCTCAGCAGGTAGCAGCAATAGCCGAATGAGGCGTCAATGTGAGCTATGAAGATATGGCAGGTTTTATAAGTTCACTGCCAGACCGCAGACTCATAGGTACCATCTTGTTTTACTGCCTCGCCACTGAGCTCACCAAACCTAACCTCGACATGGCTTTAAAGCTGCACTTGGACATTTATTGTTGTAGTTAATGACACTGGAGCTGCCATATTGGGATATTTTCTTTTTTATTATCTTGATGAAATTCAGAAGTTGCCATGGTGATTCGGAGTGTCTCGGGGCGAGCTCACGCAGCATTTCTCACCATGTTATGCTGACCCACTCACTCTGTGTGACTTACCTGAGAGCCAGCAGAGTGTGAGTACCTTGACAAGCTGCCAAGCACACACATACACACACACACACACACACACACACACACACACACACGCACACGCACACACACACACACACACACGCACACACATAGACTTTTTTTCTCTATATAGCTGACACCACTACGCCTCAGGCCAACAGACCTGAAAAACAGGAAGTCATTCTGTCCGAATGATGCTCAATTCTACAGTCAGGAGAAGAAATGCATCTCCTCCAGGGTCATAGATGCATCTTTCCTCAGTATGAACTCCTTCTTGAGTTCACTCTAAAAATAATGGTCCAAAAGTGGGTTTTTGGGTTTGCAAAACAACCTTTCAACCTTTTTTCTTTTCTTAATCTGAAGAACCCATTTCCACTATAAAGAACCACTATTGTGAAATGGAAAGCTTCCATTAATGTTAAAGGTTCATGGAACTAGATGCCAAAAAAAAAAAAAGAACCTTTATTTTTAAGTGTTCTAGAATGTCTAACATTGTTTGTGTAGTAAGGGTTTTTTATTTTCACTTTGCACAATACAGAGAAATCAAAATGATATTGAAAGAGAGGACATGAAGAATTCATCATGAATTGAGTGTTTTAGAATGAGCCATGTCGCAAAACAATTACCAGTGTAATCAAACAAGTTGCTGTTAAATTACATTTTTCATTTACCTGCAGTGTATCACAATCATGGCTTTGTTTTCCGGTTTATTCCCTGTCGGCATTGGTGTGATGACTTGCATGAGGATTCCCATTGTAAGGACTCCCACTCTAGTCAGTAACTACCGTCTTGTTATTTTGGCATCTTATTACTTTCCATCTGCCGTAATTGTCTGCACAGCCATTGAATTGGAATTCTTTTGGTATATTGTATTGACTGTAAACAGTGTGCACTGATATTATGGGATTTGTTATCATGCTTTGCCACAAATGTGTGTTTTTTGGAAATTGTAATGATTAAGCTGTTCCCATAGTGTTCACATCATTCACTCTCTTCTCTTAAATAAGTCTTTAAGGATTAAGATTAGATTCATTTTGAAGCCATTCATGCAAAAATGTAGGCAATGGTAAGTGTTCAGATAATGGCTTACAAACATTTCTCACAATTGTGTTAGTGAATGCCAGGACATCAAGACGAACACTATTTCACCATATCTGAAAGCGGCCCAAAGTGCTGTTTTTCAGTGAGGTTGTCTGTGAGGACAGAGGAAGACAGACAGATCATCAGTGTAGAAAAGGATTAGCATGTTGCACAACGTGATAAGGCTTATCTTTACTGCCAACTGCACAAGACGTAGAAAACTCTCTGTCACAGCTGATAAATCAATCATCAATCACTAAATCACTTTAAAGGAGAACTCTGCAACTCACTTCTTCGCTGATTTTCCCTTTTGTTGTTGCATGTTTTCCCCATGAGCTCCCCCTACAGCTGTGGGGGGGCGTATATTTCACAACATGGTAGTAAAAAACTCACTTGCGGCGGCCTCCTCCCCCTCTCTACCGCTGCTCATGTGCGTTTGTTTTGATCGGAGCAAGCCAACTGTATCGTGTGGAGCTATGTCTGACTACCGAGGTGGGTAATCTGGTAATACATCATACATGCGTGTGTGTTTATGTCAAATTGCCGTAAAGCAATTCGTGTTTCGCGCTCGTTCTCGTTCTCATTCTCGCTTCTCACGAGACTTCCAATTTCTATCTTGCCGGGACGGTAGTCCCCAAGTTGCAAGGTTGGTTTTCCGCCTGGAAACGCTGGGGGGAGCGGGGAAAGTCACCAATATCACCAGAACAGGTTGTTTAACCATCCAAATGATTTCTAGACAGTTTTATTAAGTTAAAAAAGTTACCAAGTTCTCCTTTAAGTAAATACAACATGTGAATTTGAACATCATTTAATCATCATCCACATTTATTTAAAATTTCGGGTGGATTGGTTTGGTTGGTGAGCGTGAGAGGAAATCACCTAGATTGAGTTTTTTGAAGTTTAAATATCAAACATTAGCCTATATCTTCCATTGCTCCTTCTCTTACTATCTCTGTGAGATTTTCTATTAGAGGAATATACTGTATGGCACCAAATGTAACCTGACTCATTTTGGGAACTGAATGAATTTCAAAACTTCACACTTAAAAAAACGTAAAAGAGTATGCGTATTTGGCATGCTGTCGAAGGAGAGGGCTTGGAGCTTGAAATTTGGACCGAACCCAGAGTACTCCTCTCGTATCCCGTAGGAACCAGTCGAGGGTGATGGAGGGATGCAGAAAACTGTTGAGGAACATGAGTCGGCTACACGTATATATAGGCCTCCTCTCGTGCTGATTGGATAAGTAAGTAAGTAAAGTTTATCTATATAGCACCTATCACAGTGCAACAGTTTAAATAAAAGAGCAATAAAACACAGATAAAACTTTCAGAGCTAAAAACATAAAAGCCCAATCAACTAAAAGCTTGTATAAATAAAAGTGTCTTCAGCTGCTTTTTAAAAGAATCAACAGCGGGTTTTGGGGACCATCAGGAGGTTTTGGCCTGATGACCGCAGAGTGCAGAAGGAGGAGTAGGGGGTCAACAGGTCTGTGATGTACTGGTGGGCCTGTCCATGTAGTGCTCTAAAAGTCAAATTTATAAAATCAATTTTAGAATTTATAATCAATAATCAGTTTTAATAAATTTTATAATCAATTCTATGTTTGAGTGGAAGCCAGTGGAGTGTGTATAAAGTGTGTAATGTCCTTCTGTTGGTTCCTGTTAAAAGCCTGGCAGCAGCATTTTGCATTTGGAGACGACTCAGAGAAGATTTGATTGCGTTTCTCCTGTCCTTTGTCAAAAAAACATTATGTTATTGGTGACAAAATGCAGTTATGCTTTAAAGGTAAAATATTTAAGATTTTATACATTATTATATCCAAAAACCACTAAAGAAATGTTATATTTTTGTTGACTTGTGTACTTACATTATCCCTAATGTTTCCAACAATGTTTAAATTGAGAAAAAAACACAATTTTAACCGGTGACACATTCAGGGCTTGACATTAACACCCGCCAACCCGCCAAATGCGGGTGGATTTTGCTCGTGGCGGGTAACACAGTCACTCCAACTAGCCACTTTGGCGGGTTGAATAATTGTAGTCTTTTCAAAAGGCATCTGAAATAAGTGTGACACTACGACACTACAACTCCCATAGGGCTGTCAACGAATATTCTAAATTCGAATATATATTCGAATAGTTTAAAAAAAAACTGAATTTCGAAGGTGAAAATTAATATTCGAATGTGGAAAAACGCCCGCGGTAGCAGAGGCGCGGCTGTCTGCTTTGCGAGTGGGCGCGCTACCTGAGGGGTCAATTTATTTAACGTTAAACAGAAACATTACTGAAGTGTAGGCTACTGTAGCCTACTGACTGAATAGATATTGCATGAATAAGGTAGGTTAGATACAGCAGTTTCATGCACTGCAGGCTTCCACTGGTTTGATTATTTACCGTTTCATGTCAAGGAAAAGTTCCATGTTTACCACAGCACAGCTCGCTCGGAGCGTTCAATGTCGGTTATATATACTGTAAACTTCAATTAATGTTAATAATATTTGTTTCAATCACTGAATGAAGCCTGCTATATAAGAGTCGCGACCTTAAATTGCTTGTTGTTGTTAATTTAAACTGTTATGCACAGAGCGCGTGACGCCTCATTCGCGCCGCAAGACCTCCAGACGCGCGTAAACGCGTCTTTACACTCGCGCCAGACGCTCTATTCGCGAAAGAGTGCCTGCGAGTGAGCGAGCGAGAGTGAGTGATGTCTGCGGTCTTGGCCATTTGTTGATTTACTTGTTTTCGTGTAGGTAATACGTTGTCAAAGATGTTTAAACTTAAATAAACTACCTATACAAGTAGTTATGTCTCTTTGTATTAATTTGTCCTGTTATTGACGTAATGCGCGTCATTGACAAAATGCGTAACCAGATGTTCGAATAGATCGAATATAAGCTATGTGGTTTTTTTTTAGAGGGAATATTCGAAGGTCATTTTTGAGCAATTTTGACAGCCCTAATGAGAATTGTCGGTAGTGACCGACAACAAAGAATCGAAGAGACAGCTAGCTGCCCTGCTGGAGTTATGTCGTATGCCGGTGGAGCAATGTGGCGACATATAATACATAATACATGGTTTTATTTAAAAAAAGGAGCTTTACACACAACCTTATCAAAGCTAATGATAATGACCTGTATTGTTATATATTTATGTAGTCTTGATTTGGGTGTGTACAGTGGTTTTACATTTAAAAGGGTTGTAAATCTAGTTCAAGTAAATTTTAGCACGCCATAGTCAACTT
This sequence comes from Scardinius erythrophthalmus, assembly GCF_964197995.2. Lineage (NCBI taxonomy): Eukaryota > Metazoa > Chordata > Actinopteri > Cypriniformes > Leuciscidae > Scardinius > Scardinius erythrophthalmus. Next base: position 33,384,295 of record NC_138223.1, read on the forward strand.
TTATCAGGTAATTTCACAACAACAAAAATGTGGCTAGTAAAAATGCTGTGTGGCTAGTAACTTTGGAAAACCACTAGCCATATTGGCTAGTGAGCAAAAAAGTTAATGTCAAGCCCTGGACACATTGCATTGCCTGTCAATGGCATCATATCCCCCCTACCCTCAGCTGTCCTTATAACCACAGATACTGTATATAAACATAGATTCCTCATTAGTGGCTGTTTCTATGGGCTGCTACGCATGACGTAAGCCGCCGTCCGCCATATTGGAACGGTCAGAACACTGGCCCATAAACATTAGAGAGCAAGACATTTGCAACCGTAGTTAGACACATGTATGAATATCTATAGACTTCAGCAGAGGATTTTTCTAAACTAACACAATACAAGAAGGCGTCAGCTAACACAACATGAAAATTACATAAAAATTAAAGTGCTTAAAAATGCATGTGTATATGTGTAGAGGAAAAAAAGACACCCCTTAAAATGTTGAATGGCATTTGTGCGTTAAAAACATGTTCATCATTGTCATTTCCATTCGTCAGTTCATTGTGTAGAAAAGAATACTTGGTTGCCGTTTATGCTTGCTGCCTGTAGAGGGCGCTGAACGCTATTGTTTCAAGGTAATGCACCGGGCGAGTCAGAGTCAATTAAATATTGTCGAAGACTGTAGCAGTAGGCTACTCCTGTTTTACAGCATACATTGAGGCGGGTAACATTGCCATAGTATAAAAACCTGTAATATTGAGTTAATATAAAAACACAAACCAACACATTCTCACTTGTGAAAGGTTGTCCCATTTCTTATGACATTTAAATCTCGGCGGTTTCACAAAAAGAAGCTTGCAATGTTGTGGCATTATTGATTCTTATAGGCTATGTAAAGACACGCAGTCCGTTCCAAGATGGCGGGAGCGCCAGCGTGTCTGGAGTGGCCGAATGTGGTTTCTAGGTTTAAATATCTACTGGTAGAAACCATAGAAACACAGTTGCACTTACTTAATAATTCAGAAGCAGTAGTTGTAGCGTCAAAGTCGACGTTTGCTGATACCATTTAGCAATCCACAGTTGTTTGTTTTGCACATTCGTGATGGACCACAATTATTCATTATTGCTTGCGGGTTCTGACGCCAAAGATAAAACGGCTTTGGGGGGTGAACACACAACAAGGGTGAATGTACTATTCAATTATTTATGAATAAAAGAAAGCACCAGTCATAGTGCATCTTTCACTGCGCGAAAATTCATTTTGCCCACAAAATGCTCAAGGTTTGAATTAGATATATTTTGTCCACACAAGGGATCTTTGTGTGGATCACAAAGTGGTATTTATCTGAAAGATGTTTTTGTGCACTTGATGTCATGATTGATGCATTTTGTAAACAAAAATCTGTGGAGGATATTTTACAAAATGTACTTTGAAAAACAATTAAAAAAAGTAATTGTTGTTTTATGGAAAAGAGCAATGATTATTCAGAATAGTGTTTTACAGCAATATGAGCTTGGAATGGCATGAGTAAATACTCTTTACAATTTTTGAATGTTCTCCTTTATGTGGCCTTTTTTTATTATTATTATTATTATTATTATTAATATTTTGTTATCAGTTTTTATCTCTGTTTAGATATTTTGCTTAGTCAATGAACAAAATATAATTTTACTTTTGTTTTTGAATGTTGCTTTTGAGAAACTGAATTATTCATGGTCAAACAACATTTCACCTTCTCTCGGTTTGTCTCACTCTCTCAAGAACTCAATTCTCTACTCAGGGGCGTAGCAAGCTTTTTAAAAGTGGGGGGGATGGATGTGGTTTGTTTATTAACAATAAAAACGATGAATACAATGACAGAAGGGTACAAAAGGTATAGCATACAAGATATAAAAAGCTATTTTAGAAATAAGATTAAAGAAGTTTCTTATAAACTTATTCACAGATTTTATCCAGCAAGTCATTACTTACAAAATTTTTAAAAAAGGAATAAATGTAAATTGTACTTTTTGTAATGAATATGAGGAGACTGCCTTGCACTTATTTTGGCACTGTGCACTCAGTTACACTATGGGGTAAGGTCCAAAGGTTTATTAGGGAGAATATTCAGTGTTTAAAACATTTTTCACTCTTATGGGAAGATGTACTTTTTGGCTTAACTGACTATCCTGACCAAAAAGAACAGTACTTTTACTTAATTAATTTACTTATTCTGTTGACCAAATTTCACATTCATAAGTGTAAATTTAGCAATAAAAAAAAAAAACAATTTTATGGTTTTGTTAACTGAAATATGTATTTATATTGACAGTATCAGAGACTCAGAATAAGAAAGCAGTAAGAACTTTAAAAATTTGTAAATTTTGCAATTTATTTATTTGATTTTATGCGTGTATAATACTTTCCTCCCCCTGGCAATTGTTTTGTTTGTTGTAATTTGTATTTCCATCTTTTTCTGTTTCTTTTTTTACTTTTTTGTTTCTTGATAACATTTTGTATGGTATAGTTCTTCGAAAAAAAAAAAAAAGATATAAAAAGCTTCCCATTTAAATTAGTGATTCTAGAAAAGTATAAAAACACACTCGGAACACGGAAAATAATAAAATAAGTGAAAATACGCAACAGTAGACTTGCTAAAGAATCAGAATCAGAAATACTTTAATAATCAGAGGGGGAAACTATTTTTGTTACAGCAAACTCCAGATATACAATATATAATATATATATATATATATATTAAGAACAATATAAATATATATATATATATATATATATATATATATATATATATATATATATTAAGAACAATATATATATATATATATATATATATATATATATATATATATATATATATATATATATATATATATATATGCAAAGAACAACAACCAAACTGACCAATGAACATATGACCAACTACCTCTCATTTAAAAGAACCAAAAGTGCTCTTTCTGCCCTCCTTACAGGAGACAAACTGTTCAGCAATCTTTTTTCTGTTTACCCTGTCCAGCTTGTCTTTATGTACATGGCACACAGCAACACTGTTGAGGCGGGTTTGGGTCATGGTGCTGCGTAGCCATGTTTTCAGCCTCCGGAGGCTGCTGAAACTCCTTTCTGACTCTGCTGATGACACAGGCACAACTAGGAGGAGTCGGGCAACTGTTTCGACTTGGTCAAAGAGACCACGGACCTCTGGGGTCATCCGTTGAAGAACAGCAACAATTTCAGTACTAGACTGGAAGCTGTACTTCATTCTGAACAACGCAAGCTGAACTTTGAGGATGTCTGGGTTGATTTCTGGGTACTGTTGGACAACATCATGTATCTTTCCAGTTAAGAGAATTTGTTCCAGGTGCCTTAACATTTGCATTCCCTCCTGCTCAAATCTTTCTCTAAACTGCATGTCAGCAACATCCAGAACTTTGTAGAATTCAGTCCTGTAGTAGTCAGAAGGGGACACATGTACATGTGCAGGAGCACTACCTGTGAAGCGCTGAGGTGGGATACGGACACGAGGAGAGGCAATTGGAGTGAGATGGAGTGTCTCACACATCCTTGTTGCTTTTGTGTAAAGAGCCTGAAAACTCTCTGTGTTTCTCTTTTTGCTGAAACTTTCCTTAACACAGGCAACAGCTGAAAGCATACCATCTAGGGTCTGTGTTCTTCTCTGGAGGGACATATTCAAAACCTCCAACTCCCCTGTGATCTCCAAAGCACACACAAGACCAAGGACAACATTTCCCTGCTGAAATGTCTCATACAGCCCCTGTGCCTTACTAGCCGCATCAGACTCACTCATTGCCATCTCAGCCAAAGCCTTGTTTATGCACTCGTACTGGTTTAGCACACTTCGGATGGCACTAGTGCGGACCGTCCACCTTGTTGGACACAGAGGTCTTATAGTGTGACATGGACCCTCACCCTCCTCAGACCTTGCAATTCCCTTAAATATGCCCTTCAGTTTCCCTGACTGCCCAAACAACACTCCCAACTCATTGACCCAATCCAGAGAATTCCGTATAAATATTGAGGCAGTACAGGACCTCTGTGTAATTAGGTTAACACAGTGGGCAGCACAATGAACATAGGGAGCCAGAGGTTGTGTTTTTCTTACAATGGCCTGTGCTCCATTGTATTTGCCAGCCATATTTGCGGCCCCATCGTATGCTTGGCCACGCAACCCAGTGATAGGCAAGTTTAGGCGCTGCAAAACATCCATGACTACTTTTGCTAGATTTTCTCCTGTTGTCAAAGAAACCTCATAAAGACCAATAAATTCTTCACGAGGGACTAAATCCTTGTCAACATATCTCAAACACACTGCCTCTTGCTCTTTTCCAGACACGTCTCGTGTCCCATCCATCATCACAGAGAACTGAAGGTGTGGAAGTGATCTGATGTTTTCAACTACTTCGCGTATGATCACGCTGCTGAACAAAGTTAGAATTTCATTTTGAACCATAGCTGAAGTATATACATCCTTTCTACCACCTGTCAACCACTTGGTTAGAGAGGGGTCATCCTCTGATTTGTACTTCAGAACCTGTTCAAAATTTCCCTCACCACATTCATGGCCCCTAAAAGGTAAGCCCTGCCTAGCCAACATCTGCACAGCACCAATGATTTTGAGAAGACATCCCCTTGCTTCCTCTTGCTGTTTCACACTCGCACTAGATAGCTGAACCTGTACTGATTGATCTTCATAGATGTGCGTTGTCATGGCTGTCTTATGACTATCAGATCTCTCATGCACAGTAAATCGCTCAAGGGCTTTTTTCCAATTTTTAAACCCAGATGAAATGAATGCTGAATCAGCATTCTTGGCAAGAGGTGATGTCTCAGAGTTAAAGGCTTTGGAGCAGTAAAAGCACAATACACCCTCAACACCAGGACTGACATGGAGCCATGGAAATTTCTGGTACCACTGAGTTTGAAAACTCAGAGTATATTTGGGCAAGGACTGTTTTGCAATTAATTTTGGATCTGGTTGATTGGGCTTACTGAACTGATGGCGAGTAACAGCCACGTCTGAGTTCTCTGCTCCTCTCTCAACCATTTCATCTTCATCCTTATCCTCTCTGACCTCTCCCTCACTCTGTTCTTCTGGCCTGCCTGCTTCGGACCTGCCTGCTTCGGACCTGCCTTCGTGCCTGCCTGCTTCGGGCCTGCCTGCTTCGTGCCTGCCTGCTTCGGACCTGCCTGCTTCGGACCTGCCTGCTTCGGACCTGCCTGCTTCGGACCTGCCTGCTTCGGACCTGCCTGCTTCGGACCTGCCTGCTTCGGACCTGCCTGCTTCGGACCTGCCTTCGTGCCTGCCTGCTTCGGGCCTGCCTGCTTCGGACCTGCCTGCTTCGGACCTGCCTGCTTCGGACCTGCCTGCTTCGGACCTGCCTGCTTCGGACCTGCCTTCGTGCCTGCCTGCTTCGTGCCTGCCTGCTTCGGACCTGCCTGCTTCGTGCCTGCCTGCTTCGGACCTGCCTGCTTCGTGCCTGCCTGCTTCGTGCCTGCCTGCTTCGTGCCTGCCTGCTTCGGACCTGCCTGCTTCGTGCCTGCCTGCTTCGTGCCTGCCTGCTTCGTGCCTGCCTGCTTCGGACCTGCCTGCTTCGGGCCTGCCTGCTTCGTGCCTGCCTGCTTCGGGTCTGCTTTTTCCTCCCTCTTCATCTCTGTCTTCCTCACTCCTGGCCACATCCTCACATACACCCTAATCAAAACGTTTGAAATGAAATTGTGAATTTGATATAAACACACCAGACACACGCATGCACCTGGGATGGAAATAAGCACCAAACATTACACAAACACACGCATGGCCTCTCTTCCTTCATATAACTCTTTCAGAAACTGTAATATTCATTTCATTGCTCACCTGTGAACCTTCCTGTGCTCTATCTGAAACTGATGGCTCCAGCAACTTTCTCTCCTAAACAAGGGTGCAGTGGTAAAGGAATAGGGTCAAACAGTTACAGCTGTGGCACTAGCAAACCTCAGTGGATACTGAAAAGTAATATCATGAAATAAATGCAAACAATATCTAATGATAATAGGCTACTGTTGTTTAATGTCAACATTTTTCAACTTTCAGCTTTCAACTTCACTTACAGGATTTCTCTTGAAAAAGATGTCAATCTTCTCCTGCCTCTTTCTTTTCTGCATCTTAATGATACTGCGTGACAAAAAGACAGTGGTAAGCTTGATAGTGACATGGGTCTGACAGGACTGTGACTGAGACTGCTAAATTTTGCTTACTTGCGCCCTGAAGAGGGGAGATATATTTATAAAAAAAAAAAAAAAAGGCCACCCAAAGCTTTTTCTCAGGTGGTATAAATAATGTAACAATTTACTGTTTTTAAACATTAAAATAATATACACTTTTCTTTCATAGTTCTTCAACAGATATGCAAACAATGGGTCTCATTCATGAAACACGAGCAGAACAAATTTTTGTGTAAATCGTGTGTAAAGTGGTTCTGGCGTAAATTTTCGGATTCATTAAAATGTTCGTATTTTCCAAATGTTAGTTGGTACGAAAGAAATCTACACCCAGATAAATCTGCTCCCAGCCACACGTAAATAGTGCGCTTAACATCCGAACGTTTTGCTCATTAATAAGGCTGCATTTTAATTCACCTTAATCGGGTAGGCTACATATTTACACAGCATTTTGAAAAAATATTATAGGCCTATATAGTAATTACATACGGTTTTTCTTTTGACTTTTATTACGAGAGGCAGTAATAGCATCTGCAAACGGCACACAAGTCCGCAAGTTTTTTTATTTTTATTTTTTTTATTTATTTTTTTATTTTATATTCAAGCTGTTTATTCATTTTTTTTTTTTTTTACAAGTCCGCAAGTCACAAGTGTTGCAGTCAAGCTTCATGTCGAACCATTTTCTTTTCACTTCTGGGATTGTTCGATTAACAGATGAAACTCCATTAACTGCATCTGTAATATGCTGCCAAGCATTTTTACCTAAAGCACCTAAAAAATCCTTTTTTTTTAGGACCTGATACGCCACTATGTAGGCCTATGCTTGAAAATAAAATGTGGCGTTTTGAATGAACTTCTGATAATAAAACTTCAATTTCTGCATCTGAGAAATTTCTCTTCTTCATTCGCTTTTGAGAAGACATGTTGAAATCCTTCGTTTCGTGTCATAAGATGATGCCCATATATAGTTGTCAGTTGGTTTTAATGGGCGGGATTTATGGTAATTGAGAGAATGAGCGTGCACGCGCGTCCCATTTACGACTGATTGGAATTCATTAACCCACACACACATTTCACTATCAAATCTGACGTTTACGAAGTATTTGTGAATCAGGAGAAGAATTTTCGGGAATGTCTCGCAAATCACTCACATATTTACTCGTATATTTACGAATGTTTCATGAATGAGACCCAAGGTCATGATTTCTCACTTTTTTCTCCTCAAAAGGTACAATCAAACACAACAGGTAAGTATCCACTAAAGTATTCAGCTAATCAACAAACAACGCTCAAAACATCAAAATCAATTGCACTGGCAACAAACCCATAAATACACTGCTTAATAATGGCTATTTGTCCCTCTTCCTCGTCAATCCCCTGCCTTCTTCATCACAGTTACTTTATACACTACATACCACATACATAACTGAATTTAGCTAGCTGCTGAACAATATCCAAATTAGCATTAGTCTAAAAAACGAAATATAATACAGAAAACACTCGACATGTCAACAAAACATAAAAAGAACATCTTCCCAAACACATATCAAGCTTATTTAAAAACCTCCAAAGCATAAACACTCATTCAAAGTACCTGGAAAGGGGAGACGTAAATAACGATAAACATTCAAGTAACTTTAATCAAGTTCCCGCCTCAGCACGAGCTGGCGATACATCTAACACACCAAGAGAGGCGGGACTTAAGGCAGAACAGCCAATCATCAGCCGGTCACACTCAAAGCCGGTGTCACGTTTGAGAGGGAGGGGGAGAGGAGGCAGCCTCTTCTCCGGCAGAAACGGAGGAACGACTGTAGTAAGGCGTTTGTGCAAAACTGCGGAAAACCTGCAGAAAAAGTGTGGGTGTTGAACCCTCTCATCGGGAAAAGTGTGGGTGTTAAAACACCCACATCCCCCACGGGTGCGACGCCCCTGTCTCTACTTCACTCTCTCCTACACCTCAGTGACAGAGGACTACAGATGAGGCTTTTGACTCAAATTGCATGCTGATAAATTCTCTCTCTGTGTGTGACCATGTTTATAAGATTTATTCATATATGCATACATGTGTATAGATGGATATTATACACATGCATCAATGTATATAAATATTATAAAAATTATAAATATATATATATATATACTGTATAAATATAATATACAGTATATATACACACACATATATATATATATATATATATATATATATATATATATATATATATATATATATATATATATATATATATATATATATATATATATAAAATATTCTTGTTCCTGTTTACTTTTATATGTAAAATTCAAGAAAGTGTGATCATGCCTATGAATAATGTCTGGCTATTTACAGATAGGCAGTGTGATCTAATATATTTTATATGTGAACATGCGCATCATTCAGGATTAATGTTTTGGTCTGGGCAGAAGAATATCTTACGGCTTTATTTGTATCCACATTTAAATGACATGTATGTCAGAAAAGATGTCAACATTTGATTGGAAGACCTAAACTGCACCTTGGAGAGTTGTTTTCTCCAAGAACTCTCGATCTTAAACGACTCTTCTTTCCTTCTTTCCTATTTCATTCTCTCACTTCTCAGGTAGGCTACAGAACTTAAGCCATTTCCAGGGCCAAAGCCCTTAGCCTGTCACTTATTGATCAATTCAACAACCCTCCCGTTCCTGTTGGGCTGAAATTGAGCAATTTTACATCCTCCCTGTTTTGCCCTCGAATCAGCACCTAGTCAAGTAGAACGTATCAAGCCTTGCAGTGGTGATTAAGGAAGAGGACGTGATGAAGATTATTGTCGTAATGCTCAACACTAAGTTATAGGCCTACCTTCTGGGATGAGGGTGGTCTTGTTTAAATGTTGATAAAGGTGTGAATATGTTGCGATGTGCACGTTTCGCAACAGTTCCAAAATGAATGTCCACTGTCCAGTGAGTGGCGCTAAAAGCGTGTCTAGTTTTTTTTCCGGAACAGATGAACGTGAATAGGCTATGGCAACGTTTTATTATATTGAAGTTTGTAGCCTACCTATCACCGCAGTTCTGAATTGAAATGTCCGGTGAGTGACGCAAAAAAAAAATTAAAAATACTCCATTTTAAAATAACGTTCACCTACACAAAACCACCCTAAACCTACCCAGTCGTGTTAACAAAAGCAAATATGGAATAAAAACGCAATTGTAACCATGGCATTTTAGCTTGTTTTTGAGTTCTTTTATCGTCACTAGTCTATCACGGTATTCTTACCAGAGCTCTCCGCATCACAAGTAGCCTACAATTCTGTACCAGCTGAGCGACTGAGCAAGCTTACGTCAGTAAAACCGGACATATGGAAGTGGGTAGGCTAAGTGATGCAAACTCCAAAATATATTTGTTTACTGTGGTAAAAAGTGTTTTGAGGTCATAATTGTGCAAGGAGCCACGTGAAAACAAGTCTTCATTAATCCGTAATCTCCCCCTCTAATCATAATTGCGTGTGAAAACGATTTAAAGTGCTTGCTGTTACTGTCTCTAGTGTTCATTTCTGTTAGAAACTGCAGTGATTGGTACGTACTTTGCATTTTGCAAAAATGTTGCCAAAGGTATGCTCCGTTTTCCAATGAGCCTGTGTTGCGTAGTCGAGAGTCGTTTTTATTTGACTAGCCCTTTAAAAGATCACTGCATCAGGACTTTGAGCACCCTGGAGATTCAGCAGTGGTGAACTGGCTTCAGGTTCCACATAAACAATGGATGAGAGAGACAGAGAGAGGAAGAGGAAGATGATAAAGATCAGGCAGAAGTTTTATGCTAAAGCATTGAACTCTGGACTTGTACTTAATTTTCTACAAGCAATCATGGAGGTTTTTTTTTGTTTTCGAAATGATCTACTTTACTATATAATGCTGGGTCTGTTTGACGTACTGTTGCTGTTACCTGTGTTTTCAGATACTATCAGAATCAGATTCTATACCTTTTTCCAAAGTAAATAGGCTTGAATTATGAAATGGCACTGAATGAACTATGGGATCACTGTCTGTGTGCTTAAGTGCACTGTTGCTGTTTTTTCTGTTTTAAACAGAGCATGTTGTCTTTTTTAATCTCATCGTCTGTGTGAGACTTTGCTGGCACGATGCAATGAATAAAAGATGAACTGTTTCTCTCTTTCTCTGTCTCTTTGCTTGAGGTGTTGTGGCCTGTTCTGTCTCTGTTCAAAGAGGATAGTTTGCATAATTACAGCCATCAGACTGACAATCCATAGTTGCAGTGATCTCTCTGACTTTATGTAGTTTTACTGTAATAGTCTAATTGGTGCAAATATCATAAGGAACATTTTTCCTTTTCCTTGAATAGATTAGATAAAATATAAAGAGTTACCTACCATAGGTACCTGCAGTATGAACGTTCAGAAAATAATCTGAAATTTGTCTTAAATATTAAATTATTATTAGTTGCTTGTTATCAGCTGGTCAGTGTCATTAATTAACCTTATATAGTATTTAGTTCCTGTGTTTTCAGTTTTGTTTGTCGGTTGAAGTTAATGCATGGTCTGGTTTGGTTATGGTTTTCTTTCTTTAAATAAAGCCACTTTGTGAATACTTCATCATCGCTTGTCTTCTACTTACACCACACTGAGCCTTCGTGACAGTCATTCAATGAGTCTTCCATAAATAAAGGAGAAGAACAAATGAACACATTCAGACACATTCAACTATGCCTAAATGAAATAACCAAGGCTAAAGCTGCCAATAGATTTCTATGCACTCATTCAGAGCAATTTATACTCTTTTTAATCAGCAACCGCTGTAACTTTTACAATTAGACTTACAGTTTAAGACATTTATCAAAAGAAATGTATCGACTCATTCAAATTCAAACAGCAGTTCATTAATTGTTTATTAATTTTCCCAGCATTGGTCATGGACACGATTATTAGTTCATGTAAACATTGTGCTTTGATAAAATGTGAAGTGGTTGATTGTGAATATAGTGTATTAAAGGTGCTCTAAGCAATGTTGGGTGACGTCACTTCTTGTTGACTTTTAAAGTATTGTCAAACAAAACGGAGGCTAGCTCAACCCTCCCTCCTCCTCATCCCGTCCCCTCCCTTCCGTGTTTCCTGAAACAGAAACTTTTCCGATGTAAATTCGTGACTTTGTGCGTTCCCTCTGTTTTTCCCTCTTCTTTGCTATTTGTTCATCGGAACGTCGTCTCTTTGGCCGTGTGTCGGCCATATCAAAATTCTCAAGGATATAATTTTTTTACTTTAGTCGTTGTCATTGTCTAGGACATCTCTCCTCTAGCTAACTTCCCTCTTCATCCTTCTCTCTCCTCCACTCCCCACTCCCCCCTTCATGTGCACGCGCTCCACCCCCCAAATCATTCTTGTCGGTTATTGGCTAGAACACTGTTTGTTATGTTTCGTGGTGCAGGTTGGCCCAGTTTGTTTTTGTTGCCGTTTGTGGAGCCTGTCTACAGAGACCGTGTTTTTTACAGTGTGTTCAGGGGACAGGCAGCTATAGCGGATAGTGAGAAAATGTTTGCTGTATGTGACAAAAAATGTGTGACTTCACTTAGCAAGGAGCCAATAACTCTTGGTTATCTTGGTTCGCATGGACCAAACTAACCTGGGTACCAATTCTTCTTCAGTTAAAACTGAATAATAGACTGAATGACTTTTATATCAAGGCTATATGAGCTGCATTCTGCAAGCCACTTGAGGTTAACAGACTCTTTACCTTCACAAATGATGTTTATTGTCAAGTAGCACTTTTGCACGAAATCTGAAGAAAGGATTATGTAGCAAGGTTAGATGTTATGGGAAGAACAAGGCAGGAACCAGTGAACAATCAACAGATTTTAATAAATAAATAAGCAAATACAAAACGAAAATAAAGGTCCCTCACGGACGACTGCTGCCGCATAAAACAAAAACAAAACAATAAAATAAAATCCAGGCCTGGCCTCTCTCATCCTTCACCATTGTCACTCCTTTTATGCTTCTGCTCCTCCGTGAGAGATACGAAGGCCGGTGTGTCGTGCAGGTGTCGCTCATCAGCAATCACGCCACCGGCCTCGTTCCGCTCTCCCACGGCCCTCGGCCTCGTCCTGCTCGTCACAGATTAATCAGGTCCATCGGCCCTTACTTTTTTTACAAAAAATCTTTAAAATGTCTCTAGCACCATCAACAAGTCTGGGTTTGCTGAGCAATAGCATAACACTAGAGCACTTCTTACAGGTCGCAACTCCAAGGTCCTGCGTTCTTCATTCCTTTGCCCAATTGGCTGTGACGGACCACCACCATGAACCAATCAATACTATCAATACTCAGGGCAAGCAGCCGCAATGTGCCTCTGCTTCTCCCTTATCTGAATAAACAAGGAAAACTTTGTTTAGACCGTGAGATCAGATGCACTTATCTATACAATGCAGGGCCTTAAATGCATGACCATTGATCTGTTTTAAAGGATGATGTTACTGGAAATGCTTTTATAAATGTCCTATGGTGAAAAATTCCATTGTGAAAAAAATAATATAAGTAATATAAGACATAATTTGTTTGAAGGTCAATACGGTACTTCACATTGTACTGTGATTGTGCCTTTCAATTACTGCCATATTTCTCTCTCTCTAGGTCAGTCCACCTGCTTGGCCAAATCAAATTCATTGTCTGTGAATTTTTATGTAATCGTTCACTTTCCCACTGTGCTTTTACCCTCTTTCTTTCTTTCATTCTATTATTATTATTATTTTTACATTTTATATTTACTCTTTTTCTTAAGTTTCCCTTTTTTGTATGCTTCATAGAACAATGAGCAGTCACTTCCATACTTGAATGAATTGAGACTGCAGGATAAAGGTTTCAGTTCCTTCTATTACATTTTCATCACCATTAGACAGAAAAATGCAGTGTTGACAAAATAAATATTAATTATTGCAAATAATTTTCCATATCACATGTAGTTGTGCATATCACACAAGTATCTGAAAGTGTTGACAAAAGCTATCAACATTTGTGTAACTTTATAAAAGAGTAAATTAATAAAAGTAACATTGCTTTGATCACAGACACACACACACACACACACACACACACACACACAGACACGTGCGTAAATATGATTTCCTGACCAATGTTTTTTCCTTTAGTCTAATAAATATTTGTGAGTGATGATGTGATGTCATAAAGGTAAATAGCTATGAATGCAATATGTGTATGTACATATATGTGTATGTATAAATAAAATGGAATAAATGGAAACAATAAATGGAAAAACCTAAAAAAACTAACTGGAAAAAACAAAGTGGAAAAACTATGTGGGTCATGTTTTGTTCCATGAATCAGTGTTAACTGCTTCAAACAAGGTTACAAATGATTTTCGAACAGTATATTATTACTACAGATGGAGACAGATTGTCCTTCTTTGCCATACACTACCATCGCAGGAAAGAAAAGAGCAATATAGGTTAAACAAGACTGTGCCTGAGGCCTGAAACATTGTTTGGTGAAAATGACCTGCCATTATTGAATCCAGCTGATGGTGAGGACAGGAGTGCTGCATAAAGGTCACTGGAGAAGAAGACTGTCAAGTGATTATTGAATAAAGGACAGACTTGACAATAAACACCCGTAAGGCTAGTACTGACAGCAGTTCACTTGCTCCTTTACTTAAAGAGATGTGTATCCATGATGAGTAAATATGCAGTTTGCACTCTAGTAAGTGGATTCAAGTACTGTAAACTGGGACAATTCATACTTATGGAACTATTAAACTGTGTAGAAGTTTATGAGCTGCAGTTTATTGAAGCCTCTGATGTGAAAGACTGATTTGGTTATAGTGGCAGATGTGTGGTGATGCGTGTGTGCATCATGTGTGTCAAGGCCAGACACCTATAAACAACATTAACACTCCGAGACAAGAGCGTGCTGAGTTTTCTACGAGATGACATGTGTGCTTTGTCTTTCCAATTCTCTCTCTCTCTCTCTCTCTCTCTCTCTCTCTCTCTCTCTCTCTCTCTCTCTCTCTCTCTCTCTCTCTCTCTGTCTTTCTATCTCTCTCTTTCTCTCTCTCTCTCTCATGATTGAAAGAAAACTTCAGCACCATCTACAGGCGATGAATAATAGACCAAGTTCAAAGACTTTAAGAATAGTGACAGCTCTTCATTTTACTATAAGCCAAGGACATAAATCAGTAGGGCTACGTAACAACTTTCCAAACACATGTAAGCATGCTTATCAGACAGCAGAAGGTTACGTTTGCATAACATCATTGTACTAAAAACGGAAAGACGGTTTTTCGCATAATGACGACAACGTCGTCAAATGATCCCGTTCACACTGATCTGCGAAAACGATTAAAAACGCTGTATTATGCATGCCAGGCCAGTAGTTGGCGATGTCACTTTGTAAAGATACACTACGCACCTGTAGACTGAACATGTAATATGCACACAACTAATGTCACCATTTTCGCAAATTCGCCTTTTAGTAGTTTACATAAAGGTAACGTTTTACTTGCGCTTTGAAACCTGTTTTCAAAATTTACGTTTTCAGGCCCCAAAAATGTAAATGAACGGCCAGAACGCACAAAAGTTTTTAGTTGAAAACAGTGTTGTATAAACAGCCCCTAAAAAGTTTCCAAAGTGGGGTTTTCGCAGCAATACTATAGAAGAACCATTTTGGGTTCTTCAGAGAACCTTTCAGTGATCAGTTGAAATCAACTATTAATCCAGATACATCTGAAAATGCCGTTTTCGTTTCAAAACGCTCTCGTCCACATTGAATTGTCATTAAAAGCTAAACTCATTTTAATGTCCAGTCGATGGGCCCCATTGATTTCCATATAGTGTGGAGTAAAAAATACTATGCAGTCAATGGGGTCCATCAACTGTTTGGTTACTGACATTCTTCAAAATATCTTCTTTTGTGTTCAGCAGAAGAAATACGTTCATACAGGTTTGGAACAACTTGAGGGTGAGTAATTGATGACAGAATTTTCATTTTTGGGTGAACTAACCTAATTTTAATAATCTGAAGAACCTTTTGTGAAATGGAAAGGTTCCATGAATATTAAAAGTTTTTCATGGAACTATCAATGGCAATAAAGAAGCATTATTTTTAAGAGTGTAAGCTGTTATGGTGCTGGTCTAGCTGGTGGCACAGCATAACCATGTCTGGATAGTTAAGGTGTCCAGGTAAGGACACCAGCATCCAAAACACAATATAGTGGTCAATTTGTTCTCCAAAATGACACATTCGTGTTCATGTTTCTTATCTGCTTTGTGGTTTAGATAGATCCCAAGGTTTGCATCAGAAGATGTATGACTTGATATAAACCCTGGGTGAATATTCTGCCTAAAAGATATGGAGAATAAAACCGAGAGATAGCATTAGTCATTAGTGTGTGTTGCTATGTGAATGAGAGAGCAGCCGATCCCCCATCACCTCTTACAGCTGTATAATGTCATAATTTTCTAGTAAGCAGTAGACGACTTGTCCGAAGAATTGACCTGTTTAAATGAAGACAAATGGATGGAGGAGAATGTCCTTAAATGTGATGTTTGCTCGCTTAATGACCATGTTTGTTCCCGTTGTCTGTGATTGAGTGTATTCATTAGGCTTGATGTGCCCACAGACGTCTCTGGCAGCAGAACACAAAGGCCTTTGACCATCTCTGCTGCACGTTAATGGAATCTGAACTACATTAAAGGTTGAGAAACAGAGAAAAGCATCAAACTATATGTAATTGGAATCGCTTTAGGGTTTTCTTGCTCTGTGCTCTTTGTTTGTATTCATTAATAATGCTATACATGAAAAAATACAACATTAAGGGAGAAAAGTGCTCAAATTAGAACAACATGAAAGATAATGAAGAATTATCTGGGCAAACACACTATTGCAAGTCATGGATTACTTTGAATTATTGTTATCTTTTCATGCAACTGTAGGGCTGAGCAAATATGGGCAGAACTCTTTATTGCCGTAGTATTTCAGAAATCCTTTTAAAGACAACTAAACGTGGCACAATGGCCTTCATCATCACAGTATGCTAATGCCTATCTAGTGCAAGGGATTTCATCAATGTGCTGACTGAGGACTGTTGGGACACTCCAGGCACAGGATGGTTCTGTCGGGAGAGACAGAGTCGTCTGCACCTCAATGACACGTATGTACCATTTGCTTCACAGGACATATAGCCTGGTAATACCAGACTCTGCTACTTCACTTTGCTTCGTAGACAGAGTCTGGAATGGCATAATAGAGAAGTGAGTTCTCTCTTGCTAGGGGGCGCTTGTCTGAAGTTTAAAATCATTGGTTGCCCGTAAGCCAATCACATGACATTTGGTTACGGCGTGTGTTATGCGCATGCTTAGCCTCATCTAACTTCCACTGTATACACATGTATGATGCGAAAAAAAAACCATCGAGCGAAATACCGGAGTAAACATGGCTGTGAACGACTTTTGCAGATTATGTGAAGTAAATCTACGCATCCACGGTACAATCAGCATCTACGTCACGGCTTTCAGCCCGCCCTCTGTTCGTTGATTGGCCCGGCCGTCCGAAGGCCGCTGGAAAACTGAAAGATAAGCTGCTATCTCAGACTGACTACAGAAGCGAAATGAAATTGACCGGAAGTAGGAAGTCTGACGTAGTCAGGCTACAGGACATATGCTTTCAACTACTGTTTATTTACTAGTGTGTTCTAATATGTAACTATGCCATGTTTGGTCTCATCTGACAGCCTATAAACTGAAATGAATGGTGGTGAGCTTAATAGAGATATTAAAGTATCCTAATGTACAATCTAGGTACTACTGGTTAAACATGCATTGAGGAGAATATGTTAATGTTCTTGTCCCCTTCTTGATCACCACACATTTGCCTCATCTTTTGGTTTCCTGTCGGTCGGTTTCGGTGTTGGTATTCCACTTAACAATGCTTTGCTCAGGGTATAAGAAGGAAAGCACACTCCCACTCCCGCACACCGGTGCGTAACCAACTAGGAGAAAATATTTTACGGCCTCTGAGTGTAAAATCAGAGTCACATAACTGAAAACTTAATGGGATACAGATACATCAAGAAGTGATGTCTTTATTTTTAATTCTTTTAGGTTTTCAGTCATGGAAATCTGATGATGAGGATATTTATAATATAACGTAATTGTGATAAGTAAGACTTTTCATTTTGAATAAATTGGCTTGTCAATCAAATCAGTGTCCTCTAAAAGGGTATGAAGAGTTCAGATGCAAAAGCCTCTAAGTGCCATCTGAAATTTTCTTCTAGAATGGTCATTTTTATCAAGCTCGTATATTTAAGTTCAGTAATTTCACTTAAGTGTTCAGTTCAGTAAGTTCAGTAATTTCACTTAAGTGAAATTACTGAACTTAAATATACGAGCTTGATAAAAATGACCATTCTAGAAGAAAATTTCAGATGGCACTTAGAGGCTTTTGCATCTGAACTCTTCATATGTTATTTTAATACAGGGTCCAAGGACATCTTCAGTAAACATGAAAGATTTACTTTTAAGAAAACATCTCTTTATAGTCAACAATACAGTAAAGAGATAGTAGCTATATTTTTAATAATCTGCATAATGATCTAATGGTCTAATTCATGCAGAGGACAAATAACTGGAGTTTGGGTGGGAAAAAAATGTCTCAGACCCATTAATCAGTTCATAAATCTCGTTTTACCATCCTGAAATTGGATGTTGTATTAATTATTCAAGAATAGAACCAATATCAAATTATCAAGTGGATAATTAAACAGCAATTTTTAGTTTTAGTGTCCAGTGGGTGGCAACAAGCGATGTATAGTGTTAGCAAATGAAGTGCTTTTACTGATGCAGCTCGTGTACTTTTTATAGGGACATTTTGTACTACATTACTCATTTAAAAGGTCAGTTCGAGTAGAATCAAAGGTCTGAATGCCTGACAGTGAGCAAAGATGGTGCAACCTCGATCACTTAACTGCCTTTTTATTCTGCACCTGAAAAAAGCATTACAAAATCCACTTTATATATTTTCAGCAATTTCATAAGTGAATGACCTTAACATAAATAGGCTTCATTTTTAATCACTTTGGCATTATTTGCATGAGTACGTGGTTTTCAAATGTTTTGATTGTCCAACTAAATATTACAAACAGGAATTTCTTTGTTCGGTATTTATCTCATAAGCTCAATAGTTTGCTGTATCATATGCAAGCATTTGCAATATATCAACATAGACTGTAAAAAAGAGGAAGCATTCAAGGGATTTGTAAAAGAGGTCCCTCAGAGAGCTATAGGTGATGAAACCTTGAATAGCTACATATTACCGGCTTTATGGATTTTTTCATGGATGTCAATTTGGTTAGATAATGTAAGTGTATTTAAATAATGTGATGGGGAAACAAGAATGATTGACTATGATACAAGTTGGAAGTACCACTTTTGTACCAAAGGTTTTGAATAGCCTATACCTACTTGTGAAAATAGTACCAAAGTGACAAAAAGTTCCAGCGCTCTCTCAGAAACACTTGTACTTAACATGATTGATGTTTCAAAAAGGTGTCCAATTCATTTACCATCACATTAAGTGGGTTAACCAAGCAATACGGATTAAGTAGTGTTCTTTGTTGTTAGATAAAAATGTGTAGCCTATATTGGATTTCATTTTGAGTTGTCGCTATGTCACACTACAATAGTGTCGGTGGCAAAATTTGATACAGACTTTGTCCTATATTGTCCTGATTCGGTCATTTAGTAGTATAGCCTATATGGGGAATCTCAACTGGTTTCCTTTTGTTTGCTATATCAATCATTGTATCATCTCCAATATTAGAAAGCTGGAAGTTCTACTTGCATTCTAATTGGTAAAATTGGCAGAGACAAATTGCAATAGAGGTAGCAGGCTTGAGCAAAACAGATTGCAAAAGAGTGTTCACACCTAGTAACCCTGTTAGAGCTGACAATAATGGGTGAATTTCTCTTCCCATGTATTGGATTTTATGTTATTTGAAGTCCAACACATGTGCTAACACTCAGTCATTAAAAAATGAATATTGCACTTTTGGGATGTCTGTGTGGTGATTTAAAATCTAATTTGTGGGCGGTTTCAATAAGTAGATGCCATCATATGGCTGCAGCCTGCATGGGTTTCCCTTCATTCCCAGTGCGTGGTTTGATCTCATTTGCTCAAAGCCCCTTGTTACTAGTTAACGAGCAAAGCAGCGCTGTGTGGGATTTGAAGTCTTTAAAAGTAGAGATCCTCGTTCCAAAGCGCGAATGCCTAAGAAATGTAAAACTTCAATACCCATGATGCACTGCGAAGCTGGACGTTCAGGCATGTGAATGCCGTATGATTCTCGTAGTAGCGCTTCCTGAATAGCGCCACAGATGCTCTAAAAAACATTTCACGTTTACGTTTTGTTTACTAATTCGCTTCTTGTGTGTCAGAATGAAAATGCAGTTTATAATGTTGTTTTCTTTGTTTGTTATTGGAGCAATGGCGGGGAAGTACTCGAAAGAAGTGAATGAACAAAAGGCATCTGATAAAAACAATAATCAGGTGGAATTCAGGATTGCCAAACTTAATCAGATCTGGGAAAAGGCGTTAAGGGTAAGTGATGTGACAGATTAAAAATATACAATCTATTATTTTTGCCAGCGTTATCGGATCTTTTGATTGTCCTTCTTTTGCTTTTGAGCATTTTAATGCACCAGCCAATCATCTGTTCTGCTTTAGATGCAGCTTGCACCGGTGCGGCTGTCAGAACTGCACAGTGACTTGAAGATCCAGGAGAAAGATGAACTTCAGTGGAAAAAACTGAAAGCAGAAGGTTTGGACGAGGATGGAGAGAGAGAAGCCAAGCTCAGACGCAATTTTAGTAGTATGTTTTGACTCTTTTTGTTTGCTTTAGGTTATGACATTAAAAAACCCATGAAAAGGCTTGACAAAAAGTTCTTTGTTGACATATTTCTTATTGCATCTGGAAGTTAGTACAGGACATAAGACATATTAATGAAAAAATGATATGTATAACTTCTTTGCACAGTTATTCTGGCAAAGTATGGAATGGATGGGAAAAAAGACACCCGGACATTGGACAGCAACAGACTGAAAGATCATGATTTTAAAGAGGGAGATACATTTGATGACCCAAGGCTGGACAAGCTGTGGAACAAGGTAACTGATGTTGTGACAAAACAACCAGTAAAGTGTGAATGTGTAACTCATTTGCAGGTTTACAGACTTGTTCACTTATTACTAGCTTTGCTTAAATGTTCTCTTCAACCTTTGATCGTCAGGCCAAGATTTCTGGAAAGTTCTCTGACGAGGAACTCCAGACCCTTCAGAGAGAATTCAAGCACCACAAAGACAGAATCAACGAGTATAACATTGTCATGGACACTGTCAGCCGGACTGAAGGTAAGAGTTTGGTCGTGTTTAGTGCCTATATATCTCATAGGATTTAGGATCTCTAATTGTGTTTAGTGAAATATCCAAAGTCTTTAAAGTTGACATGAAAAAAGGGAGTTGCGATAGTCTGTTGTGACTTATATCTGAGTGAAAAGGCTTTTTGAACAAGAAAAAATGTAGGGCGGGACTTGATCTAGTCCATTGTGAATTGATCATTAGATGGTTGTGGTTTGCTATTGCTGTGATGTCATGTGATTTATGCACATGTGCAATTTTGACACGTTTAAATATATTTAGAATGAAATGTATGTATATTTAAATACAATGAAAGATACAAAACGTACTGCATGGTAGCTCGCTTATTGTGCCCAAAAGCACAATCTAAGTCCGTATGTCAAACTAACAAGAAACTACGCTTCTAATCACAGGTCAAGAGCTGTAGTTCCAACCACACAAATTTGCTATGTTTGTTTTCATTATGGTTAAGTAACCATTATGTTAGTAATGACGGAACTTGCGACCATATTTGGTTAACACTGCTTTTGAGAAACGCACCCCATTTAGTTTAATAATAGGACTGTTTAAATTTTAACCTCTTGTGCAGATACTCAGAATTTTCGTCTTTGAATTTCTGTTCTTTCCATCAGAGATCCATAAGAATGTAATAAGTCCTCTGGAGGGCGAAGTGAAGGAACATGTTCTCCATCAGAAACATGCAGATCTGAAGCAGAGAATGAGGGACCTTAACCAGGGCTTTGAACGACTCCGCAAGATCACCCATGAGGGTTACAGTGACGACAGCGGTGGCTACTTTTGCAAAGATTGAATCTGTTTCTCATTAATAAATTGCTTCATGACTTTCTGATGCTCTCTCTTATCTTTGCCTATGGCAGAATTTAAGGAGCCAAGAGTCATAGAACTTTGGGAAATGGCAAAACGATCTAATCTGAGTGAAGACGAACTTGATTCTCTTAAAGTAAGCTTTGCTCATGTCATTGACTGAATATCTTTTATATTATTACTGCACAGCTAATTTGCTTCTCATTTAGGAGGAACTTAAACACTTTGAAACAAAGGTGGAGAAGCACCAGCACTATCAGGAGCAGCTGGAACTGTCCCATCAGAAACTGAAGCATGTGGAAGCCCTGGGAGACGAAGAACATATCATGAGAAACAAAGAGAAATACAACACTCTTGCTGAGAAAGCACGAGAAATGGGATACAAGGTAGAGTATCCTATATCATTTTTTGGTGATTGTCCTATGTGGCTTTTTCATAGTCATGAAGAAAAATATAAGTGTTGTGCAGAATCTTTTGTTTAGCGGTTTAAAATCTGTACTAATGCAATCACGTTTTTCTTTTTTTTTCTTTAGATGAAGAAACACTTGCAGGATTTGACGAATAAGATTTCCCAAAATGGATTGCAACACAATGAACTCTGAACACTTCTGTTAGCTACAATTATTCATAGGTCACATATCACATATGCTGAGGTTATAAAGGTAGGGCATAATGTACACGAATTTAACATTTCCATTGCGAAGCTAGACTATTTTGTAAATTATGATTTTATTTTTATGCTACTGTGAGTAGTGATCAGTTCTGCTTTTGTTGCTCATTTCCCGTTTAATGTTTTTACAGCAAATGACTACAAGGCGATTTATCCAGCAAGCTTATGTATGTTATCCACATTCTATTGTGGAAAAATTTGTTTGTGACTCAATTTGTTTAATAATAGACAGCAAACACGCACGGAAACACGTGTAAAATCCCACAAACGTGGGTGCAAAAGAATTTAACATTCCTATACGCGCGTGGCATAAATCTTTCACACATGAAAAAGCTCTCAAAGTTTTCAATATAAACTTTTTAAGCATTCATTTTAATAATTCTCATTTTTTATACCCCAGTCCTGAGCATCCTAAGATTCAAAGGTTGCAAAATAAAATCCCTTAATGAACAGCGGTGCACAGGCTTGCTTTAATATTCCTATTAACAGCTAAACTTTATCAGGAAAAAAGTGTGCTTCAGTGGAGAAAGAGAAACCGAGCTCACGCACTACATTACTTCTATCTGACAAGGCAGACCTTGAGTCGACAATAATAATGACTGAATCACTAAATAGCATTGGGTACAGGGTACATTTCTATGATTGACAGTGTTGTCCCAAGGTAGACTTGAATCGACATCCTCACTGTTTAAACAGTTCCATCAGGTAGACACTGGGATTTGTCATAAAAATTCTAATATGAAATCCACACTAATTCTTTAATCTATGGCACTGTATTACTAATCTAACAAGTTTGATTTAAAAATCTTCCTATTCATACAAATCCTATAATCCAGCATTGTAATGAACTGTCAGGAATGTGATCTCCGTAAATAATAGGATTGCTTTTGTACAAGTCCACGTTTCATGTTGCACATTTCATAATAAAACAAACTGCCCGAGCCTTGTGTTTTCTATGACAAATTCAAATGGGTGATATGCTGAGCTGCCACTGAGTGATTGTGATATTGCATCAAGCATTTAAATGAGCTTCTTTAGTCACTGTTATAGCATTTTTATCATAGTATATAGAAATTTCAGAAAATAATATTTGAAAAAAAAAAAACGAAAATACAGTATGTTCTCATGAAATATGTAAATGTACAGAACAAAATTGGTCACCAAAGTATATATTTACAGTTGTCAACAGTCAAAGTTGTTGCATCTGGGATCTGTTTTCAGATTTAGAACTTTTCTAATTCCATGCCAATCTTAAACATGGAAAATAATACACATCCACAAACTTGTACATAAAATACAATGCAGAAATACATAAAGCAGTGGTTCTCAACCAAAAGCCCACTGAAATCCAACACAATTATGAACCTTTTTTCTAAACAACTGAGTCAAGACATTGATCCAGAAGTTTAATGAGCTCTGTTCTTCAATAAAAACAATAGTTCATTTATTTGCCCGGTTTCACAGACGAGGCTTAAGCCTAGTCCCAGACTAAAATGGATGCTTGAGCTGTTTTAACTGAAAGCAACTTGCACTGACATCTGAAAATATGTCAGGGCCATTATTTTGTCTCAACATGCACACCAGTAATGTTTTTTTTTTCTATGGCACGTTTATAAAAGCTACTTAAATTTCCTAATTTAACTAATTATGACTTTTAACTAATTAAGTTCAATTATATTTAAGTCATACTGAGCCCTAGACCTCAGGTTGAGAACCACTGATAAACAGTAGAGTCTAAACATCTGAGAGACCACAATTAAAAATTATTCTAACTTAACATATTTATTCACCATTACAATTTGAGAGAAACGTTTAATTGATAAATACATAATTTCATTTTCTTAATGTCTCTTGGTTACTTTAATAATGACTACGGCATTTGAGCTGCACAAACTCCAAAAGTTTGTGTAAAACCATGTTTTGTGCTTAAGTGGATGCAAGAAATTGAAAAAGTTAATTTCACAAATTTGCTCACAATTGTGACAAAACTATTTCCAGGTTTAACTGAAGAAGAAAAAGATTCAGTGTGATCTCAGGCATTTAAACTCCACTTTGATTACATGTTCAGGTGAGCGTTCCTCTCCTCTTCTGTTCTAGTTCCTGTAGTCTCTCCTCTCGGCCCTGTGCGTGCTGGGCTCCCACCCTCTGTGCTGTCTCAGTAGCAGTGATGTCAATGTGGGCGTATTTAGTGCTGGAGCCGGCCACTAATCACAAACGCAATAAAAAAAAAAAAGGATTTATTAACTTTTTAAAATGTGCAAGCTTCTGTTATGTGGCCAGTTGCATAAATTTAGCCTTTATATTAAAGATGTCTTAAAGTACCCCTGCTCATCTTTGATCACCAAAATAGCACATTTAAATGTTTTTTTTTCAGTGGGAAAAAAATATGAATGCCTTAAAATAGCTTCAATGCAACTCTACACCCTTTTTTCATTTAGTATACAAGGATCCAAGAATATGCAAATGAGCCCTGCCTCCACTCACTCTAATAGGCTTGTCTATAACTCAATGTATCAGAATGGTAATGCATTTAATGTATCGTTCTCTGGTAATTAATATGATTAGCCTTTTGTTTGACTACTAATAGTGTGTGTTACACAAATCATGTTCCCGTTCACCATCTCAAAGTCAGACCACTGCCTTCTAATAATCAGTATCCTTACAAACGCTTTCAGCAACTCAGAACGTCAGTGGAGAAAGGCATATAGTTCATCCTAATATCGTAATATATACATAATTCACCAGCTATATTGCTAAATGTACCCGATTTTTCATATCAACAGAAAAATATACTGGGATAATGAGGGTTCTCTTGAGACTCCACTGCTTTGCAGCAGTTAATGATATGCTAAAGCCCGCCCGCACGTTGACGTGATTGGTTACAAGGTAGTTTGTGACGCAAGAAACACTGGCGTTAGCCAAGGATAATCTTTTTTTTCACAATCACTATAACAAATTAAAGTGATAGTAAAGACATGACGTATGATGTTACAAAACATTTCTATTTCAAATAAATGCTGTCTGATGAATACTGAAAAAAAATAATTACAGTTTCCACAAAAAATATTAAGCACTGTTTTCCACATTGATAATAATAATTAAAAATATGTCATTTAAGCTCCAAATCAGCATATTAGAATGATTTTAGAAGGATCATGTGGCACTGAAGAAAATTTAGCTTTATCATCACAGGAATAATAAAATTGTAAAAATTTCACAATATTACCGTTTTCACTTTACTTTCAAATAAATACAGACTTTGAGAATAAGAGACTTCTTTTGAAAACATAAAATAATTATCTTAAAAGCCCTAAACTTTTGAACAGTAGAATGTATATTGTAAAGGTAAGGATTAAAAAAATGAGTACTAGGTTGGAAGGCATGTAATTGAAGGATCAAAAATGAGTAGTGAATATGGAAGGAACACAGTGTACCTCTGATAGTGTGGCTTGACTCTGGACGGTCCTGCAGATCCAACTCCATATAGTGTAGCTGTCGTTTAGACGTTGGACTGATGGGGATATTCACATAGTTAATGGAATCACCTTGAAGTTTGTCAATAACTGTCAGTCCTGTAAGACAAGACACAACACGCACAGTTACCAATGAAATCGAGTGAATGAAATGCTGTGATCAGGTGGTGATATTTAAGAAGGGGCATCTCAATTACCATACTCTCCGGCTCTGAACTGTGGCCACCTGGATGCATCGGTCATGAATGCCATCTGCTCATAATTGCCTTTTGGATCTGCTGAGCAAGACAAAATCCCAAGAATCAATCACAAGTAAGCCATTCATTCAGAATCACAATACACTCAGATGTATGCTCCAAATCATTAAATTGTTAATGTAATCAGCTGAAAACAATCTGACATGGCATATCACACACACAGACATCAGATATCCAGTGACAACAAAGCATCGCAATTTCTCCTCGTGGCCACTGTGTTTAGCAACATGTCGATGATGAGACTAGAATCGCTTTACCAGTCGATACAGACAAGACAGTCTGCTTGAACGTAGGGATGAAAGAGGCATTACAGATGCAATTCCCGTTGAAATGACATCCAAGTATTGTTTACCTGATTAAGGGACTATGTATTATATTATATTATTATTTCAAAACTAGATAACTATATGATGCTCACCGTCAGTCTCATGAAAAGTATTCTGCTGCTCAGAACTGCTTCTGATCTCACACCTGCTCTTCTCCTCCACCTACGAGAAACATAAAAGTGATTCAGAAACCCCAGAGCAGCAGTAGACTTGTTTAATGTTGTATTTATTCTTTTAATTGACTGATGCTTCTTCTGCAGATACACATCACAAAAATGATTCAAAATCTGGCCCACTTTACTGTATTATATTAGCCTTTAACTGCTGTGTACTAGCATTTAAATTATTTAATGCAGTATATGTTTTTAGATAAAAAAAATTCCTGCATAACTACATCTATAATTACCCTGTAGACCCTTCCCTTACCCCTTAACCCACCCTTAAACCTACCCATACCACCAAACCTGTCCCTAACCTTGCCCGTATCCCACTTCAATAGCAGCAAATGTGTTCTACAATACAACATGAACACAATAAGTACATTGTGCCTAACATTTTTTAAGTAAATACACAGAAGTTAAAGACACCTTATATAAAGTGTGAGCAAAATCATTGAACTAAACTTTGTGGATAAACCGCTTCTATTCAGCTGTTGCTGATGTTATTTATATCTTTAAATTAAATTTTTACAAGAGCAAAAACTGACTACACCTATATCTGGTAAAAGCCTAAAGACATGCTTGCGATTACAATAAGCATCTGAAATGTTGCCACTATTGTACAAAAGTATTGAATGCTGTGGGCAACAGTACTAATAATGGAATGCTTTTCAGTGTGAAATATTGATTTCCCTGAAAAACATTTTTTTTTTTCACTGTTTGGTCAAAGCAAGCTGTTTTTATAGCTTATTATTGCATTCTCAGATCAACCCGAAGCATGTGGCGAGATGACAAACGCATTTAAATTCACCCTGCAAACTGATTCTGCCTCCCCACTGGCAGTGATGGCTGAGCATGATTCAGAGACACAGACGGCTGGAACAGTCTTCAGATTTGTGCTGGAACGCTAGATTCCATGATTAGAGGAGTGCATAACGAAAGACTGATGCTCAATCAACACCGCCCCGATCTGTTGCAGAAGCCTGATTTTGTTGGTAAAGTTTTAGTCCAAATCTAGAGAACAGTTTGTCTGCATACTTTGACAAATGATGCATTTAGACTCAGAAATAGCTGAGCAGTTATCTGGTTTAAAGTCCACCTGTAGTCAATAACTGTATCCCTTAAAACTAATCTTTGATCACCAAAATGACATATTTAAATGTTTTATCCTGTGGAAAAAAAATCTTCATGCATTAAAAATAGCTTGAATGTAACTCTACACCCTCGCTTAATTTAGTATACACGGAACCATGAATATGCAAATATAGCCTATATAGTTTGCATGCACGTTGATGTGTTTGGCAATTCCATTGTAACACTTTTGCAAAAGGTGTGTTTGTATATATATATATATATATATATATATATGCAAAACAAACAAAAATGCAGTAACATACACTGATGTTAGACAGCAAGGATACATTAAATTAATTAAAAGTAACAGTTAATTGCATTAGTTATGTTACAAAAGTTTTATATTTACGTTAACGTTTCCAAGAAATAACAGATGAAAAAAGTATTACTTTGGGCTTCATATAATATCATTTCTTCCAATTTACCTACAAAAAGACACTCAAACCATTTTATTGCACACTGAAGATAAGAAATACCACTTATTATTTTTTAACACAAAAGTGGCCAAATTAACAAAAAATGTGGTAGAAGGTATATTTGTTTCCCGCATATTTAAATAATATTCTAATGTGTCCAGACCTAACTGATGATCAGTGTTTGTATATAATGATTCAATATCAAATGTACATAACAGTACCTCTGGGGTGGGAAACGTTTCAGAAACAATTTTAAAAAATGAGCACTATCCTTAATAAAATATGGTTGTTTAGGGACAAATTCTTTAATATGATGATCTACAAAACTAGAAATTCTCTCTGTAAGTTGTTTTAAAAATTGTGCTCAAAATGTGGTAATTGTATTAATTGTCAATTTACACATTTTTTTACGTTTTCTAATCATCCTGAAAATAAGAGTCCTACATTTATCAAGAGTTTTATTACATGTAAGACAAAATATCTACATTATTTAATGTCCATGTAATAAAATGTATGTTGGTGAAATATCTCGTTCATTTAAAGAGAGGATAACAGAACATAGAAGTGTAACGAACAGAAAGGATCTAAAAAGTCCTGTTGCATTTAAGACATTTTTGTGAGAGTAACCATAAATAACCTTGGTATTGAAAAGATAAAACACAGTACAAGAGGAGGTAACATTGATTTTATTAGGAAACAACGAGAGGCTTTCTGGATTTGTTTTATTTGAAAAGTCTGAAAGTTTCCAAAAGGTATGAATGAGGACCTTTGTCTTAAAGAGTTTCTGTGATATTGCTTATTGTATGAATCTGTTGTTGTTTTTTTAAAATGTGAGATATGATCTTGTTTTTCGATTACTTAATTCTTTATGATGTAGAAATGGGTAAAACGTGCCAATTTGATGAGGATGTTTTCTGATTGTGTGATTGATCATTAACCTTTTAACTAAGAGTGACATCTTGAGTGGAGCTTGTCAGCTGTTGTTAATTTTCTTTGTATGAGAAAATTCAACTTTGCCATCTCAGGAATAAATTACAATATATTCAAATAGAAAACGGTTCTAAAATAAGTTATTTTTCATTGTAATAATATTATTTCACAATGTTACTCATTTTATTGTATTTTTTTATCAAATAAATGCAGCCTTGGCGAGCATAAGATAATTCAGTTTAAAAAATGTGTATGTGTATCTTTAACTGTTGTCATATTCAGAATCAGACATGAATTTAAGTCTCACAGTAAGTTGTATGCTATATGCGTTTCATTCACTAAAAATAACTAAATACTCAGAATTTTGACTGCTGTTTGCAATTTATGTTATTGATTCACAACAAAGAACTGACAGACTACAGATTACACTGACTGCTGAGCTGTATGTTTTTTGATTCACTAAAATGAATAAGCTCACAGGAGTCAGATATTCTGTCAACAGGAAACTGTCGGATAATTTTAGTATGGCATTTCACGCAAAGAATATATGTGCGAGAACTGTTAATGAAACCTAATGTCATTCAGTTCTGATATTTAAAAAAAATTAATACCAGTAAAAAACTACTCACAGAAAGACAGAAAAAGCAAAAAATCAACAAGAAAACATATCTTGTTACCTTTCCTCCCCCACAGTCAGGACAGATGGCGGGCTGTAATTGTGGTGCGGTGGAGCCTTCAGGGGGCGCTACTCCTTCACTAAAACAGTTGAATCTCCATTGAACAGTTTGTTTGGGGGTGGCATCTGCAGGTACGCCCTCTGGTCCCAGAGCTCCATATTCGGGCTCACGTTCCTGGGCTACAGCAGTCAAAAACTGTTCCTGACTGGAGGATTGTTGTAGTGGGAGCCTGCGAGGGATGTCGTAATGCTGCAGAGGTGGTCTGGGTACCTGGTACATGATGGCCTGCATTTGAGCAGACTCTTTGAGTGGGCACACACAGGGTTTGTGCTCAGGAATCAGGGGAATTGTCCGTACTGGAGTGTTGAGAAGGGAGATTGAGTTTGAATTAGGGTTCTGAGGGAGGCTTGTTAAGGATCCAAACTCATCAGTCTCTCCATGCCCAATATCCACGCTACCAGTGTAGGAGGAGAAGCTTCCAGAATACGAGGAGTGGCTTCCGGTGGCGATGCCGCTGTCTGTCGAACTCTGCCGTCCCGCCTCTTGAAGGCCTCTAGGATTAGGTGGCTTGGATGGGGGCCGAAGCCCTCCAAACATTACTCCATATAGACGCTCGTCACTGGACGTGCTGACAGAACAGGCTGTACTCTTAGATCCTGCAACCCCTAACAGTGGTGATGATGATGGTGGTTCAATGGGAGTGGGGTGTCTGACTGGCTCAGGCCATATCGCCAGGCGGCTGCCCAGGCTGTTATCAGAATGACTGGTCTCTGAGGAGGAGCTGGAGATGCTCCGATCATCTCCTGCCAAGGAGGCGCCGAAACTGAAGGTGGAGGCTGACAAATTATGACAAAGAGAGAGTGGATTAACAAATGTTTGCCTGGATTGTTAGCATTGTGCATGCATTTCAAAAAGGGAGTGACAAAAACTAATTATGACTTTGTGATGTTCAGTTATTCTTTTGGAGGAGGATTAACGTGAATCTTTGAATGAATCTTTACATGTTTTTCATTGGTATTTCATGTATTTTTGTACAATAAATAAATAATATGTTGGACCTGACAACCAAAACCGCTAGTTTCAGGCTTTTTGTATCACTTTGTGCTCGCCATCTTCTTAGATGATAGAATAATTTAAAGGGCACCTATTATGCAAAATTCACTTTTACATGGTGTTTGAACATAAATGTGTGTTGGCAGTGTGTGTACACAACCACCCTAGAATGATAAAAATCCACCCAGTGCTTTTTTTATAATCCCCATAAATCATAAGCACTGTCTCAGAACAAGCTGTTCTCAGATTCGGGGCAATGTGACGTCACTTTGTACAGGCCCCTCCCACGACTGTTGATTGACACTACAGTTTGAGCACAGACCCGCCCTGAGTGAGCTGGACACAGAGTCCACCATTGTTTCGACGCTTGAGCAGCTGTAGACAAGAATGTCTCCTAAGCGATTGAGGTGTGTTGTTGTTGAATGTAAGAATGAACATAGCAGTCTTCATTTACTCTCGTTGTTACTCAAGGATGGATCTGTACTGTTTGTGATCCAGCTCACGGTCTCCGGAGCGACAGGACTAACGTTACTGACCACGGCAGAAATGAAAGTGAGAGCGCGCACTTTATGACAGCTCATGGAGTCATTTTACGGATATAAGGTTTACCAGTTTATTTAGCACCCACTGAAAAGGTGTGTATATATTTGTTTTTTTGTTAGTTGTAATGAGTGTTTTGTGTACTTCGCTGTGTATGTTTATGCCGTGCAGCAGCAGCTTATTTGCATTTAAAGGGCACACACTAAAACAGCGCGTTTTTCTGAGCCCCCAAAAAATGACAATTTAAACATGCTTTAAAAAATTATCTGTTGGGTATTTTGAGCTAAAACTTCACATACATACTCTGGGGACATCAGAGACTTATTTTACATCTTGTGAAAAGAGTCATAATAGGTGCCCTTTAAAATCAAATCAATATTTCTTGTTCTATATTTATAGATCAAGAAATCTATACTGTATGTTTCATAGTATAAAGTCAGTCGGTCAATATCACAAAATAAATCCCTTCAGAATGAAGTTGCATGATTTAGTTTGTACATTATCCCTTAAAAAACCTTGCCATCTGTCATGTAATAACAATAATAACAAATAAGAGCTGTCTTTTTCCTACACAAAGCAATTGAGCGACTTTCATGTGAAGGCTTTTATGATCCTTTTACAGTGCTTTTATGGTCTTTTTGGAGCGTGACAGACACTATGAGCTGTTGCTGTATGGAAATGAACTATGTAAACTATTATTCAAAAATTATCCTTTTTTCGATCCACTAAAATACTGAATAATTAAAAAACAACAACTGATTAATTATAACTGATTTTTCATTTTTGGGTGAACTATTATTTACAAAAACCTTATTTTAAATAAAATAAGCCTCCTATGTGTGTTTATTTTTGTGTATGGCTTTTTGAATCACCTGCCATGCTGTGGTGGCTGCAAATCGACAGCATACTGAGTCGTTTCTCCAGCTCACTGGCCTCCTGGCTAATCCTGTCTTCTATAGATGACGGGTTAGCATTGGGGTCTATGGAAACATTACATTTTAATTAAACCAATACAGTGAACATTCATCAACCAATAAAGTGAACATTCATCATTCATACACACATGTACCAACAAATATATTCTTATGATCAAACAAACGAAACACAAACATGCACCAGACAGCACTGATTTGTCTCTGAGCATTAAGTCATATATAATCCATCACTGTTGTATCACGGTCTCTGTTGGGAGAATTACTGGAGCCACTGGCCACATCTATCAGTTTCTACTGGTACATTACAGACATAGCCTCACAGCAATAATCTCTCACACAAGCACTTATACGCACACACACACACACACACACACACACACACACACACACACACACACACACACACACACACACACACACACACACACACACACACACACACACACACACACACACACACACACGTGTATCCACACTCACACATGGGAAGCTTTGAGACCTCCTTTTGAATATAGCAGTAGGTTAGAAAGCTGAAAGAGCATTTGCTTTTTGCATATTTAAAGAGGTTTGTCATTGTACAATTTATCTGCTCTGTGAAATTCTTCTGAAGAATACGGAATAAAGTGAAAGGCTGAAAAAGAAGAGTGCCTTGGCTATACCCTGTAGCCCTTATTTATCACTGGCAATCTGAACTCAACCTTTATTGAATATCAAAGGTTAAAATACATCACGTGCACATAATTAATGACACTTAATGACAGCAAGAACAACTGCTCTGACATCTCAGTATGAGGGATGACAGGCGAGAACTTAATGTAATGTGCATAAATCATAAATCTGAGAATTAAGAGAATGTGCTGTCATAAACATCGAAGTAAACAAACTTTAAGGCTTTTGATTTACACCTTTATACTTCCATTCAACAATCAAAGAAACTGGGAGAATTTATAGAGGAAAAAATACTAGAAAACGTTTTCGCCGTGATTACAAGCAAGCAAGCTATCATCATCATCATCATCTTCATCATCATCATCATCATCATCATCATCATCATCAAAAATGCACCATACAACAACCAGGCTGAAAATTGTTGTGTTGTCTCTGTGGTTGGTTCACAGAGAAATACCAAAAATATGTTTTGATTCTGAATAATCATATTTTTAAGGCTATGGTACACAACATCAATGTAATGAAGGGGGAAATAATAACACCTGTCAAAATATTTGTCCACAGAGCATAGATCACCTCTGTAAATGGGTATGTAAATATGTAGTCATTTAGCACATGCTTTTCCCTTAAAGCAACATGGTACATTTATTACAAGAAATGGCCCTGGAGCAGCCCGGGCATAATATTAGTGCTTCGCAATCAATCTTTGTGTGGTTCTTTGAACTGGTCTACAAGCTCGCTGACTATGTATGTAGAGAGCCATTTTAACTATGGCTGTGCTTATTTTGGCTATGAACCACAGAAAAGCTTTAAGCCACTTCATATCCATATATTTTATGTTACTGACCGTGTGTCAACTCTCCACAGGATTCTGTTTACACAACTCATGACAGCATGCAACCTTTCCGCTAGACCTTATCATTTTATCTCAATATCACTGGCTCAGCAGCTCAATTTAGTGATTCTCTGTGCGTTCAGTGTGGCGGTTTGATCTATAAAATGATGTGTCAAGTTAATATAATTTTATGCTTACATGGTAAATCTATCTAGGACCAATCAATAAACTAAATGTGAATCTTACATTGATTTTTGGGACTATAATTCAGTATCTGGGAAGTCATGTAAGGTTCCATTAAAAGGATATGTACCACATATATATTATTACCCTCCGTCAAGGTGGAGCCATTGAGTGGTTAGATTTAAAAAGTGATTGCCATTACAAAGCAAGACTCATTAAAGTTTATTAAACTTAATGAATATGATTGACTACAGACCCCTGTTACTGCTGTATCATAAGTCAACATCATTGTTGAGTATTTTCTCCTAAAAACTGCAGTGAACCAAAGACAGTCTCTAAAACGCGGCTTGAAATCGTGTCTGACGTCACAAACTCATCAACGAGTGGATCTCTGAGCTGGAGTGAGTGAGTGGAGGCGGGGCAATTATTGACTACAGGGGGACTTTAACTCTTATGAACTGATTGGGGTCTCAGAGACCCCAGGGCCATTTTTAAACATACTTAACATTGAATTGTCGAGTTGACTAATTTTCAACTTGAAAACACATTTCAAATGGCATGTCACATGAAAAATATTGCATTTCTTACATTAGGGATCTGAGAAAATCCAATTTGAAAACATTAAAATAATGCAATAAATTTTTACATAAATGTATGTATCAGAACAGTTCCCTTATCGTTCGGTCACTCTCGACGTCTCGTCGTGACTGACGATTTTGGGATCTCGCTCAGAGGACCGATCTACTTCGAGTGTAACTAAACAAGCCAATTTCATATTGGCATGCAATCATTGCATTCAGCTGCTCTGCCTCGTCAGCTCGGGTATAAATGAGCAGCTGGTGCATGATGCAATCAGCTTTTCGCTTCGGAGTTGAGCTTCTGCAAAGAAGATCTACAAAGAAGAGTGTACTTTCCTGTTCTCTTTGAGTGTTGGCGACACGGCACGGCAGCGAACTTCCTCGACCGATCCAGCACCTTCTAAATAAAACAATAGCTGTTTTAACAGCTGGTATCGGTTGCGCACCACGGGATTCCCCTTTCCGTTGGTGATGCGAGCGGGGTTTCCCTGCGTGCTTCGGCACAAAAAGAGAGCAGTTCTCTAAAAGAGCTTCACGGTGTGTGCGCGTTTGTACAAAAATGGCAAACACACCGTGTGTTTCTGGATGCGGTCGTTTCCTGACGACAGGTGATGGTCACGGACACTGAATTGTATGTTTGGGCATTCGGCATGCAATGTCAGCGTTCGTGGATGAGTCATGTTCTCACTGTGGAACATGACCATCTCGGAGCTCCGATCGCGGCTCTCACTCCTCAAAGGGATGGGAGCCCCCTCGCCTCTGCCTTGATCTAACCCTCCTCGGGGGGCTACTTCAGGCCGTAGTTTGGGAGATCTGAGGGTGACAGTGAGGACCGGTTCCGCGGGGCCACCACCCCCGGGTCCCCCTCACTCCCCTGTTCCGCAACCAGCTGGGCCGTCGGAGGAACGGGCTGGGCCACCTTCAAGGTCTGCACCAGTCGTATCCTTCGGCGCCCCGCCTGACGATCAGTGGTCCTAGGGTCCCCTCCCCCCTCACTACCCTCGATGGCGGGGCAGCCAAGGGTTATACGCGTATCCCCCCGTGGAGCGGGCAGTTGCCATGCAACTTTCCCCTAACTCCACCACACTAAGGGGGGAACCGTGTCTCCCATCCTGGGCCTGTAAGTACTCGTCGGGGTTAACCGACAAGGCTTACAGAGCCTGTGGAGAGGCTGCCTCTGCTTTACACGCCATGGCGTTACTGCAGGTTCATCAGGCCAAAGCCCTGAGAGACCTGCACGAGGGTAGTCGCAACCCAGGGGTTCCCCAGGAACTTCGTGCCGCAACGGACCACGCGCTACGAGCAACAAAGGTCACCGCACGGTCACTGGGTCGAGCGATGTCCACTCTTGTGGTCCAGGAGCGACACCTCTGGCTGTCTCCCAGACCGGTCTCTTCGGCGAGGCTGTCGAGAGCTGCGCCCAACAGTTCTCGGCAGCACAGAAGCAGACGGAGGCCATTAAACATATCCTGTCCCGGCGGTTGGCTCCAGGTAAGGGGCCGTCGAAGCCAGCGACCTTGTCTGCTCCTCGCCGAGGGCGCCCCTCCGCGTCCGCCTCCGCTCTTCCGCAGCAACCACCAGCAAAGCAGCGCAGAGGAGCCAGACGTGGCCGTGGCGCCCCGCCCGTCCAGGCCTCCGCCAAACCAGGAGGGAAGCGTAAGGGTAAGAGGCCCTGAGACGGACGACCCAGAGGTGGAGAGGACTGCTCTTTGGGAGATGGCGACAGGACCACTCCCTCCCCCGGAGGAGGACCGGCGGGAGAATCCTTTGTTCCAGTTTTCTTTTGTTCTGCCGCTGGCCCAACAGCCAGCGGTACCCAAATTTTCAATAAAAGAGCAGTTTCTCTCCTTTCTGGGTCCCAGGAGGACTCGGGGAGCGGTTCATGGTACACTACCCAGACACACTCCCCTTCCTCTATCGCCAGAGGGCAATATCGGACGGGTTCAGGACACATTCAAGCATCCTCACGTCCAATCTGCCCTACCACGGAACCAGGTAAGCGACTCACAACACGCTCAGACCACGCCTTCGGCTGCCTCGACAAAAAGAGAGCTCCACGGGCTGGGTCCCTGTGTTCCACTTCGCTGCCCCACCCCA
The DNA here is from genome assembly GCF_964197995.2 of Scardinius erythrophthalmus. Taxonomy (NCBI): domain Eukaryota; kingdom Metazoa; phylum Chordata; class Actinopteri; order Cypriniformes; family Leuciscidae; genus Scardinius; species Scardinius erythrophthalmus. The sequence goes on from NC_138223.1 coordinate 33,420,660, forward strand.
GGTATGCCTGTGGTTCTTTTGGTCCCGCTTGTACAGTCTCTGCGAGCCTGGCTAGCGCTCCTCAGGCCGTCTCGCTGGCTCATTCGAACCATCAGGCTCGGCTATGCGATTCAATTTGCCCGGCGCCCATCCAGGTTCAGGGGTATTCAGTTCACATCAGTAACCTCAGACAATGCCCCTGTCCTGAGAGCGGAAATCGCGGTCCTACTGGCGAAGGATGCGATAGAGCCGGTTCCTCCAGCCGATATGAAGACAGGGTTCTACAGCTCTTACTTCATTGTACCCAAGAAAGGCGGTGGGTTACGGCCGATCTTGGACCTGCGAGTTTTGAATCTGGCTTTACACAAGCTACCGTTCAAAATGCTAACGCAGAAACGCATTTTCGAATGCATCCATCCCCAAGATTGGTTTGCAGCGATAGACCTGAAGGACGCGTACCTCCATGTCTCCATCCACCCGCAACACAGAATATTTCTGCGTTTCGCGTTCGAGGGTCGTGCATACCAGTACAAGGTCCTACCCTTCGGGCTGTCCCTCTCGCCTCGTGTCTTCACCAAGGTCACGGAGGCGGCCCTTGTTCCTCTGAGAGAGCAGGGTGTTCGCATCCTCAACTACCTCGACGACTGGCTCATACTAGCACAGTCCCGAGTTCAGTTGTGCGAACACAGGGACCTGGTGCTCAGTCACCTTAGCCAGCTGGGTCTTCGGGTCAACTGGGAAAAGAGCAAACTCTTGCCAGTGCAGAGGATCTCTTTTCTTGGTATGGCGTTGAATTCGGTCGAACAGACAGCACGTCTCACAGACGAGCGTGTCCAGTTGGTGCTGAACTGCCTGAACACTTTCAAGGGCAGAACCGTGGTTCCACTGAAACATTTTCAGAGGCTCCTGGGGCATATGGCGGCCGCAGCGGCAGTAGTACCACTCAGTCTTCTCCATATGAGACCGCTTCAGCACTGGCTCCATGGCCGAGTTCCGAGATGGGCGTGGCAACGGAGTTGCTCCGGAGTTACTCCGGAGTGTCGCAAACACTTCAGCCCGTGGTCGGACCCGTTGTTTCTGTGGGCAGGAGTCCCCCTGAAACAAGTGTCCCGACATGCAGTGGTGTTCACAGATGCCTCTGCCACCGGCTGGGGTGCCACGTACAACGGGCATGCAGTCTCAGGGGTCTGGACAGGACCCCATCTGCATTGGCATGTCAACTGCCTAGAGTTGCTAGCAGTACGTCTTGCTAGCAGTACGTCTTGCTCTGAGCCGCCTCAAACGGCGCCTACAGGGGAAAGACGTGCTGGTCTGCACGGACAACACTGCGACTGTTGCATACATCAACCATCAAGGTGGTCTGCGCTCTCGCCGCATGTCGCAACTCGCCCGTCACCTCCTCCTCTGGAGTCAGAAGCATCTGAGGTCGCTTCGAGCCATTCACATTCCTGGTGCACTCAACACTATAGCCGACGAGCTATCACGTGCAGCACTTCCAGGAGAATGGAGACTCCATCCCCAGGCGGTTCAGCTGATTTGGCGCCGTTTCGGAGAGGCACAGGTAGACCTGTTTGCCTCCTCAGAGACCACCCACTGCCCGTGGTTCTATTCCCTGACCGAGGCAACTCTCGGCACGGACGCTCTGGCACACAGCTGGCTCGGGGCCTGTGCAAATATGCGTTTCCCCCAGTGAGCCTTCTCGCACAGACATTGTGCAAGGTCAGGGAGGACGAGGAGCAGGTCCTGCTAGTAGCGCCATACTGGCCCAGCAGGACCTGGTTCCCAGAACTAATGCTCCTCGCGACAGCCCCTCCTTGGCCAATTCCTCTGAGGAAGGATCTGCTTTCTCAGAGACGAGGCACCCTCTGGCACCCGCGCCCAGACCTCTGGAAACTCCATGTCTGGCCCCTGGATGGGAAGCGGAGGTTCTAGGTGACTTACCCCAAGAGGTACATTACACCATCACTTCGGCCCGAGCACCGTCTACGAGACGAGCTTATGCACTGAAGTGGAACCTGTTCGTCGAATGGTGTTCTTCTCACCAAGAAGACCCCCGGAAATGTTCGATCAGAGCCGTGCTTTCCTTCCTGCAGCAAGGGTTGGAGCGGAGGCTGTCCCCCTCCACCCTCAAAGTTTATGTGGCGGCAATATCTGCACATCATGACCCCATACTGGGTAAATCGGTTGGGAAGAATGACCTGGTCGTCAGGTTCCTTAGGGGAACGAGAAGGTTAAATCCTCCTCGTCCACCTTCCATACCCTCTTGGGACCTTACGCTGGTACTAAGAGCACTTCAGCTCGTCCCATTTGAGCCTTTGCAATCAGTTGACTTAAAGCTTCTAACTATGAAGACTTTGCTTCTGCTGTCATTGGCCTCCATCAAGAGGGTAGGGGACCTGCAAGCATTTTCGGTTGACGAATCGTGCCTGGAATTCGGGCCGGGTGACACCAACGTGGTTTTGAGACCCCGGCCTGAATACGTGCCCAAGGTTCCAACCACTCCTTTCAGGGACCAGGTGGTGAACCTGCAAGCGCTGCCCCCGGAGGAGGCAGACCCAGCCCAAGCTTTGCTTTGTCCCGTCCGAGCACTCAGAGTGTACATAGACCGGACACAAAGCTTCAGGACCTCAGACCAGCTCTTTGTCTTTTTCGGAGGCCAGCAGAAGGGGAAGGCTGTCTCCAAGCAGAGGATGGCCCACTGGATAGTGGATGCCATTACCTTGGCTTACCAAGCACAAGGTGTGCCCTGTCCTCTCAGGTTGCGAGCTCACTCTACCAGAAGTGTTGCATCCTCCTGGGCTCTGGCACAGGGCGCCTCGCTGACAGACATCTGTAGAGCTGCGGGCTGGGCGACACCCAACACGTTCACTAGGTTTTATAGCCTTCGTGTGGACCCGGTCGCTTCCCGTGTTCTCGCCTCAAATGGTCAGAGACACGAGGGGGCCCCGGTTTAGTATCGGCTTGCTGCGCCCACAAGTGCGCTAGAATTCTCCTGAGAGTCCTCTTAGTAGACCCTGTGAGTCCTCCGATCATCCCTATGGCGTCCGGACCTACACCTGGATGCCCATATGTGTGACCTTCAGCAGGGTTCCATATGTGTGTTCCGCGGCAAGCTCTTAATGAAGCCCGTGTCTCCCCTGGCAGAGTCCGCCCTGCTGTCCCTGCCAGTGTTGTTATCTTTCGATGGTGAGAGCCACTCAGGGACTCCGTATTGCACAGCCCTCAAAAGGTTAGTCCATACGGTATCTTCCACTAGACCTCTAGTAGGATGTGGATTCCGCAGTGTTCCCTCCTTTGTAAAAGAAGGGGGGCACGCTTTCCCAGCGTTATCCAATATTTGTCACTCTAAAGGGGTTATTCGGAACAGTAGTGACGGACACACAAGGGTAAGAGGGTTTAGGAGGCTTGCCCAGGGCGCTGGAAGCGGGCAGCGCCCGTGGCGCTTTGGTAGGGATCCCAAAATCGCCGGTCACGACTAGACGTCGAGAGTGACCGAACGATAAGGGAACGTCTCGGTCACGTATGTAACCCTCGTTCCCTGAGAGAGGGAACGGAGACGTCCCGTCGCCACGGGCGCTGTACCGTTGCTGGGGCCTGGGTCGCCAACTCGGCTCAACTCCTCAGCGAAAAACTTATTGCATCATGCACCAGCTGCTCATTTATACCCGCGCTGACGAGGCAGAGCAGCTGAATGCAATGATTGCATGCCAATAGGAAATTGGCTTGTTTAGTTACACTCGAAGTAGATTGGTCCTCTGAGCGAGATCCCAAAATCGTCGGTCACGATGAGACATCTCCGTTCCCTCTCTCAGGGAACGAGGGTTACATACGTAACCGAGACGTTCTGCTTATTATTTATTGTTTATTTTAAAGGTACACTATGTAACTTCTGACCCTCTAGCAGTTAAACAACAAAACTACATGCATTTTGCGGAAGAACACTGTGCAGGTTGTGCTTTGGCTCTGCGTGACTGTGCGGATGAATATAGAATATGAAAAATAGAGAAATTATCCTATTGCTCATTAAACATTCACTACTAGGCTTAAAGGGTAAGTTCGGTATTTTACACTTAAAGCCCTGTTTACAGATCGTTTCTGATGAAATAGAACGGTTAAGATTAAAATTTGGACACATGCTGCTGTCCCGAGAATTTTAGGTTTCTTTCGCTTTCCCCAAAACCTCTAGAATGGGTGTATAGGTGCACTGGAACAATCCTTCATAAAACGCATTAAACTTTCGTTTACAAAGATGTGAAACTCACCGAGTGGTCAGGGGTGTTCACTGATATGCTCACACAAAAATCGCTGCAAAAGATGCTTTCCAACAGGTGTTTTACCATTCGTTGTAAAACTGTGGATCTATGTTTCCAAACGTCTCACACCCGTAGATTCTTCCGTTGAGAGCTTGAATAATAGACACTCCAGCCCAGTTGGTGGCGATAATGCACCTTTGCCAATTGCAAGCAAACCTCTGGCATTTCATTGAATACACAGAAGAAGCAGAAGAAGAAGCGGCGGAGTAATACCGTACCTCACACAGCTCACCCAATACAAGTCAATGGAGTTGGACAAAAACTACGATAAAACCTGTTGGAAAGCATCCTTTGCAGCGATTTTTGTATGAGCATATCAGTGAACACCCCTGACCACTCGGTGAGTTTCACGTCTTTGTAAACGAAAGTTTAATGCATTTTAGGAAGGATTGTTCCAGTGCCCATAGGCTGCCATTCTGTAGGTGGGGGGGAAAGCGAAATAAACCTAAAATTCTCGGGACAGCAGCATGTGTCCACATTTTAATCTTAACCGTTCTATTTCATCAGAAACGATCTGTAAACAGGGCTTTAAGTGTAAAATACTGAACTTGTCCTTTAAGAAATAACCAGTTTAGATGGAAAGGATCTCAAGCTGACTAGCTGAAGACGTTATCGTAGCTATACCCAGACAGTGTACTTCCTTGAAAATATATTCCAGCACAGCGCTGTAACAACCATCATGAAATGACCCTTCACAATTGATAATGCTTTAAAATGAACTACATATGACAATGTATCTGTTCAGTAAAATACCTTACTTGCCTGTTGAGTAATAAAATCTCCACATAGCTTTTACAACATTTCAAATCCCTCAGTTCTCGCCATCTCTGAAAAGCCAAGCCAATGTTGATTCTTGTTTTATTACGAGCTATCTTTTGCCAGCAGACTCTCCTCTGTTCAGATGATTCCCGGAGGTTGGAGATTTATGTCAACCTTTCTCGCTCGTTGTGACAACTAACACACTCCCACACCATACACGAGTCAAAGTAGTAACTTTACTCTATTTAAGGATATGACGAGACACGCACGGGCGAGTATGTATGCCTAAAATATAAACACTTATAATAGGCTTATAACAGTCAATCAGGGTAAGACAAAATCGCATGCTGGAAGAAGGATTGATGATGCATTGACTCATTATTTAAATTTCCGAGCAGTACATGCCTACTGTGTGGCAAAACAGAGGGATGCAGCTTCAAAAATATCTGCCTACTAGATTTTGATTCGATCAGAGGAATCTATTAAATTGAATTGGAGGGAATATAAAAGGCTAATTTAAAAATTAGTATTATTATTTTTACATTTACATAATTGGAGTCTCTGGGACTCCAAACAAAAAATCAGCAGACATTCTGAGCAGAACATGAGCATGCTGGGAGAAATAAAGAGGGAGAGAAGGAAACTTGACACCACATATCAATCATACATAGAGCTTAGACACAGATATGCACACGTAGCTGACAGCTCACATACAGCAAGCTAATGAGGCCAACATTAGTAACTTTGAAATCTCTGATCTGAGATCTTACATCACACACCTCCACAAGTATGAACTCACCTGGCAGGACTGGGCGCAGTCCAAACGGCCCCCTGCTTGGTGATATGCCACGCACGATGCAATCGAACAAAAAACTGATCTGTTCTCCTTCTGCACATGCAAGAAAGAAAACACCAGCCCCTACGGAGACAGAGAGAAAAGAAATAGCTTCTTAATGTCTTGAGCCCGTTTTATTCAAAAGACGTAATGCACCATTTCGAATTCAAATTGATATTAATTTCCCATAGCCTTAAATAGAAAATTAGTTTCAGTAATGACCATAATAGCAGTCACAAGATTACAACAAATGAGGGAACATCAAGTCATTCCTCTGAGCAGACGAGAACATTGACATTTCACTGATTCAGGATAAATGAATTATATAGACCAATCCAACCCAATGGAACCAAGAAAAACTATACGAGTTCATACATCATTCAAATAAATTCATCAGGCATACAAAGTCTATAAAGTAAAGTAACTGTCTTCAAAGTAAAGGCTAATTGAAGACAGTGATGTTTTATCAATGAGCCAAATGCATGGAAGTTATATATCTGGTCCACAGCTTTAAAAAAAAAAAAGAAAAAAAAAAGAAACAGTGTTATAAAACTTTAGCATAATTATAATTTATGAAATAAGTGGATTGTGTACCAAGAAAATCCGCTTCGGTGCCCACACCTCCCCCATACAAATGTCAATAGCATCTGCAAAGCCTGAAACACATTTCAAACTAAATAAGAGCTGGCAAAAGCACAGCTGAATGCTACTGAAAAACTAGCTATTAAAGAGCCTTAAGGCTTCGAGTATAATGGGAAAACTGGGCTAACAAAGACCTTATTTGTGACAAGATGCATTAATGATTCATCTGCACTCAGATTATGACTGTTTTTCTTTGTAGGACATGCTTAGGAAAGAGACTTAGGCGGTCTTTCATGAAGGCAAATATAGTCCTGTCAAATCCCTGAGCATCACTGTGGAGACGGTATAGGAGTGACAGTCCATTACAAAAATAACCATAACACCCTTAGCACTTGGTTTCATAATTCATAAACACACTGCTAGGCTATTAATACTTTAGACATGTGGCCAAATCTGTGGCTATTTATTTACCTTGCCCACATTTTGAGAATAAAACAGGCCTAAACCTGCTTTTGCTAAACTATAGAAATTTTTTGATTATGAAAATACCCAGATGACTCTGCTAACATGTGCAGTATACAATAGAGTACTATATCCCACAATGCAATGCGGTTGAACTTACATTTCCAACATTACGAATGAACTGTAAGTAGTATTAGTGGAGGTTTTTTTTATTTGTATTAAAGTACCAATAAAAAAAAAAGAAAAAAAAAAAGAAAATGACTCCAGTTTGAAACGTATATTGTTGCATAATGAATTATGTTTCACATTTTTTTAAATAGTAACCTGTAAACAGTGTATACTGCACAGCATTCAATAAAAGAAGTCAGTATTCCAGTTTAAACATAGGCATTCTCTGACGTTTTTTACAATTCTTATGACTTTTTTGTGCTGTATAAAAAGTTGCACAAGTAAATGTCTCACGTGAAACATCTGTAATCAAGTTAAAGTACCCCTATTATGCTATTTTAAAGTTCCCTAATGTTGTTTTGGAGTCTTCTTCAACAAGTTTACATGCATCAAAGGTAAAAAAACTGTTTCATTTTCTCATAATATACATTTGCACATCACCACATTTTCAATGATTCTCAAACGACGCGTTAGATGAATCAGTCTCTCTAAATCCCTTCTTTCCGCGAGCTACTTTGCTCTGATTGGCCAGACAGCTCAGTCTGTTGTGATTGGTCTACATGCCCATTGCCATTAGAACGTCAGCTCTGCTTGTCCTGAGGCTTCCTACACCGTAAACTAAACACAGTAATGAACAATGACGTTGATTTTACCATATCAATGCGAGCACGAGTCCAATAATAAAACATTGGAAGAACTAGTTATTCAACCCGAACCTCCATTGCAAGGACGACTCGAGCAGGACATTTCTCAGTGATGCACTACTCAGTTTGAGGTACATTATGAGATGTTGCAACTGTAAATCCTCACCATAAGCATTAACAAGTTCATGTCCATCAACAAACCAATTATTCTACTAATACTTATTTTTCTAATTTACTGCGGTGAGCATCTGGAAACTGTATCACTAACAGTGCATACATTAGCCGAGCTCTAGCGTGAATGACTGTAACATAAATGTCGGTAAAAAAAAATCTTGCTCCATGCTTAATCTTTCCCTAAAAGTAGTGAGAAAACAGACGATCTGCATTAATAGACACAGTTTTAGGTAATAATGGCCCACAACTGATTAGCAGAAGTATTTCAGTAAGACAGTAATAATGTGAGTTAGCCAGTTAGCAGGAGACCTACACAATATAAAACTCAAAACTAAGTATTTTGAACACCAACTTTCAAGAGCAAGTGGTTTGCAAATCCTGCATTGAACTCCGAGATTTGAGAAGCAGTCGTCAGTAAAATAAAGGAAACACAGCAAAAGTTTAGGATTATACTGCTGTGGTATCGTGGTAAAGATTAATTTTAACCACTTCACATGCTCGTCCTTGGGCAGTGAAAAAACTGGCTTTACCTTCACATTGTAGAGCACAGCGCCGTCTTCTCAACATGATGCTATCCAGACCAGTATCAACAGGAATCAGCTGCTGGTTTGAGGTTCAAATTTTCCCTGGTGTCTGCACGCGCAATAAGTGGGCGGGCAATATGCTAATGTTTCATCTCGACGTCACAACAACACGGCTTATGACTCGTTTGAAAAACGATTAATTTCATTGACTCGGAGTAAACTCTTACTTTTGAAAGACAATAACTTTATATAAGGTGAACTTTCAGATTTAAAACTTTGCAGGATGTTTTCATTCACTTTTAGCTATGTTACACACTACATGAAAGGTCATTTTCAAAAATCCATAATAGGGGCACTTTAAGATCAAACACTTGCAGAATCATATAATTAGTATTGCATTGTCAGTTTCAATTTAGGTTACAATTTTTCTAAGTCTGTTGACAAACTAAACCAGTGAATAAACTCACATCTGTTCAGTCTCTGAAATCAAATGAGACTGCTGACACGCTCACTAATTGCACTGCCAGTATGTGTTTTGTCACGGCGTGTGGCCTGTGACATTGAATTGCGCTAGAGACAGCAACAAGGCCATATTTTCAATTTAATTCACTCTGTCTCCGAGCAGCCAACCGCTGAATTACACTAATGGGAGTGGGAGGGACATGACCTCTGTGTGGCAGAGACCAATCGGAGCTTATGGTTGTCAAACTATAATGAGATAAAGCACTGGCTAACAGACACATGCTCCAGACAAGGTAATTATTTCACTATATGCATCTAAATGTAAACTCGGCTGTCTTAGTATCTGTTTCCCTGTACGTTTTCATGGATTTACATACATTTTCAGAATGCATGAGGTGGTAGTAGTGGTTGTAATGAAGATCCAAATTCAACTGAATTGAACAAGCTCTCTTTGTGCGGATGTCTAAGCCCAGAGATCATCTGCAGCTCTATTGATTTGCATTTTCTGCACTGAATTTGAAGGAACATCTGCAAAATTAATTTTATTTAAATATGGTAAAATGTGTAAAAACAAATCTAAAAGTATTTAACATTTAAGATATATTTTGAATAAGAATAAAAAAAATAAAAAAATAATAAAAAATAATAATAATATATATATATATATATATATATATATATTAATATTTAAAAAAATTATGCTATGATTAAATAATGTTTTCTCTTGTTTTTGCATGTGTTCATAATTTCTTTGTGTGATAGCCTGGCCAAAAATTAAGTCCGCACAATTTAGCTTGTTTCATTGCATTATTACAAATAAAACAACTGACTCAAAGCACAACTATGCAATAAGCTTCTTTAACCAATTTTTTAATAAAGGGTGAAGATGTCAATTTTCCTAGGCTGGAAATCACTTTTTATTTTCTAAATAAAGGAGTTCTTTCTGTGATGAAGAGCTTTTTGTGAAGTTCTGCATGTGCAGTTTCCATGCAGTCCTAGACACGACTAATGTTGTACTAATGTAGTACAACAGCAATGAGAGTCTGGTGTCCAATGTGAGCACCCCTGCCCCCTCAAGTTCTTCCACTTGGCAGGAGACCTTTCACATGCCGCCTCACCGCTAAACACATAAAAATGCCCGGAGTTCCTAGCATAGTGCATTAAAACAAATATCCTGAACACCTTTTCAAGTGAAAAATGAATTATCCTGATTACAATTGCAATAAAAAAACCTTTTGTGTTGTGACAACATGGCTGTCGTTGACCTGTTGTAAGGAAGTTTCACATGAGATGGAGCATTAAAGCTGCTGAAGCCACAGAACAGCTGCAGTTGGATTTGCCAGAGAGGCAGCTGGTGGGTTTCACTGGTGCTAACGCAACATCTTACACTGGAGCATATCACACATTACCACAATCTGTGTGGGTGCACAAAAGTAATGTGTACTGATTCTGTTAGTATGGGGGGAGTGAGAAAATGAGTGAGAGAGGGAGAGAGACAGAGAGACTAAAGTGTGACTGTGAGGTTATCTGATTTTCACATTTACTATTGGCAAACACCTCTGTGCTACTTCCACCGCAGAGAGCATCACTAAGTAAAAAAGAGGCAGAGGTACAAGAACAAACCACACGTTCAACTCAATTATCATGTGATTCGCCTCAATGAATAAAATGCAGTGTTCTACCAAAACAAAATAAAAGTGATGTTCAAGAAACCATTTGCATCTCAAAAAGCTCAAGTGTCAAATGAGCAATTCAACAAAGAAAATAAATTCAAGAATAGCACTGAATAAGGAAAAGAACATGAACTTACAGTAGCCACATCTGGTCCCTCCCTCAAAGACAAATCCATTAGGAACGGCGCCATAACGCCTTAAGTCTGAAAGTTTCCATTGGCCGATGACAGTGGGAGGGAGGTCTCTGGCGATGACAAGCAAATTGTTGCACAAATGCAGGGAGGCAGGGCCAATTTCTAGTTTGCTGCCAGGCTGGACATTGACGTTAAACCTGTGAACTGAAAAAGAGACAAGTTTGTTATCAGAGAGCATGACTTTAAAATGAGCACATCAAAGCAAAGCAGTTCTTCTGGAGACATTCGGGAACGCCTAATGTCATTCCATCAGCTATAAGGACAAAGTACATTTGCATTTAAAATTCCAAAATCTTACCATTGTATAATATATAAAGATAAACAAAACTGGTACATTTCTACAGTACATCTCTCTATTTTGGGTAACACTGTTTTAAGGTGACGAAGTTACATGCTACTACATTTACTTACTATAGTAATAACAGTAAATTATGCATAATTACAAGTAACCAACACTAAACCAAACCCTAACTCTATAGTAAGTACATTTAGTTAATTAATATTACTCAGTACTTATGGGTAAGCACAATGTAACTACATCATATTAAAATAAAGTGTAACCATATTTTGAATTAACATACTACTTTAATGATTTTTTTTAGCATATAACGCATTTTGACTCATCATCCGATATTCTTCTCATCAAATTGTCTTTCTACCAAGAGTTAACAGCTTCATATCAAATTGTAAACCATCAGAAACACATTTAAACAATAGTGAACTGAGTAATGAAGTGTGAGTAGTGAACAGGGTTTCCACCCTTTGACCATTCAATTTTCTAGTTTTTCTAGTTTTATGTGAACACTTGTGAATAATGTGTTTTAGGATATTATTGAATCAGATTCAATCCGCCAATCAATCATTAAGATTAATTCTTTTTTTCTTTTCTTTTTTTTTATGACTCAACAGCTCAATTCGCAAACGAATCGAACCATACTGTGGCATGTTTACTCTACACAGTGGTGTAGTGCAGGGTATACGCAGGTATACGGCGTATACCCACTTCTTGTTCAGTCGGCATTGCGTATAACCACTTCTAAATCCCCTCTGATGTGCGTGTGAAAACACCCAGTCAGGGTCGTACCCACCATTGAGGTCCCCGAGGTCTGGACCTCAGTAATTGTTTTTAGTTTAGCCTATATAATGAAAGTTGTGAAATAATTGCCTAATATTAACTCTAATTTGGTGCTGCAATGATTTGCCCATCGCGACGATAACCGACCTTCTCATCTGAGCTGCTTCAGCACTCAAACACCCGCTCGTCAATGTCAAAATGTTTGAGACCAATCAAAGCAAGCGGGATTTATGTTCACTCACAGAAGCGCGAGCCGAGCGCGAATCTCAACGCGACGCTTCACGCTTGAGTTAACGATAATACAAGTAGCTAAACTGAACATCTGTTTTTCGATCGAAGTTTTAAATGACCGACAGAAATAAACAGTTTGATCAAAGACAGTGGAAACTATAAGCTGAATTTAACAACACAAGCACCATATTAAATATATTGCCATTATTATTATAAATACAATGTATAAATATATTTGTATAACATTACCTCGAATGTGTTCGAATATTTCCCCAGTATCAGCACTTAGACTTTTCACTGTTTGTATCACTCCGCTTGTCTGTGTTTGCGCAACTTGCATCATTAAGCCAGAAGGTGGCACAAGTGACTGTCTTTATGAGTGAGCAATTGAACCATTGATTAAATGAACATATTAGTCCAAAAACATTGATTAATTTAGGAAAGAAAAAGTAGCTGAAACTGATCTTTGATACTCATATAAATTGCTCATATGCCTCTGGTCCCGACACAGAAGGATTGCATTGGCGTTTGTTTGAAATGTAACATCTATGCAAAATAATCCTTGAACCATTTCTTATTTAAGGCCATTCCCGTTTCGAATATGTGATTGTGTATTGTAAACAATAAGCATAAACATTCTGCATTTCCATTTTGTAGTGTGGATCATTCATTGCGAAATTTAAACTGATTCTCATGTTTAAAAATATCTGATAAAATACTTCATGCTACTGCCCACTGACATGCTTTTAAAGCTACTGTTGTCCATTTATTTTGGCCTTCAAAACACCTTAAAATGCACATGTCGATATCAGGAAAATCTATATTTTCTCAAGGGGGCATGCCCCCGAACCCCCCTAGCAAAATAATTTTTGGGACCTAGGTTTTTATAAAACATTTCAAAAGACATTGATGCAGTGATTCCTTGAATAGTCGTCCAATTTTCATATGTGGATGGACTAAGGAATAGTCACTCAAAATTCATAATTATTTAGTATTAATAAATAATTAAAAGCCAGTAGGCCTATTAATTACAAAAACTGCACTTCTTCTGTGGCTAATATTAATTTTATAATGATCCTTTTTCTGTGAAGTCAAGCAGCAAAAGTTAAGTGATAATGTGTAAATACTATACTGGCCCATTTTGGGGTGAACTTATATGCAAGACTATCTTACATCACTGTTTATAACACAGAGCGTTCATCCTTTCCTGGGGCGCTTAAAAAAAATTGAGGCATAAATTAAGAGTATACCCACTTCTCCAGGCACCACTACATCACTGATTGATGTCTTATTTATAATATATTTGGTCATAAAGGTCATGAGATATTTACTATAAATTTCCAAGACATTTTTAGGCATGGCAAACATCATTTTAAAATTCCCTGATATTTCCACCAAGTCCATGACTGTGGGAATCCCACATGGATCATCATATTTATTTGCAGCTGCATTTTTATTTGTTTTTGTTTTTTTAGGCACAGACAAATTTGGAGTAAATTTATTTCAAGATCAATATATCTAATTAGGTAACACAGGTGTGAATATAGACTCCAAATCATTAGGAAAATACCTTAATTTATCATAACAGAGACAAGTAATCAATAAATTCCAAGAGGGCATAATGCATAATGATACAGTTTGCTTGCAGCAGTGTGTGTGCATATGTGTGTGTGTCTTGCATCAGCGATGGGATTAATGCTTTTTACTTCATAATTACTATTCCATTGTGCACCTTGTCACATTTAACACACACAAAAGATTTATCCATCATATATTTTATATTATAAGATTTATCCATACAACACACACTCTCACATCTCAATCTAAGGTCAACCAAAGCAAGGCAGTCTAAAGTCACTGATGCATCAGTCATGATTCAAAGTGAGGGAACTTGCTACAGCACAGTGTGTTAAAGCGGTTTAGAAGGAAACTGATAAGAGCAACAAAACAGAATGAGACATCAGCACCCCGCTTCACCAGACTCCATCTATCATCATTCTGACTGCCTTAAAGACAAATAACCAAACAAACATAGGACCTGAAAATCAAGGAGGTTTCACGGTGAACACGACACATGAATACTAAAATACTATATGTTTTTGTTACTCTGTCAAACACATATTCGAGAAAAAACTTTAGATCTCTCGGAGTATCACACATCACAGGGGTCCCAATTATAACTGGGTTGCTTTCTCAAAGGGCACGCCACACCACTCTGACTTGAGAGTGTATGTGTACGTGTGAAAGCAATAGATCCAGGGTGTAGGTGTGTGTCTGTACGTGTTTTTCGAGGGTGTCTGGGATTAACAGACCGAGTAGCGGTCTTGACTCATAAAGTGCCCTGAGGGAGATCAAACTTTAGCTATGTTTGCTAGAAATAACAATAAAATAGATGATAAATTAAAAAGTAAGAATTAAAGACAGAGGATTTACATAATAAAACTATTTTATATACAGTATATTTATATGTGAAATTAATTGTGAAAAAGTAACAAATGATTTAAAATGTCATTAATAAAGTTCTTGACATCAAATTGGAGGATTGGAGGAAGTTGCTATATATATATATATATATATATATATATATATATATATATATATATATATATATATATATATATATATATATATATATATATATATACACACACTGCTGTTTTTTCTCCAAAACACGTTGGCCACAATTATTGGCACCCTTTTATTAAATACTTTCTGCAATCTCCTTTTGCCAAGATAACAGCTCTGAGTCTTCTCCTATAACGCCTGATGAGTTTGGAGAACACTTGACAAGAGATCAGAGACCATTCCTTCATACAGAATCGCTCCAGATCCTTCAGATTCCCAGATGCTTCTTCTCTTCAGTTCACTCCACTCATCAGGTCAGGGAACTGGGACGGTTATGGCAGAAGCTTCGTTTTGTGCTTCATAATACATTTTTCATAACAAGATTTCTAGCAGAAGCCGTCAGGTTTTGATTTTTTATCTGTTGATATTTGATAGAATCCACGATGCCATATATCTAAACAAGATGTCCAGGACCTCCAGCAGAAACATATGCCCACAAAATTAAATTTTCGATTCTTTAGATATTTTCTTACAGCCACTTTCTATTTTGTGATGCTCAACAATCTTTTGATGCACATCAGAACTATATTCTTTGGTTTTACTCATTGTGATAGATGATTAAGGGAATTTGGCCTTTGTGTTTCCACATATTTAAACTACTGTGAAACAAGAAGTCATAGCTAGACAAGACGTAGCTGTTCCTAGTCACCCTGGTGTGCTAAAAAAAAAAGTAAATATTAATGGGAATATACTTCAGAGATATTTTAATCTTAAAAAATTCCAGGGGTGCCAGTAATTGTGGCCAACATGTTTTGGAGAAAAACATTTATTTCATAATGTGGTTTACCCCCCACTTTCAATTATTTTACTTCAATGAAAGATTAGAATTTAGCACATTTTTTGAATGAAAGTTCAAAAGAATAAACAATGCAGATTTATTTTTTACAGCCATTTTTGATCATATTTACCAGGGGTGCCATTAATTCTGACCACAACTGTATCCATATATATATATATATATATATATATATATATATATATATATATATACACATATATAATGTACAATGTATATATATGTGTGTTCATAATTTTGATTTTGATTTTGTTAAGCCTGGTCAAAAATCACACACAATTTGACATGTTTCATTGCATTATCACAAATAAAACAATTGACTGCAATATATATATATATTGAACAAGACATTTAGTCTACTGTTATGATGTATGAAGCCGTTTTGGTGCTGTTTTCGTTAAATACTGGGAGCTTGACAGCCCTCAGTTACTCTGAATCGTCATTGTATGGCTGTGAAATTATTTTTTACAAAAAATTCTACTTTGTGATCCACATAAAAATAACAGCATGTGAGTTTGGAACGACATGTGGGTGAGTAAATAATGACAGAATTTTAATAAATCCCCTTTTTCATCTGACACTACACATGCACACATGCTCTTCTCTCACCCTCTCCAAGGCTGTAGCGGATACGAGCATCCCAGGCCAGAAGAGTCACTCTGTTGTCGAAGCCCAGCATGACAGACTGGCTCAGGCACAGCAGACTGAGCGCATAATTCACTCCATCAAACCCCTGAAGAGCCTCCAGTCCACAGATATCCCTCAGCGTGGCCTGATTCCTCTCCCGCTGTCCTTTGCTCTTCTCTCCACGCTCCTTATACACCAGCAAGGACAGGCAGTCTGAGACAGTCAAGATTACAAATTGATAAAACATCAGAACTGCATCTTCCACTAACAAAAACGGCCAAACATTACAATGATAATATCATGTTTTTTTTAGTATCTTGGAGTTATAAACACCACTGCACATGAAATCACTCAGTGCCATTGTATAAGCACCATTACCATAAATGTACCATTCAAGTAAAATAAAATCATTACAGGTAGGCTACTATCCTTTTAAGTCAATCAAAAGTCTACATTTTCTTTCATATCAATACTCAGTTGCATTACAATTCCAGCAGTTGATATTATCATTTGCATAATCCTCATCAGGAATTACTACTGACAAAGTAACACATGCATGGTACGCAGTTACTGGGCCATGAAATATAAACAGTCTCTTTCCATAGACTAGTGTTGTGTGTGTGTGACAGCATCAAGCTATTGTCTCTAGGATGACTGCACTTGTTGTTTTGAATGTGGTGATGTTTTGTTTTTATGCTTCTGTACAAAAGAACAAACCACTTCATCACCAGACTTCTAAAAAAGAATGCGAGGAGTCGAGCAGCTGTCATAACACACATCAAAAGACTCAGTGATCCATGAAAGCAACTGGAGACTAACCTATTAAACAATGACAACTTCAGACGGCAGAGATCCAAAAATGACCTATCCGCTAGCCAAGTTCACCTAAAGAAGTTATGCAAGTGCTTGGCTTGCAATGTGAATGCTGATGCTAATCATAAGAGAGACTGGGGCCACTTGTCACATTTTTAACGGCAGACAGGGAATATTTATCAGGGGAGGTTTATTTTTTTTAAGTCATTGTCTGCATAGATGCCTTCATAGAATCCCTTCAAGTTCTGAGAACTAAAAAGCTTTGAACATTTCTACCATTTATTGGCCAAGAAAAAAGTTAATTAAAATATTATGATCTCAACTGCCACTGGGCCATTCCACCGAATGGGTGACATTTGCTTGTTGTAACTCTTAAAAATTAAACTTAATTTTTTTATTTTTTTCAACACTGAATCTAATACTCAAATATTTACCTATTCAAAATGTGTATTGGTCAATCTCAGGCAACTTTATTTAATTTTTTACAAGGTTTCTAAGCAGAAGATGGATGCATGTTTTCACAGTCCTGTTACCGAAACTCATGTGACATTTAAAAAGCATGTTTAAAAGCATGTCAATTATTCCTTTGTTTTCCCCACAAGAAAGTGTTTATTTTAAAGATATTGTTGGTTATATGTTCAAACAACTGATATTTGTGACAAAAAAATCACTTTTAAGGCAAAGTGTATTTTAATAAAAAACACAAAGCCATTTTTTCATTTTAAAGAAGACCGAAGCCTCAAGTTTATACATTTTTTTTTATAATTTAATTTATTAAACAATTGTATAAATGATGGACCAAACAAAACTGATAAAAAAGTGGTTTAACTTTATTTTTTTAGAAAATAAATAAATAATAGTAACAGGACTGAACACTTGGTAACAGGAATGAACTATTTCATAACAGGAATGAGGAACAGGTAACAGGAATGAGTGTCCATATGTGTGTGCACGAGAGAGAGTGTACATGACTGTGTGTGCATAAGATTTCTATGTTGAAGTGATGTACTATATGCTAGTAGTACTTCACAGCAAAGGAGGTGGAAAGAGAAATAATATTTACAGTATTAAATCAACAAAACAGAGGACTCTACTCACTCCTGTTACGTTAACTCACTCCTGTTATTTTTTCATATAAGTAACAGGACTGAAAGTAACAGGATTGAGTTTTTAAGCAAAAAGTTATCAAATACATGACATATGGCCACATAGCATACATGCTAATAGCATGAGGACACTGAGCAAATTCTAGTAACTTAACAAAAGTTAATATCTTTAAAATAAACAAATACATTCTAAGAAATTATTTAGGTAACAGGATAGTATGTTGAGATTGACCTTCTCAGTCATAGTTACAATTTCATCAAATATACAGAAATTAAAATAAGAGGACTAACTTATGGTCTTCCCATTGCCTTTAGAAGATCAAGATGATACAACTTCCTGTTGAAAATGTGTCTTGTGGAATATTCCAAGTTTTTCAGAGGGGGGAATGTGTTAGGGTAACAGGACTGAGTGAAAACCCGGGGACATGACTAAAATGTGTATTTTATCTAAAATATTAGATAAAATATTTTTTTTCTCATAAAAACAAACAAACATTTTAAATACATTGGATATAAAGTCACACAACAATCCCCAAAACTTATGATTTCTGAAGGATTTTAATCATTATATTTCATGACAAAGTTTAGAGACAGAGAGTGGGGACATGCAGAAAATGCTATTTTTTTGTGTTCTATGTAGTTTTTATTAATGTTTTTAATTATAAATTTTATAATTTGTAGTTAGCTTAATATGCAGGACATTTTGCTTAATAATAAAATGTATTTTAGAGTTATTTTCATGCAATTTTTTACATATGATGTTCTGGGGACATAAATGTCACCCATTCGGTGGAATGGCTCCATATAGTAACAAAATGAACTAAACAACACATTTTAAACAATTAAAGAAAAATGATAAAACAGCAAAAATGAAAGTGAAAAATTAAAGTATATTTAGGCCTATATAGGGTATACGCTCAATATTCTGCTTTGACCATCAAATTTTGGCATTAATATATTTCTAACATTTGAAACACTGGTCAACATACACCCAAAATATCAACATACACTATGGCAAAAATAAAATAAAAAATATGATGGTATGGTAGGTTGGACTTTAGTTTGCAGTACAGAAAGACAACATACAAAACCACTCCTAGAGATGTAGGCTACCCTACGCATTTGTGTATGGAAATTTGGTAACACTTTACAATAAGGTTTCATTAGTTAACATTAATGTATTGCCAACATGAACTATGAACATGAAAAAAGTCGTTCATTGTTTTTTCATGTTAGTTCACAGAACATTAACTAATGTTAACAAACACAACTTTTGATTTTAATAATGTAGCCTATTAATAAATGTAGCCTACAAATTAACATTAATTTAGATTAACAAATGCTGTAGAAGTCTTGTAGTAGGCTAGTTAACTAATGTTACTGTAAAGTCAAACGTAATGAAACAGCTTTTTTTTTTTTTTTTGTACGACATTACACTTTTAAAGTGCACGTTGTAGCTGTTGGTCCAAAAACAGCTCGAGCCAGAGTGAATTGCGACATCGTGACAAGTGCATCGAGAGTCATTCCGATATCACGCATAACGACCGTGCCAATACCTCACATACCGTCACGAGAAAAAAACAACCGTGACAGGCGCTCCGTCAGGCTTTTGCTACGTAGAAAGTACTTTTATGAAACAAAACAGCTATTTAAATGCATTTTAATAGCTAATCTCAACACTGTTAAACAGCAGCGTAAAATGTTTTCCGAGTAGGATTTACCTGCTACCGGCGAAGGTTTCCGAAGAATCACCCATCTGTTTTTCCACTGTAAACGCAGGGAAACAAAACAACAAACAAAGTAGTGTTCGTGAAGACAAACAAACAAAGATTTAAGTTCTCCAACAATAATACACGATACCGTAAACGTAGTTTGCGTTGCTTTTAACCACCTTTTTCCCCTCTCGGAGTCTGACTTGTCCCTCTACGACAACCGTATCCGTCATCTTGTGTCATGGTTCCCGACAGCTGTGTGCGGTCCGCGGCAGTGAGTGAGGGGGGTACTTTCAAAATAACCTCCAGAACTGTCTGCAACACGCACAAACTCTCTCACCCACATTACTCTTACATGCATTGGCCCACCCTCTAAACAGAGACCTACACTACAAGGCAAAGGTTTTTACAGTTGTTCATTGGGTCAAGGTGCCAATTTAATTTACAACACCTGGCCAAGAGATGCAAGCATTCTTGCAAGTCTCAGACTGTCAAGCATGTGGTTTAAGAGACATGTAAACAAACATGCGCATTATGTGAACTTCTAAAATAATAGTTAATAATCTGCAATTATAAAAGTAAAAGTGTTTAACCACATAAATAAATGAAACTGGGGGATAGGAACCCTTCTATGGGAAGTATAGCACTCATTTTGAATCTCAAGTCCTAAAGGCACATAGACATCAATATAATATGACACAAAGGACCTTTCTTGTGTGTGTGTAATTCAGAATGCATTTAGGCCTACTTGAAATAGCCTGATGTTATTCATGTATATACATTTATATATAATTTTCTTAACATGCATGTCTTTCCAAAGTGACCACAAAGTGCTTGCATCACGCAAATGGCAATTACCAAAGGAAGGCAGCTAAAAGCTGCAGTATTTTAGGGCCCTGATCAATTGTGCAAATTTGTGTAAAAACCATTAGTGTATAAATGTCATGCTTCTTTGAAGCAACAGATGCTCTTTGGAGCTGGGTAACAAGGATCATCAGGTATGGCACATTTGAACTTGACAAAAAAAAAGTGTTAAACTAGAAAAATGCTTACTAGAAGCTTTACTAGGGGTTACTGAGTTTCAGGCCTCACTTTATTTCAATATTTTTTGATTTATGTAGGTGAGTGTAATAGGTGATAACTCTAATGCGTTCCTGTTTTCCAAAGATGTGTCTTTTTATTGAAAAATTAGCTGTTTTGAAAGCTTTTGGGAGTTTGTTTCACCAGTGGAGAGATCAACAAATGGAGAAATGTCTGGACCTAGACGATCAGTAACCTTTTATATGGAGAGATGAGGGAGTTAGGTGAACAGAACGGCCTGACAGTTATGGCTGGGCTGGGGTGAAGTTTAGATGAAGGATTGAAGGTAGTGGGCGTCAGGCCATTGGCAGTAGTGTAAAAGTCAGAAATGGCGTCGTATTGGCAGGCAGCAGAGGTGTAACATGAGAGAATTCCAGAGGTTAAAGACAAGTCAAGCTGAAGCATTTTGAATGCACTCCAGAGGACAAATAGCAGATGCTGGTAAACGGAGTGAGGGTGTAAAATGCCTACAGTCCGGGTATAAGGAGCTGAGAAAACTAGTGGTTAAAGAAGTCTTATTGTCCTTTGTGGAGCGTGAAGCAGCAGGGCCAGTTGAACACACGGATTCCAAACATTTTACACCACTAGAATATATTGTGCTAAACAACACTGCTAAATGCATTTTGTATATGGGCAGCTCTTTACAATATTGTTCCATAAACAAACATTTTACACCATTTATTAATCTAAGTAAATGTCAATTTACACTCATGCAAAAGTTTCTCTGCAGGTTACATGATACTCCAACATGTGGTGACAAGTGATTTTCTTTATTAGTTAGTTATCAGATCATTCACACAACTGATTAGTTCAAATAAAACACACACATTCATTTAGGTGATAAATAAATAACTGGCTGCTTTCAAAGTTGCATACTCTCTGATTAGGTACCTCTTTTGAATAAGTAATTGCTTTGCAACTGATAAAAAGAATGTTCTATGTGTATGAATGTGTGTAGAATGAAATTCAGACTTGCCATGCTATCATTGTCATGTGACTTATGGTATCAGGCGCATTGCTTCAATGCCATTCATAACTACTCTTCCATGTCGTCAAGGGATAGTAAATTGTTCATTAAATGCACACTACTGAATCTCTTTGGAAGTTATAGGTCATCATCCGGGTACTTTTCACTTATACTGTTTTATGAGTATTTGAATTCGGACAATCTGCATTTTCACACAGTGTTTTAATAGGGAAGTAGGTATATTCAGACACAGAAAATATCTTTATGATTGAGTCATTGAATCATTTGCACAACTTATTTGTTCAAACACACAAGACATTCGGGAACGCCAGCATATTTCTCTGAGACACAGCAGTAAGTTCTACAGTGGCTTTGTTTGGAACTATTTCATTGGCAGTGCAAATAGACAAAGCAAATGAAAGTAACTATCTTTGTGATATTGTTTTAAGAGGTGGTAATTTTGTATGAATTTGTATGATGTGATTTGCATGAAAACATTTTAGGGGGAAAAAGCATGAAGGTCCAGCCTAAATCTAACCTTTAGTGGGATGTAAGCAGATTGCATGAAAATGCATGAATGAGATATGAATTCATTTGAAAGCTAGCCACCAATTTGCCAAAACATAAAATAGTTTAAAAAATACCATGAGAGTGTGTTGCAATTATGTTACGGGGCAGGCACCCCTGGGGAAACTTGGGTTTCATTAGATTTTGCTCAAGGACACAGTGCCACAACCAAAGGAAAACCAATGCCAGTCAGAAGTTGCCACTCAGCACCTTTGTTCTTATTTATAACCAGTATAGGCACTTTTAACTCGTTGCCGCAGGTAATTTTTTCACATTCATTTTTTTGTTGTTGTTGTTGTGGGAATTAATTCCCACACCTGATAAAAATGATTCTGTGGTGAAGTAAATACTACAGAAACATGAAAAAGTTACATGAAAAAGTTAGTTCAGGCAGTAGTTCAAAAAAACAAAGTAAATTCTATATTAGCACTCAATTCAAGCTTGTAGAAATTAAAACGTAAATATCAACATTATAAAATTGAATAATCTTATATCATAGCTTTTGTTGTTAGGTTTAGTAACTTGCCATTTTGTGACATCTTGAGTTAATTTTCAACTCAAAATGACATTCATACTCAAAAACGATCCATGTTACCATCATTGTGTATTGTGTATCAAGTATTGAGGTCTGTTCGGGTGGGTACAGCGTTACCTTTCATGTGTCTACACAATTTCTATTATTTACATAAATATCTAAGTTAAGCATACACTTTAAAAGTGTGGTTTATTTCAGTGTTGTATTGTTGAGTAAAAAGTATAGCAAAGTAGACTTCAACTACGTAGAAATTACTGGCCAAGTTAAAGTTCCTTATTTTCTTCATTAATTTTACTTAACTTAGTTAAGTAGAGTTTACTTAATTTCATATGTGAAATTTACTTCTGCGTGCAAAAACTTGCTAAAGAAAAATTAAGTAAATTTGACTTAATTTGCTTAAGTACGATTCCGGCGCTCCAACGCCCTCAAAACACCCGACCAGACGTGGAATAATTCAGTGGAGAATTCAGCCTCAGATGGAGAAAATCGCATTGGGTTATTTTTGACTGGCCATTGGGCTACTTTTGTTGCACAGACCTGTTTATAACGGTTTCAGGAATGAAGTTTAAATTTCTCAATGCTCACTGATAGCCTTCTGATGAGGGCAACAAACATTAAGAAATTCAAATCATTGACCAGGGACCAAACATTTATTCATATTTATTGAAGACAGTTGCTGTGTCAAAATACAGAAATCACCAATGCATTATCTTGTGGTTTAGCAAATGAAAACACTGCATGTCCTTAAAATACCTGCAGCATTTTGTATCGATCTGTCTTTCCCTTTCAGTCTCTCCTTCTTCCTCGCAATTATCCCTGAAATACGTCTTGGCAGAAAGCAGTGCCTTCACATCCTCGGGTCAATGAGACTTGTCTAGGGCTCAACATTAAACATTCAAATTCCCTGTGTAAACTTTAGAGATGCAAGATAACGCAACCTTGTCCATTGAGACAGTAGCATAAGACTGGAGGAGACATCAAGCAATAAACACATTAGTACAATTAAAGTATGACACCTGATTTTTGGGTGTTACTACATTTATTACAAGTGCTGCCACAGTAGTCCTATAGAAATCCACTCTGTTAGTCCAGCTCATTGTTCCCAACAGCTCCGAGTCCTCACAGGTGACATTTATATGGTAATGTTCTGTATAATAGCAGCAGCGAGAGCAAAAACTAACCGGAAAATCCACTTCAAGCTCCATTTTATCTCAAACCGAATGTAAACCAGCACAAGCTTGAGCATCATCTGTTTTCTGGGCAACACTTTACAGTAAGGTTCCATTTGTTAACAATTAATTCACTACATTAACATGAGCTAACAATTCAAAATAATTTTAAAGCATTTCTTAATCTTAGTTAATGTTAATTTCCACTATCAAAATCAAAAGTTGCGCCTGCCACATTATTTAATGGACCCTGAGCTAACAAGAACTAACAATGAACAGTTGTATTGTTAACAACTAATGCTAACAAAGATGAATAAATACTGCAACAAATTGCTCATTGTTATTGCATTGTTAATTAATCCCTTACTGTAAAGTGGTACCTATAGGGTTCCATTTGTTAACATAAGTTAACTAAATTAAATTAAACAAACAGTAAAATACTTCTAAAGCATTTATTAATTTAATTTTTTTGTAAATTTAAAAATTTTCTAATACATTATTATTTTTAAAATCAATTTCTCTCTGTTAATATTATTTAATGGACCTGATGAACTAACAATGAAAAGTTGTATTTTTTATTAACTAACTTTAACAAACATTACTAAAAACTGTAACAAAAGAATATTGCTCATTGTTAGTTAATGTTAGATAATACATTAACTAATTTTAACTAATGGGACCTTATTGTAAAATGTTAGTTGTCTGCTGTTTTGGGTAAGCTATTAAGATTATCAATTGTTACCATGTTCTTTATTGTCATATCAGACAAAAGTGGCATTGTTCTTGATGTGGTTATTCTTCTTTCTTGAAGTTTTCACCGAAGGTTTAGGTGCTTTTTTTGTGGATGGATCAATACGCTTTTTCACAGGCAGCATTTCACCTTGACCTGAGGTCTGGTAAACTCCTGTTCTCATTCTTCCTTTGTGGGTTTTCAGATCGTCAAGCACTCTCTCCATGCCTCCATTCTGACCACCAAGGTCATCGCACCTGATCCCATCCACATCAAGAGCACCTCTCACGTGGAGAGGAGGCCGCTTGCCTCCGCCTCTGACCCGGGGTGGTGGAGGTGGAGGTGGAGGTGGAGGAGCAGGAGGTGGGGCAGAGGGCGCCCTCCTGTGGGAATATTTGGAAACACTGGTCCTTTCTCTCTGACGTCTTTCGTTTTTCACTAAGGAATGATAGTCATACGGGGAGAGGAGCAAATATTAAGATAGTTAATTGATTGTTTTTGTATAATGGTAATAAATAACAAACAACAAACTGAAGAGCATAAAAATATATAAGAAAAAGCATACTCATCCTGACAGGCTATTGTATAGGACTTGACTTAAAGTCACCATGAAATCAAAATTAACCATTCTTATTATTTATGTAATATTTCCGTATTTATTATAAATGATTTATCCATGCACATCATTAATTATTTTAATTCATGTGCCCTTGTAATCTTTAAACTAAGTAACTTCCCCTCCCTCTTACAACGACTGTCTGTATCTTCTAATAGAATATAGGCCTATCATCAGGGAAGAGAAGATAGAAGTCTTCTTAGAAGTCCTGATGATGAGGACACGGCAACCTGTCACTCAAGAGATCACAGCAATGGCAAACCACAACCATCCAACGATCTAATCAATTCCCCATGGATCTAAATCAAGTCCAGCCCTACATTATTTCTTTTTTATTTATTTATTATTATTTATTATTAAATGCTACATTATTTCTTGTTCGAGAAGCATTTTCACTCAGATATATACGTCACAATAGGGATGAAATTGTGACGTATATATCCGTCATATTATCCGTCGTATTATCACAACGTCCATTTTATGCCGAATTTAAGATCTGACAGATCTTTTTTTTTTTTTTGACAGAATCTTCCAGACTGATTTCCACAAGGGTGACACACATGTTTTGGTGATGCAGCATGAGACTCCTGTGGTTTCGATTTATCAGAGTGAAATTGAAATTTCAGTCACACTTTAGGGTCCAAGTCTCACTATTAACTATACGACTTTTGCCTTAATAAACCCCTGCTACTACTACTTATTAATAGTTAGTAAGTTAGTTGTTAAAGGAGAAGTTGCAACTCTAGCGAACTCTAGTCACTTCTTCGCTGATTTTCCCTTTTGTTGTCACATGCTTTCCCCACGAGCTCCCCCTACAGCTGTGGGGGGGTGTATATTTCACAACACGGTCATAAAAAACTCACTTGCGGCGGCCTCCTCCCCCTCTCTACCGCTGCTCATGTGCGTTTGTTTTGATCGGAGCAAGCCAACTGTATCATGTGGAGCTATGTCTACCGAGGTGGGTAATCTGGTAATACGTCATCATACATGCGTGTGTGTTTATGTCGAATTGCTGTAAAGCAATTCATGTTTCGCGCTCGTTCTCGTTCTCGCTTCTCACGAGACTTCCAATTTCTATCTTGGCGGGACGCGATATTTTTTTTCCCAGGATGGTAGGGGAAGACTCATGAATATTCATTAGGGAAGTCATCCCTGATTGGTCTGATGACCTACCCCTAACCCCGCCCTAAACCTACCCGTCACTGGGGTTAAGACCAATCAGGGATGACTTCCCTAATGAATATTCATGAGTCTTCCCCTACCATCCTGGGAAAAAAAATATCGCTGCCGGGACGCGAATATTTTTTTTGCAGGGTGGTAGCGGAAAACTCATTAATATTCATTAGGGAAGTCATCCCTGATTGGTCTTAACCCCAGTGACGGGTAGGTTTAGGGGCGGGGTTGGGGGTAGGTCATCAGACCAATCAGGGATGACTTCCCTAATGAATATTAATGAGTTTTCCGCTACCACCCTGCAAAAAAAAAAAAAAAAAAAAAATTGCGACCGAGACGGTAGTCCCCAAGTTGCAAGGTTGGTTTTCCGCCTGGGAACACTGGGGGGAGCGGGGAAAGTCACCAATATCACCAGAACAGGTTGTTTAACCATCCAAATGATTTCTAGACAGTTTTATTAAGTTAAAAAAGTTACCAAGTTCTCCTTTAAGTTTAGATATTAGGTAGGAGAATGTAGAATATGGTCATGCAGAATACGGCATTAATATGTGCTTTATAAGTACTAATAAACAGCCAATATCCTAATATGCATGATAATAAACAGCTAGTTAATAGTGAGAATTAAACCCTTAAGTGTAACCCAAATTTCATATTCTATTGTTCAAAAGTTTAGGGTCTGTAAGACTTTTTTAACGCTTTAGAAAGAAATCTCTTATACTCACCAAGGAAGGATTTATTTGATCAAAAATATTGTAATATTGTGGTTTTCTTTTTTAAATATATTTTAAAATGTAATTTATTGGTGTGATAGCAAAGCTGAATTCTCCAAAGCAATTTCTCAAATTTTCAGTGTCTCACAATCCTTCAGAAATCATTCTAATATGCTGATTTGGTGCCCAAGAAACATTTCCTATTATCATTACATATTGAAAACAGTTGTGAAGCTTAATATTTGTGTAACAGTGTTACTTTTTTTCAGGATTCTTTGATTGAATAGTTCAAAAGAACAGCATTTATTTCAAATAGAAATCTTTTGTAACAATTTAAATGTCTGCTGTCACTTTTGAATCAACTGAATGCATCCTTGCACATTAAAGGTGCATTATGCAACTTTTCATGTTAAAAATACCCGTTTTTCTAACCCATACATGCTTAAACAATTGCCTGATGGGCTGAATGAGCCCTTCTCTGATCACTGCGATTGCCTCTATAATCCTGTACAGTAAAATAAATAAGAGGGATTCGGGCCGAATTTGAGACTGGGCGTGACGTCATGCGCGTTCAGTTGCAGTGTTGCAGTTTCATTTGTCGCCAGAGGGGGGCATAGTTCTGCAAAAACTCAGAGACTTGCGTTATGCACCTTTAAATGAAAAGTATTAATTTCTTCAAATAAAATATTATTGAACGGTATAGTGTAGGCCTACATATATTGAGAATTCAGAAAAGAAAAGCAGAAAAGCAGGCTTGGTTTGGATCTAAAGTGCTGTTTTGTAGAGGTCAGTGTTGCAGGTATAGCCCTAATGCAGTGGTTCTCAACTCCAGTCCTCGGGACCCACTGCTCTGCACATTTTGTATGTCTCCCTTATTTAACACACCTGAACCAGATCATCAGCTCGTTAGGAGAGACTCCATGAACTGATTTGAGTGTGTCAGATAAGAGAGACATACAAAATGTGCAGAGCAGCGGGTCCCGAGGACTGGAGTTGAGAACCACTGCCCTAATGAGACATAGGGGCAACCTTCATTTTTCATCATTCATCGTTTCTGTTGATTTAGAGGTACTTATCTTGTATGTTTGACCAATTAAAACCGATTCAAGATTGAGATTTTGGCTTCTGCTCATTAATGCATCATAATAAAAAAAATTAATAAAAAATAAAAATAAAAAAGCCAACCAGCATGTTTTTGTTCAGCAGAACAGATACAAAACACTAACACATACGTTGCTAAGCGACATGCAATTGAGTTGGACTAGAAGAAAGTGCAGATGATGAGATGAGTAGCCATGACTTGTTAGCTTGATTTAAATCTGTTAATGTTCACTAAGACTCATTCATACCAAATGCAAACTCATTAAACATGCTCAAAACTATCCCCACAAGTGTGTCCATCTTTTATCATTAGTCTCTATGGTCTTTCACCAGATTGTGAATGACATTCATATAGATAAAGGAAGATACGGTAAATTAGAAAGACTGTCATTGTCAATACACACTGCTAATTGTTACAGATATGCGTTAGAGGAAAAACTGTGGCTGATGAAGACAGAACTGAGTTTGGTTGTGCACATCAGGGTGTAGGCTACTGAATTTGAGCCGTTTTTTATTGTTGAGTGATTAGAGTTACACACTGCCCCCTTGTGGCACTATGCTATTCCTATTTGCAAACCCTGTATTGGTCATTATTAGTCTTCTATGGGATCAAATTCCCGCCAAATATATAGCGGTCGCGTATAAAAAAATAATAAGCGTAAATCAAAAATTTAAAAACACATGTAAAAATATATTGCACAAACTGAAAAAAAGAATGCAAAATGATCAGAATAGCAAACAACGTGGTCACGGATCAAAATATAATAAGCGTGAATAAAGAAATAACAAGCATGAATAAAAACTTTAAACACATTAAAAGTTATTTTGCACAAAACTTAAACTTATGGTCATGCTTTGTTAAAAAGTATGGTTTTATTACTGTGTACTTTGTGCTTTCTTGCATTTTCTGCTCATATTTTACTCTTTTGTACGCTTGTGATGTTTTTCTCTTCGCTCTTCTTTCTATGTTCTGCGCTTGCTCTTCCAAATGTTGCAGTTCGAGTTTCATGTAAATTAGGGCGGGCTTAAGCGTCACCATTGGTCCACTAGTTCTAGATTGACAGATACTCCTCTAGCCAATCAATCGAAGAGGGGAGTTGACGTCACACCAATGCGACTCGTGGCTACTGATGCTTACTTGTTATACAGGGGAAGACGACCATCAACAGGACACCTTTAAACTGCATGTGTGCCTGCAACTCAAACTGTTGCCGGTATACGCGTATACCTGGCAATATGGTATAGTTAAATTCGTCATCCTAACAACGACCTGTTACAGTTATGCCTGTCTGATGATCCATCATTCACCTCTAATGCACTGGACCTGGCACCGCGAACGTCGATCTTCTCCAAGCAGCCACCACCACCTACTGGCCGTTTTACTTTCATATTTAAAATCATATTTAATCAATAACAAGGATGTGTAATGTCGGTCCTGACTCCTGGGTGCAGAGTTTAGCTCCTTCAACCCTAATCAAACACACCTGAACCAGCTAATCATCGTCTTTAGGATATTTAAGACAGGTGAGGTTTTTAATCGGAGTTGACGCTATACTCTGCAGGACAGCGGCACTCTAGAAACAGCGTTACCTATCGCTGATGGAGATGTTACTGTATTCAAATTTTAAGCTATATTTAAAACATTAATTCTAAAGTAATATGCAATTATGTAGCTATGTAATTAAACACAGTAAGTTTGTAATAAACCACTGTATTAAATTCAACTGGTTTCTCTATATCTTCTCTGTAACACAATCATTTTCAATAATCTTGTCAAATTTGGCGAGGTTAATAAAAAAAAGGTAGGCAATACGTAGCGGCGACAGGTCAAAGTCCTAAAGTCTTCAGACAATGGCCGTTTTTAACTTAGTTTTTGCGACGAATTGTAGTGTTTCATAATTGCAGGATGTTTCGCTAACAGCAGCCTTAACATATTGACATCATGAGCCAAGTAATATTGTTTAACACCAATTACCTGTGTGCACATTAACATTCTCATGTATCTAAAAAAAAAAATGAATTTAATTATTTATGTCCAGAGTTCAGATAGCTTTACTGCTTGAAAGTCTTTGTAAAGTTAAATTGAACTGCCGTCTTCCCTTGTAAGTGTAGCACTCCTGAAAAAGAGTATAATGATTAAAGAAAAATGAAACAAAAGAGAGTGCAGCAGTGCTTCTTTGTTGTTATATTTACTCAGAATGAAGTGCTTCACGGGCGCGCACCACCCACTGAAGTGTGCGGTGACGTAATCACGCTGGTATGCCAAGCGAAAATAATTAATTTAATAAATGCACATATCAAAGCACAAATAAGAAATTGAACAGTATATAAAAGTATTAGAAAATAACATTTTAGTATATTATAATGGGATTGAAGAAATTGTACAAACATAAACAGCTTGTACCACGAGTCGCATTAGTGTGACGTCAACTCCCCTCTTCGATTGATTGGCTAGAGGAGTATCTGTCAATCTAGAACTAGTGGACCAATGGTGACGCTTAAGCCCGCCCTAATTTACATGAAACTCGAACTGCAACATTTGGAAGAGCAAGCGCAGAACATAGAAAGAAGAGCGAAGAGAAAAACATCACAAGCGTACAAAAGAGTAAAATATGAGCAGAAAATGCAAGAAAGCACAAAGTACACAGTAATAAAACCATACTTTTTAACAAAGCATGACCATAAGTTTAAGTTTTGTGCAAAATAACTTTTAATGTGTTTAAAGTTTTTATTCATGCTTGTTATTTCTTTATTCACGCTTATTATATTTTGATCCGTGACCACGTTGTTTGCTATTCTTATCATTTTGCATTCTTTTTTTCAGTTTGTGCAATATATTTTTACATGTGTTTTTAAATTTTTGATTCACGCTTATTATTTTTTTATACATGACCGCTATATATTTGGCGGGAATTTGATCCCATAGTCTTCCTTACAAGCATTAAGATCATATATCTTCAAGGAAGTGAAAAAAAGCTCTTCATATAACAATAACACTGATGATCAATCAATTGCACTTATCTTCAAATGAACTAATCCAAGTCTAAACTGTCACATTATTAGCACATTACTGTCATGCGTTTTACAGGCAGTAATTCAATAATAATTTATCTGCCTCGGCCACTAGATGGAGCACCATCTCTTTTCAGGATCTCACTTATGATGATGGCCAAAGTTACCCTCCCAGTATTGGTGCGAGTGTTGAATTGCCGATAACTTCTGTCTTTGTGCAATTTACAAACCCTCTAAGACTTGCTTTACAAACATTGTACAACTTCTGCTCAAAAAAAAAAAAAAAAAAAAAAAGGTCTTCCTGTTATTGAAGTTTAAGCAGATGATTACCTTGTCGGGTTGAAAAGTCTTGTGGATTTATTGAGTCCTTCACATGCTGTGAACTGAGTAGAGATTAGTATCCAGATGGAATTGGCCAAAAAAAAAAAAAAAAAAGAAAAAAGAAAAAAAGAAGCTGTTTCTTTACAGTTAAAATTTACCACGTTCAAATTTGTTTTTAAATATCAATTTCAGTAAGTAGCAAAGGATGGTAGCCTATAATCTGTTTAGTTTCTTTAAAACATAAAAAAAAAAAAACAGTAGCTACTACTACATAATTACATAATATAATTTAATTTTAAAGTGTTGTCAATCTTTCTAATTTACCAAAACATCTGACTGTAAGTATTTAAAGTCCCCGTGAACCGGAAGTTGCAAACGACTTTTCTCCAGTGTTATGACGTATTTCCCAGTGAAAAGGAATATTGAACAGAGGGCAGGGTTTTACTCTAGCGCTCCTCCTCTCCATCTCTGCTCATAGCAGACTAACGGTTTTTAGGGGAGTGGTTAAGCGTTGCCCAAACCAATTCCTCAAACCTACGTCATCAGAGAAGGTCCTCCAATGCAGAGGGGAGGGGCATTTTCAGATTTTGATTAAAGATTACCATGGTAAAAAAAATTTTTTTTTAAATATTTTCTTGCATGGATTAATTGTTCACCACAAGACTAGTAATATGTGCTAACAAAGTAAATAGGGTCAATTTTGATTTCATGGGGACTTTAAATAGGTGTTTGGTAAGAATATTAGGCTAGTAAAAGTAGCGATAGGTTACTAATATTTTTCAGAAACATGACAGTAGTTCAGTTAGTAGGCTAGCCTATTAGAAATAGTGTACCTTAAAAGTGTAATGTGTTGTAGTGCAGCCAAATGCTACATCTCTGTTTTAAGGTGTGTTCACACTTGGCAGGTTGGGTTCAATTAATGTGCTTTCACACTTGGTTCGATTGTCTGGTCTAAATCAGTGTTCGATTGCTCCCTCTCCCCTGCTGGAATTTGTGTTCACATTATATTATTTAGGTTCAAACCATGTTCACACCCAGATTGTTTGCATCATCAAAGCAGCAGCTTGTTGCTTCAAAACGTCAATGCAGGAGAAGGCGTCAAAATAGCATTGCTCACCTCATTATGTAAGGGATAATGTAGAGCAAGGCAGTTGTTATAGCGAATACAACCCCCGACAGGCTGATCAGGCCTTGAATCAGCCTGTCGGGGTTGTATATTTGCTATAACAACCGCCTCGCTCTACATTATCCCGCTTATTACATGGCTACCTACCAAACAAATCAATAATTTGACACAAAATATTGATTTAAAAAGGAGTTTATTGATTTAAAAATGATTGTACTGCTTCCGCTAAAGAAAATAGTCAGATCCGTCTCTACGGTTAGAATCCTGCGTCCATAGCATGGCAACGGTGAGTTATCCTTAGCAGCGTAATCAAGAAATAACAGACCGCATTCTACATTAGAATTCAACCAAGCCATGTAATATATATATATATATATATATATATATATATATATATATATATTACTTTTGGATTCGTTTTCAAAGTTCAGCACATAACAGCATTTATTACATGGCTTGGTTGAATTCTAATGTAGAATGCGGTCTGTTGCGTCGGGGTCCTGACCAGCCTGTCGGGGGTTGTATTCGCTATTACAACGAATTTGTTTGCAGTGCGTCAGTCACGCTTGTCAGAAAAGTGAGCGAGAACACACTCAAAGGGCTCTATTTAATTATCTAAGCACATGGTCTAAAGCGCACAGCTGAAGTGCACTAAGGGCATGTCCGAATCCACTTTTGCTAGTTTAATGACGGGAAAAAATGGTCAGCGCACCCAGGGCATGGTCTTAAAGGGTTGTCATTCTCTTAATGAGTAATGGCTGTGTTTTGGGCGTAACGTGCAATAAACCAATCAGAGTCTCCCAATCTCCCATTCCCTTTAAAAGCCAGTTGCGCTCACGCCATAGCGGATTCGCTATTTACATGGTGGAATTTGCAAGCGGAAAAACTGAACACTTCTCTAGCGAGGAAACGGACCTGCTTGTACGCGAGGTTAAAGCGTGCGAACAGACCTTCTATGGGACAAAGAGTACGCACGTTGTGGACCCGCCTATAGCCACATATTACTAACGCACTGTTTAAATAACAAAATAGCAACGCGCCAACAATGCGCCTGAACACACCTTGTTTTCAGACCAGCACACCCATGGGTACAAATGCATTTTCTATTTAAACAATGAGGCACAGGACTTGAAAATGATAACTGCGTCGGGCTGAAACTAGCAAAAAACACTTGCGTCGCGCACCTGGCACTGCATTGCGCTGAATGTATGTGCTGAACGTCATCAATTTCATTATACTTCCAAGATTTAGTACAATTGCATTCATACCAGCAGTGAACTCTTAGCTACCCCGGACCACCCTTTTTATGTGGACTCAAACAGCGTTCACATCCAAATGAACCGAAGACTGATGTCAATCGAACCCAGGTGCATACCAAAAAGTGCTAGTGTGAAAACACCCTGAAATGCGGACGCAGCCATTGTGACGCAATTTCGGACGCAGCCATTGTGTTAGAAATGGCAGTGTGAAAGCTAAGCGAACCAGGACTAAATGTATCATTTTCTGTAATTTTTGTTTGTGTGTGTGAACCTTAATGTCTCAGCTCAGCTGTAGCGTTGGAAAATTTGGATCGCTCTGACAATTAATTTAAACGAATAGATTCACAAAAAAGGATTTATTACTTCAAGTCCCTTTGTTATGTAGACTATTGTTTTCAACTCAACTTTTTTTCATTTAGTGGCTGAAACTTACCTGTTAAAGTTTGCTATAATGTGAAAATAATCGAAATTGCTAATCTATTTAAAACCCCTCATTGTTTTTGAGCAAAAATATTTGACTTATTAAATCTGTTTAAATGATACATTATATCATTGAATAGTTATATTTTTAACATTAAAACATATTAACTATCCTACAAATAACCCCACTTATTCCCTCATTTCAAAACGTTGGGATATTGAAACATGATGGAATATATTGTGGCTTTATAAATTGGAAGACGTGTTCTTACAATGAATTTCTTACTCATAGCTTTAAACACCTTATTCTTTGTCACAAACATCATGAAACTCATGTTTTATTGGTCTATAAGTAGCTCCTATTATTTTCAGGCTGTCTGGCCAAACATGAGTCATCAGGACCTGTGAATACATCTTCAGTAAAAGTGTTCATCACTCAGAACATGTCGATTTCTTCTCTTAATCACCTGTAATCACAACACTATATTCAAGTCCAGAGTTGAAAATTTGTCTAGCAAACCACAAAGCAAACAGTCCTTGCTGACATTAATGCAATAAAACAAAAAACAAAAAGAGAGAACATAGCAGTTCTCACATGATAAAATGTCTAAAGATATTAGAATATATAAAACAAGAGAGCACCAGGAGGAGGAATCGCGCAACAATTTGGCTTCATGGTCAAATTACGACAGCATTATGATTTCTGTCTATAGAGGGTTTCCCTTCTTTTGAAGCGTGAAAAAGTACCGAGGGAGACAATGCAGAATTAGGACACTTCCTCTGGTGGAGGATGAGAGAGGGAGCAGTGAAGGGAAACAGAGGCTGGTTTTGTCTGAGCCCAGAACCGGCATCCAAACAACACAAAGCCTGCCTAACCAGCCATTCACTTTAACTGGGCCTCTGTGCATAGCTAATGCACTGAGAACGGCTTCACTCAAACAGCACAAAACAGAGGGTGGGGGAAGTGGGGTGAGGGGAATGTGAAGGAGTTATTAAAGAACGCTTCTGAGAGCAGAGAGTTTCATCATGCGATCAGATGCGCCGTCCATGCTTTATGTCTACATTGTGTGCAGAACTCCTAATCGTTGTATTCTTCATTCAATAACAGGAAAAGGAAATGATAAACTCTCTTATCTGAGAATGATT
This sequence comes from Scardinius erythrophthalmus, assembly GCF_964197995.2. Taxonomy (NCBI): domain Eukaryota; kingdom Metazoa; phylum Chordata; class Actinopteri; order Cypriniformes; family Leuciscidae; genus Scardinius; species Scardinius erythrophthalmus. The sequence continues at coordinate 33,456,346 of NC_138223.1, forward strand.
TGGGCTTCTGTCTTTCCTTGAACTCTGAAGGATGTGGTACTGTTTACACTTGTATAATACTAAACACAAATTAACTATTTTTGTAATGCTTTTGAAAGAAGTGTCTTAAGCTCACCAAGGCTGCATTTACAGTATTTGATCAGAAATAAAGTAAAAACAGTGATATTGTGAAAGATTATTATTACAATTTTTCTATTTTAATTCGTTTTATATAACAAATGTAATTTATTCCTGAGATGGCTCAAGAAACATTTCTTATCATTTTCAAACAGTAGAATTATTGATTATTTTGTGTGTGTGTGTGTGTGTGTGTGGGGGGGGGGGACAGCATTAAAAAAAAAAAAAAAAAAAGTCTTTACTGTCACTTTTGATCAATTTAATGTGCCTTTGCAGAAAAAAAAACAAAAAAAAAACGTATTGACCACAAAATAAAATAATGTACTGTACTTGTGATAAAGTTTTTAAAGTTATAAACTTGGTTTCCTTAGAGAAGTCCTGGTGATTTAGCCTCCCCAGACCAGTTCTCAACACTATAACACTACCAAAATATGCCAGAAAGTATTATGTACTAATCCATACTTCAGTTTGTTAATGTGTGTATGTGACATCATGAGGACCCTAAACATCCTCTACAGAAGTACTTAAACATCAATGCTTAGCCATCAAATTGCAATTGTAGAGTTCCGTTTACTGTCTACATTCGTACAGTAAATTACATTTTTGTGGCATTAAACACGTTTATGGAGTCAAACTTTCACCGCAAGATTCCTTTCAAACAAATGCTCCGCCATGACAGTATAGCTGACCTGAAGCATACAGTGTAAGTTAACGCCCTTTATAGCATCCCTAGTGGTAAGTCTGAGAATGTAACATGCACTTGAGCTGCTTTTGAATTATACAACAATGAATAGGTCTAACATCAAACTTGTGTAGATGAAAGCATTTGTTTATGTACTTGTAGAACGTTTCAGGCTAAGAGATTGTAAAAATGTAAAACAGGTATTGGAAAGAGATCGGAACAAGAAATAAACAACGAGAGGAAGGGAGAGAGATCTCACCCCTAACATTTATTTAACTCTATTTACAAGTTTGCAGAAACATCAATCTGAGCAGAGATATCGGTCTTCTACAAAAAAGACTGCTACAGAAAACTGAAAATGATTTCAGTGTCAGAATGAACAGAATGGAGGGCAATTCAACAATGTTGGCAACTCAACATAGCAATAAATCACACAGCTGTAACAGACACTATGTACACATTTAGTATTTTGTCATTCAGGAAGATATACTTAAGTTTCATCTGGGATAAATTAATCCTTTCTTAGGATTATATTACACGATTAAATACATAACATATGATACCGTAGCTTAAAAAAAAAAACTTGGAAGGAATGGTGATAAAAAGAAAGTGATCTGCGTAGCTACACATTGTTGAATTGCATTTTTGTAAGAATATGATGGAATAAAGAGAACAAAAATAAGCTCTGAGGTCTCCACTTAAGATTGAAATGTAGAAATGTGAGGTCATGAGGAGTTACTGAGGACTCTTTGTCAATATTTAGGTTTCTTGGACAGGTTCATGGAAGGCACGCTACTGGTCACCGCAGAGAGGTAAGGCGAGGCCTCCGTCGTACTAAAACTGATTGTGCTTATTTATGTTTTTATCCATTTGCGTATTCACATCATTTGAAAAACTTTTTGAACAACAGATAAATAGATTCATGCGTAAACGAGGGTGCTTGACACCTCAAACACTCCACGTCCGGTATGTAGTTTATATTTAGTGTTAAAGAAGAATTATCACATGTTTAGTTCCGTCAGTTATGGCTCCTGTTAAGGCCTTCATGTGATGAGCCACAGGGCAGAGATACGCAGAAGACGAGCAAGATCGCTTCAGTTCACTACTGACCTCAAATAAGTCCGACTGGCAACAATAATTATATTGTTTCCCTCAGAGGAAAAAAAGCCATGGAAGTTAATGATTGTCAAGATTGTGTGTGGCTAGTTGTTTTAAAATACTTTCAGGGAAGAAAATAAACCATCGAATGCTTTGTAGGTAGAAGTCTTTTTTTTTCCGATTCTTCGTTAAAGTGCTTAAAGGGTGTCAAATGTACATGGTAAGGAGGTGGTTTTGCCAGGGTTTGGCACAGGGCTCACGATGAAAAGCACAGCAAATCCACAGCACTCAGAGATCACACACGTCTTCATGAGGGACCAGAAAGAGGTGAGGATAACACATGCGAGAGTAGATTGTTCACACAGGAGAGGTACCTGATCGAGCCCAGCTTTCCTGGTAAGTGCCCTCCCTTAGGATGTATTGGCGTTCTGGGGAAGCAGGGAGAGGATAGGGGGACTGGTGAAGGAGAGAGCTGTTAGGGCTTGTGATGTCGCCTTCGGCGACAAATGTCAGGTCCGTGCTGCTCTCCTCTTCCTCCAGCACCCGGACCCCTCCGTCGCTCCTCCAGTCTGACGAGCCCCCTTTTTGCGAGTGCGGAATCGGGGATAGTGAGGAACTGAATGGTGTTGGATTTCGGTCTGTGGCGTTTCTGAGAGCTCTATTGGGAGGCATTAGGGCTCGTCTAGGCACTTTGCCCTCCACTGTTGAATCTAAGCTCTGCGATTGGTGGCTGGCGCTGAGGGCGGAGCCATTCTCCTTGGATCGGGGCCGGTTCTTGTGGGAGACGGGGGTGGAGCTGAGATTGTTGGCGTCTGCTTCCGTGTCAAGGCGCAAGAAGTCAGGAAGGACAAGGTCGGACTTGTTCAGCAAGCCCCGCTGGTCGTCAGCTCTGTTGCTCTGTGCTTTGGATATGAGCTCGAAGAATTCTGGTTGGACAACACACACACAATTTTAAACCATTTTATTTGTTGAAATGTGACAATCAACACACTTTTGACACATTACAGCAAGCGTGAGATAGAAAGCATTCTTGCAAGACCTCGGCAACAGATTACCTGCAGCTGCCAGTTCAAAGTGTGCTTGTGTTAGCATTAGCTACATCAGCCAGTGTTGCTACAGAGACTTTGTTAGCATAAGTTGTAGCCAGGATCAACATCTGCGCTTAACTAGGTCAAAGAAAAAGAGATTATTCAAGAAAGTTAAAGGGGAATAGTTTTTTACCTTCAGCTTCATCTATATTAAGCTTTTTCTGTTTTTGCTTTTCCACTTGGGCCCTGGTTTTCACAGCCGAAGCCTTTTCTGCCGCTTTGTCCTCCCCCTGGGTAGCGACAATGAGAATGGGGCACATTAAGGGTGCGTGGATGAGAACCGCCTCTTCTGCGAGGCTTTCTCTAGGGGAACAGGGCTAAAACTACAGGGGCATCGTAGGGGCACTGGGTGGGTCTCTAGCAACTACCACTAAAGCGAGTGTACATACTCACAAATACTTGTGCAAGCATACTAAAGTCAATCTCCACACAGCACAGCATCTCACTGCAGAAAAACCACCACCAGCACAGCATGCCACCACAACACCCAACATCGGTGAACATCCACGCTTCACTTTCTCTTGTCTTTCCACCACTTCTCTCAACATATCACACAGCTATCAGTAACTATAAATACTAGAGAGTCTGTACAAGGGAGGAACCCTTGAACCAAGGAACTCTTGGTGAACAGAGGCTGCTATCCCCTCACAACGGTGTGGTGTGTTGAAGGAAAGGAAGTGGTAAGAGATGGGTTGCTGTGATTCGAGAAGATGGGTTAGATCATCCAAATGCCCAGAAATGCACAGATACACATAGCCTTCAGACCATAGGAAAGAATAGGGGAGCCAGCCATGCACAGACTCCCCACACACAGGCCAGAAAACACAAAAAAAGAAAGAGAGGAGATTGAAGTGAATGTGAATGATTGAGGTCTTACTGTGGCAGACTGGCTTCGCGTAGACAGAGGTGGGCCATGACTTTTAGATGAGACCAGCTTTTGTTTGTCTGTTCAGAGAGGGAGAGCGTTAACTCATTCTGTATCAAGTTAATTACAAGCAAACTATTTTAAAGACTACACGGTAAAGTATTTACAACCTATTTTACTTGATTTTTTCTTTGGTGTCAAATTCTTTTCTTTGAAATCAAATAATCAAATTGGATGGTGGGAATGATGTCTGTCCTATGAGTGTGTGAGCATCTTGCCTTTTCCTTGAACGTGGTCTCCCAATTCCAGAACCACCCTCAGTCCATCTAGATTAGATATAGGAAGCCCAAGATCCAGTGGTTCTTTCTCTCCACTCTGCCCACACAAGAAGACCAACATATTTAATTAATATCCATTTCATAAAATCACAAAACACATTTCACATGTTATGATGCAGTAGTCCAATTTCCTCCATCTCACACTCTAGTCCACTAATTTCATCCTCCAAATAGCAACTTGATGGAAACAAAATTTGCACACTACTGTGTAACCTGATAACCCAACATGCTTCTTAACTCACAAACAAATCATCATCATGTTTTTGATGAGAATTCTGTACACAATGCTATGATAAACCAGTTCAGCTCTGAATGTATTCTGTTAAAAGTTCCAAAAACTATTAATTGAGCAGTTTGTGTAAATTAAAAAAAAAGTTACTTTATAAGAAGGGCTCTCCCAGGAACATAAATATAAATTGTTTTATGCACAATGTTGATACATGCCCATATAATAACGAAGGATACATCCATTAAACTATATTTTCCTCATGTAAACAATAAGCAAATGTTTAACTCACTATCCTGGCCACCAGGTCTCCTAAGTTCAGGCCATATTTGGCCACCACCGGTCTCAGCACTTCTGTAACCGGCTTAGTAGGTTTTGCTTTCAGCCCAACAGAACGATTTATAGGCACCAGATCCAATCTGTGAGGGAGAGATGGAGGGAGAGATGGAGGGAGAGAGAGAGAGAGAGAGAGAGAGAGAGAGAGAGAGAGAGAGAGAGAGAGAGAGAGAGAGAGAGAGAGAGAGAGAGAGAGAGAGAGAGAGAGAGAGAGAGAGAGAGAGAGAGAGAGAGAGAGAGAGAGAGAGAGAGAGAGAGAGAGAGAGAGAGAAGTTAAGGAAAATAAGCTTTAATAAACTGAATCCTGATGAATGTTAGATAATGAATGACTTCAGTTAGGTTTGAAATGTAAAAAAAGAAATGAATACAGTACATAGACAGATAAAAAAATTATAGATGAAGGAATGAATGAATGGACAGACAAAGATAAAAACAGATAAACGGGTGTGTACCGGAATAGCGTACGTTTCTCCAGCCGCAGATCTCTGGAGCACAGTGTCATGCAGTCCTGGTCCAACACTAAAGGCTTTACAAGGACAATACATGCTATTATAGTCTATTACAGCATTGCAGTATCAAATGATGCAGATGCACACACATGCGCACACGCACACATAAATGCAGCACTCAGCACAAAAACACACATACTGAAACCACCTTCTTACCTTTAAAGGTAGACAAGACAAAATCAAAAGCAAAACTGAAGGTACCTTAATTATTGATCATTATAGAATAGTTTTACCACAAAACACAATTAGCGCCCTGCATTGGTTATCTGAACTACAGTTTAATATGCATGTTACCTTTTCCCCTCCCACTAGGAACAGATCCACAGCAGCCAGATTAATACTGAGCTTCTCGCACAAGCCTAAGAGCACCTCTCTGATGGAGACGCCAGGCCTGATGGGTACTGAGCAGCATGAGCCATCCGGAAGGTTAATGTTACAGTGACGCACCGTACGCTCGGACAACGACATGGAGTTACGTGACACATCACCCTGTCAGACAGAGGAACACAAATGAATGAACAATGCAAATAAATGAAATAAAAACAATTTTTTTTATATTAAATTGGAGAAAAGAATTGGAGTATATGTTCTTAAAATAAATAAATATACAAGAAAACGATTGTTATGAATTGATTCATTATTATGAATTGATTGGGTTGTTTTAATACAAATATATATATATATATTTGGTAATTTGAATAAAATACTAATAATCATAGACAGACCAACATCAGCTCGAGTCAGATGCATTTGACCCACCTCGTTTTTTCCAGAACCAGAGGTAGCAAGTTCCAAACTCGCACCAGATGACAAAGAGCCCTGTGATTCTCTCCGTCCGTTACTTCCTGTAAAGCCTGTAGTGAAAGACAAATAACATTCATAAATGACAACCTGGAAAATGCAGGGGAATTGGAGAAACTGGAGGAAAAATTCAAGGAGATAAATGTGTAAATGTAATGAAACTAAATAAAGGTAAATTGAACAAAATGGTCACTGATGTCCTCCACTTACTGTAGTCTCCAAGGTCCTTCTTCTTAGATCCTTTTCCAAAACTTCTATTTCTGGACCAAGAGAAGAAAATGCTTTTCTTTTTATCGCTATGTTCATCTCTGCTGTCTTCATTCAGTGACCTTCCCGATTTAGTTTTCTTGTCGTCCTGCACCTTCAAAAAAAAGGTAAATTATTTTCCATACTCAAAAATAAAGGTGTTACACAAAGATCCAAGATGCAGATAATAAAAAAAATCTCTCTGGTGGTCAAAGAAAAACTTTGTAACACTTTACAATAAGGTTTCATTAGTTTAGTTTAGTTAACATGAACTAAGAATGAACAATACTCCTACAGCATTTATTAATCGTAGTTACTGTTAATTTCAACATTTACTAATACTTTGTTAAAATTAACATTAGTTAATGCACTGAGCTAACATGAACTAACAATAAACAACTGTATTTTTATTAACTAACATTAACAAAGATGAATAAATACTATAAAAATATATTGCTCAAAATTATTAGTTCATGTTATTAATACATTCTAATCTAATGTTAACAAATGACACCTTATTGTAAAATGTTACCAACAGCTTCCATGATAACTATACTAATACTTGACTATGCAAACAACGACAGAATGCTAACAATAGCTTTAATCTCACACCTGAAAAACAACAAGATGATACTCATGAGTGTGAAGCCATTCCCAAATAACTTTTAAGCACAGTTAAAGACATTTAAGCCAAATGATGTGAAGCATTTGCTTAATCTTCCTGATAAATTGCATAAATAACATCTACGTTACAAACATTATTACATTATGCATTGTTGAATCCATGATTCATAAATGTTCATACATAATCACATATGAATGTACATAAACTACTGAAGGCATAACTAAACCTTCCACTGAGAGATAATTGGAGGTATCGTTATTTGATGTGCTTCACAGATTGTTTGATTTTGTGATTATGTTAAAAGGAAGTCAATGTGTCAACTGCAAACAGACCATCATCTTTCTAATGAAGGGGTTGAGACAAAATAAACATCACCGAGTGTGTGTGTGTGTGTGTGTGTGTGGGACCCGTATCACTGTGGGGACAAAAATTAAGGTCCCCATGAGGAAACAAGCTTATTAATCATACAGAATGAGTTTTTCTGAAAATCTGTGATGGGTATGTTTAGGGGCAGGGTTAGTGAAAGGGGACAGAATATACAGTTTGTAAAGTATAAAAACCATTACGTCTACGGAGAGTGCCCAAAAAGATAGCGAACCAGACGTGTGTGTGTGTGTGTTACCTTTTTAGGTGTAGAGAGGTTAGAGCGGTCAGAGCTTGTGCTATGTTTAGATGTGGGGCTACTGGGGACCTGGTAGGGGTCTGGAAGAGGACGCCCCTCCACCTCTGCAAGCATACATTCTTGATACAGGTAGGACTTTAGGAAGCGTGTGTAACTGTCAAACTTCATCAAGTTGAAGATCTATTGAGTAAAAAAAAAAGAAGAGTGGCACTGTAAAATCAGCATGCTGAAAATCCAGCATAGCCATATTTTTTGTGTTTGTCAACTAGCATATTTCTTTCTAGTCTTGCTGGTTAAGCTGCTTAAGTAAACTGGTGGGGGCACAAGCATATCATGCTGGGACCGGCATCCTTAACAAAAACAAATGCTGATGACCAGCAATGTGGGTCTTCTCAGCTGGGATGACATACACTTCCATTCAAAGTTTGAGGTCAGTAGTATTGTTTTTATTTAGATTTAAATAAATGCTGTTCTTTTAAACTACTCATCAAAGAATCCCGAACAGCTGCAGTATCTGACACTGTAAAATGTGGCCAATATAATGTTTCTGTGAATCTGTGTATTACAGAGATCTTGGATAAAGAGGTGACAGCCAGACAGGAGCCTCTAAATGCTGCTACGTGCACTTTTAAATACACTTTTATAAGAACACATTCTGCACAAAGGTCGCCCGAAGGTTTCCTAACGGTTATCATGGGATTCGGGTGTACAGGATGCTACATTCATGTTCTTATGACATCACAGTGCCGAAAATACTTTATTATTAGACATCTTGCCTGCAGCCCTCAAAGATGGGGATGTGATGGTAAAGCCTTACAGACATGCAGTGGAGGGAGCACAGTCATTTGAAAAAGCAATTGTTGTATACTTCTGGGAATTTTTTTTATGCCGTCATGTGTCATGAACAGTAACTTAAATCATTTGCTGATTATTCTACATGAATTGGTCTGAGAAAGATATCAAGTAGACACGCGTTAAAAAACAAAACAGGTCAAGGCATGTAAAGAGATTTTCCACAATTTCAAAATCTTCAGGGTGGACCTGACACCCACACAGCCTGATATAAACTTTATGATGAGAAATTTGTAAGCTCTGTTAATACTTTTATGATGCTTTTTACTCAGAAATACAATGTTATACCCCCAGGTTTTCAGTAAATATCCTAATTTGAACACTTCCTGTCTCACCTGTATCTGTTGCTCTTTAAACATGTCTGGCCTTGGTGCGTTGAGTATGTCGTCAGCCAGCTGAGCCTGACTATCAATGTTGACGGGTGTGGTGGCCTTACTCGACAGGAAGCTGTTGTAGATCTCTCTAGCCCTCTGGGACAGCTGGAGGCCAAAAGTTATGACAAGGTCACAATCAAACAGCCAATAACAAACCTTTATTTCATCCTGTCCACATTAAGGGTGTATTTAGTGTCCTAAATGGACTGCTATGGACATAAAATATCGGTAACACTTGAACTAACCATGAGCAGTACATTTGTTACAGTATTTATTTATCTTTGTTAAAGTAAATAAAAATGCAGCTGTTGGTTGTTTGTTCATGTTAGTTCACAGTGCATTAACTCATGTTAACAAATCCAACTTTTCATTTTAATAATGTATTAGTAATTGTTGAAATTTAAATTAAGTAAGGGATAATGTACATCCAGACAGTTTTTATCTCAGAATAAGGGGTCTAAAATATTTTATTAGGTCTTTAAACACAAAGCTTTCGCGGAGAGAGCAGTTGCTAACGTGGCAAGTTCAAACTAGACGGACATTTAAGAGATACGGTATTCAGTCATACCACTCATTACACAGCATTTCACCACATAAATATTATGGAGATAAGAGATATTGATTTCAGATTAAACCATTTTAAAATCGTACCTGTTTGTATCTTATAATCCAACACTGTACAAAACAATAGTCACAAAATGGCAGCAGCTGTGTTTGTATGAAACAAGCGAGTCCACGATACCGGATGGCATAATTAAATAACTACACAAAATATTGACTGAATTTTAATATTTTATTAGCTCACCAAATGCAAAACTTCCACGAAGAAATACCGGTCCTAGTATTCAGTACTCAAGTATTCCACAGAGCCGTGTGATAAAGATTAATAAATGTTGTAGAAGTATTGTTCATTCTTAGTTCATGTTAACTAACGTAGTTAACTAATGTTAACTAATGAAACCTTATTGTAAAGTGTTACCAAAATATCTTATAAACAGCATTAAAAAAGTACTCAGGTTAAAGAAATATTGTAAATATGATGACTTTATACCTGTTTCTTGTCTGTTTCAGGTACATGGCTGAAATATTCACACGCTTGCCAAAATAAAATATTCTCCTCACTGAACTCTTTCTTCAGAAACTCCTGCAGGATGAAGAGAAAAAGAAATAAGATCAGGTAATTAATCTGCAAAACATACAAAAAAGTGTTTGTGCAAAATGGTTCTTCACATGTTTTGTCTTTCATTAAAAACCTTTCAACTACGAAAAAAGTCTCAGTATCTACTCACTCACTGACTACATTAAATTCTCTAGGCATTACTTGTTTTAGAGATAAGGAAAATCCTTTCCAAACACTTTCTTGTGGTTTTCTTTGAAACCTTGAATTCAACGAGTTATGCAACCTTGCTAAAAAAAACTTTACAACTTATGCAAGTTTTGATAAGAAAGTATCTGAGGACTTCACATTTTCAATTCAAATGCATAAAGCATAACTTGTATTCTCAGACAATATTGCTAGAGGATTCTTTAACACAGTGCGGCCCCTTTGCAAAAGGATTACATGGACTGATTCGACGTACCGAGAAATATCGTACACCAACAGGATCCTGTAGCAGGCGCTCAAAGCAGACAGCCCATGATGCAACACGCCGTTCAGTGTGGCGTCTATGGCATTGCACGCTAGGTAGGCTGGCATTGCTGTTCAGACTGTTATCACTGCCGCAGCCTTTCAGGTCCACACTGTTCAGCTCTAGGCACAAACAATGAGATAACAATGTACGTATTATTCACACCAAACACAGAGGCACACTAATTTTTGTTAAGAAGAAGCTTATAATAACATGAAAGTTTTTTTTTTACATTTTATTTCACATTTTACATATGACACTCATACAAAAGAATCCTTCAAAACCCAGAAATGCCCAACAGGACTGCCTGAAAAAAAAGTCAGGGTGTTCTAAATTAAGACCATACTCTTAAAATAGACCTGCGTTTAAAAAATAAACAACAGAAACGTCAGAGCTAGATGTGAGATATTAAATTATATCATCAGTCCTTAACCTGATTTCTTAAATCACCTGACACTTCTGCTGCTGCTGTTAGATTAGATGCTCTCCTTTTAGTTTCTGGGTGATTCTGGTGTGGTCGGTGAGCTCTTGTAATCAAATACTATCGATTAAAGTTACAAAGCACATTCTTCTTTAAAGGCACAGTTCGCTAAACATGAAAAAAGTCCTTATTTACTTGCCCACGTGTTCCAAACTCATGTGCTGTAATTTTATCTGTGGAACTCGAAAAATCAATCAGTTCATAGAGAACAGGAGTTGTCATGTTGCATAAACAACAAAAATTAGCATAAAAGTCATCCATATGACTTCATTCCATGACGCTATGAACTGTTACTTGTACGCACAAGGTGAGGAATAATGCCTTGAGTGAACTCTTTCTTAAATAATCCTCAAAAACACTGAAAGGAACATCGATAAGCATTTAGTAACGTAGTCAACAACAAAAAAGGCTAAGCAAGACAAAAACTGCTTTAGCCCAGCTGAAAATAAAAACATACACTAAAAAACAAGCACTCAGAAGAAATCCCAAGGTTCATTTTCAGATGGACTCCCTCTGAAAGAACCTCAACAGACCATGGGTCACTATCAGCACGACCTCTTACCTGGGTAAAGCTGGTACGAGCCTGTGTGATGCCACTTCACCAGGTATTTCATGCCAATTGGACGCCAATTGGCTTTAACATCCATCACCCCACATTACACACACTGCCACGGTGAAGAGCCATTAAACTGTCCACAGAGCTAATGTACGCGCTTGAAGCTAACTTTATCAGCAACTAGGAACTATCTAAACAACACAGACACGGTGACAAGCCTACATGCATGTATAGTGGTAAACAGATAGTAGCCTGTGCACAAAGCTCTGAACGGGTAGATGATAAATTATTGAAAGCAGAGAGAGGAGGGAAACTTAGAAGGTAGAGGTAACAGGAACCTGCAACATTAATGTTGAACCAGCACAGCCAACCGGTAGCACCATAACTGAAGACAAACGTGCACACACAAACAGATGAGACCGCACTGCATAAATTGCCCATTGGTCCTTTTATAAAAAGGGGTCAATGACAAATAAGAGTGCCCACAATTAAATATGCAACTTACTCATTCTCAAAAAAGTTTTAAAATATACGTATATTTCTTTTTTTGTTATTATGATTTATTAATTCATACATTTAAATATATATTATGTAATAAAAATGTATAAAAAATATAGCTAGTTTTTGAGGAGTCACACCACATGACATTTTACAACCGTAACTACCCTTGTCTTAACAAAAATTTGATATTATAAGACACTTTACTGACATTTTCACAGTCATGAGAGACTACAGAGGTTTCTTATGATATCATTTCCTATTTTAAGTTTCTGTTTTTTTTTTTTTTTGCCTTATCGTTGGCCGAACCACGTGATTTTTTTGGGGCGGACAAAAGTTTTTGGAATATTAATATGCAGTGATTTTTGTTAGTTTTTTTTCCCCTTAAAAATAATAATGAACGGTTATGCCAAACTAATTAACACTTTACTTTTCAAGAATTTTTTTTTTCATTATGATAAAATAAATGCATCACCCTCACATTTTTATGCATTTTTTATTCTTTATGCTTCTCCCAAAAAATACCAAAATGAATTTTAATTTAGATATTAAAAACATGTTTATCATAGAGGAAGTTCATTCAAGTATTTCTATTTATGAATTGCTTTTTGAATAAATGAATAGATCAAGACCAAAAAAAATCTGCAGCATGTCATTGACTAGCCTGACTACGTCAGACTTCCTACTTCCACTCAATTTCATTTCGCTTCTGTAGTCAGTCTGAGATAGCAGCCTATCTTTCAGTTTTCCAGCGGCCTTCGGACGGCCGGGCCAATCAACGAACAGAGGGCGGGCTGAAAGCCGTGACGTAGATGCTGATTGTACCGTGGATGCGTAGATTTACTTCACATAATCTGTAAAAGTCGTTCACAGCCATGTTTACTCCGGCATTTCGCTCGATGGTTTTGTTTTCGCATCATACATGGGTTTACAGTGGAAGTAAGATGCGGCTGAGCATGCGCATAACACACGCCATAACCAAACGTCATGTGATTGGCTTACGGGTAACCAATAATTTTAAACTTCAGACAAGCGCCCCCCGCGAGAGAGAAAACAGTTCTCTATTATGCCATTCCAGACTCTGTCTACGAAGCAAAGCGAAGTAGCAGAGTTTGGTAATACCAGGCTAGTCATTGACCCCTATAGATGCAGATTCCTGTAAACTAACTAGTCTTGCACAAGGAGAGGTCTCGCTCTCCCAGTTTAAAACTAGATTAAAGACGCATCTCTTCAGCCAGGCATTCATATAATACTTTTAATCTTACAGTTAAATCCGACCTCTAGTTTATAAACGCCAGAGGAGAACTGGCCCCCGACTGAGCCTGGGTTCTCCCAAGTTTTTTTTTTCTCCATTAGGTCACCTGATGGGGTTTTTCGGTTCCTTGCCACTGTTGCCTTTGGCTTGCTCAGTTGGGGATATTTGGGGACATTTAATTGAATTAATCAATCAACAATACTATTGATCAGCATTACCAAACGTGGACGTTTTCCACTAGAAACAAACATTGATGTATTATTTTAATTTAATACTGTGAAGCTGCTTTGATACAATCTGTATTGTGAAAAGCGCTATATAAATAAACTTGACTTGACTTGACTTGACAGACTGTAAAACTCACTCCGAGGCGTCTACAAGAACACAGCTCAAGAAGTCTAAAGACAGCAGAAAAATGAAGAAAATGAAAGGTTGCTGAGATTTGCACTTTGATCTCAAGATGGATGGGTATTACTGACATTTGAAGTGGTTCCCCAAGTTAACTCACTCTCTCTTCGCTTTCACGGGCAGATTTACGACATCCTGCTATGCTGATAATTGATCCTGGAGCAGTTTCTAAGGGATAAATCTGGCCCCGGGATCTGAACACTGATCCAGCCTGCCTGTCCTGGTTAACTGCAAGCTGATCTCAATTCAGATCCTCTCTCAGTCGTTGTGTTTGAAAGGCAACTTGATAACAACACAGACATTAAAAACGATACTACAGGATTGTAAGTGTAACAGCCCACTGAAGTAAATTCCTCACAGTTTTGCATTCATACATTTGTCCCTATGTGCCTTTTGTTATGCATAAGGTTGAAAGATCTATGGCTCTGACTGGCAGCGTTAAGCAAACATTCACAGAAACCCTGGCACATTCACACATGCTAATTGGGACATCGAAGGGGGATTCGGGAGGTAGTTAGGGCTTGTTCACTCCTAGTGCAGTTGGATTTGAAATGCAGAGATTTAGGCCAAAACAGTAACTCGCTCTGGCATGAAGAATCACAGACAACACACTACTTATGGTACAACCATTGGTGCTGTTCCTCATTAATGGTTTTGTATAAAAAGAGGAAGTTGGACTGAAGGTTTAAAGAAGCACGTAATGAAACATTAGAATTTGCTTTGGCACATTATACTGTTCAGATACAATACATTTATGGTGATTCGGAAGGAAAAGCGATCACAAATAATGTTGGAAACTGATCTCAAAAATAGCCAGAAGCACTTCAATTACATTGTTTACACTGATAAAATGGCACAAAGACTTTGCCTTGATTTGTCTACATTCATCCAACAAGCACTTATAGAGTAAAAATTGGGGGGATGGATGGCAGATGGAACAGAGAACCAATCTTATCAAGAGATCAGGCGACTAAAAGACAGCCAAACTGGTGTTTGCTTTCTCCTTCATTTGGTTAGAGCTCTCTGTTTCAGATCTACATATACAAACTACATTAACATTGAAAACACAGCATAGAAAACAACAGCGAGCCTGATACGAGATATTAGAAAAGAGCTGTGAGTAATTGAGGAAATGTGAGTAGTTTAGGAAAAGAGCACAAGATGGTGAAAGTAATGGATATATGAAGAATGTAAAAGTAATTAGATCCCAAAGAGACCAAGATGTTTAGGAGTAAAAATATGACAGGTCTTATGAAGTACAATAAAAACTGTGATAGAAAAGTGGAATGAAATGGAATACCGAAAAACAGACAATTGATCAAGAGGATCAGATGTGATTTGAGGTTTTGATATCGAAACATTGATTACTCACCACCATCGGAGACAGCCGCAGACTGCAAGAGAACACAGAAAGACATGTGTGAGTGACTCTCTTCACCAACACAAATACACTCTGAAGTCTGCAACATAGCAGGGTACTCTGGTGGCATGATACACACACCAGCTCTTCCTGTTTTACTGCTAGTCTTTCACACACACACCTCCTCACTCATTCAGAGATAATGAGATGCATCAGGCACATTCCAGACCACGCCCACTGTGACACATCAGTGCCGCCCAGTTTGATTAGCCTGGGCATGTCATGGTTTAGTAAGAGATTAAGCAAGAGACTGAAACTTTCTTTATATTACAAATATTGAGTCATAGAATTTTTACACAAATAGTCAAAGCAGATTCTTGGTTAATTGTATCAACCTATATTTTGATAAGGCATTGCATTAGTGATATTTTCACAGTATAATTACCCATTTATTGCAAGGTCAAATGATGCATGTTACTGTCATAACAGAGTTACAGCATTCAGGCAATAAGTGGATGTGTGGGATGGGGGCCAAATGAGTGATTTCCTTTAAATGTGGGCTCAAACGTCAGTAAGTGATGAAATACCCAGGGTGTGCTTAAATAGTAGCACTTTATCTACAAATAGTACACTAATAAAACTGGGAGCAACTACTTTGATTTCGATTTGGGCCTTTTTATTTGATTAGTATACGCAGCGGTCCAAAATTTTTAGGTCAGTGAAAGTTTTCAGAGTTTTTTTGACAAAAATGTAAAAAGTGATAGTTAAAGGAGAACTCCGGTCAATTTTAACATTGAGCTCATTTTTTGCTGTCAGTACAGAGAACAACGACAAAAATCGGTGTTGCCTACACCTTTTTAACCTCTTTTTCAAATTTGCACCCTGTTGACTTCAATGGGGCAATATTTAAACCTGCTTTTAGCCTCTTAACATCTTTGATGTGTCATTACAAGTGCACAGCCAATGTGAGTGATTCCTTCAGAGTGAACACGGGTGAATCTGACTGCAGTAGATGTGAATGATCCACAGTAATCGATTGTCGAGTTCACGCGCGTGATCATAGGTACTAAACCTATGCGCGTGAACTCGACAATCGATTACTGTGGACTTCGACCGAAAACAGGAAGAAAATACAGGTATGTGCGCTGGCTGAATTAACATCACTGTTATTCATATCTTTCACATCTACTGCAGTCAGATTCACCCGTGTTCACTCTGAAGGAATCACTCACATTAGCTGTGCACTTGTATTGACACATCAAGGATGTTAAGAGGCTAAAAGCAGGTTTAAAACTTGCCCCATTGAAGTCAACAGGGTGCAAATTTTAAAAAGAGGATAACACGGTGTAGGCAACACCGATTTTTGTCGTTGTTCTCTGTATTGACAGCACTCCAAATTTACAAAAAAATGAGCTCAATGTTAAAATTGACCGGAGTTCTCCTTTAAGACATTTAGAATGTTACAAAAGATAATCAAAGAATCATCAAAGACGTATCACAGTTTCCACAAAAATATTAACCAGCATAACTGTTTTCAACTCTGACGATAATTAGAAATGTTTCTTGAGCAGCAAATCAGCATATTAGAACGATTTCTGAAGGATCATGTGACACTGAAGACTGGAGTAATGGCTGCTGAACATTCACAATATTACTGTTTGTACTGTATATTTGATTAAACAAATGCAGCCTTGGTGAGTATAAGAGCCTTAAATATTAAAAAAATCATAATGACCTCAAACATTTGAATGGTATATATTAAAAAAAAATTATTATATAAAATATAATAAACTAAAGATCACACAGCACAACATGAACTAGAGTAATCTATAAAATAATAAAAGTAGCAAGAATTAAAATGAATCTGTGAATGTTTTTCTACATCTGTGAAAATGGTGAAGAAAAAATCTACAGAATTATGATGAATGGATGCAAATAAGGCTGACAGTACTATACTGTTAAGAGCTGAAAACATTATAAAACTGGCCCAAAATATTCCAACTTCACATTTTATTCAAACAACATTGATCCAATAATACCCGTATAAAATGGGCCTAAACAAATAAAAACAGGGATGTGCAGGGAATTCAGAAGAATTATGACTATTAAAATGACCATGTCAATCACCTCAAATAAAATAGCAGTTGATCTCCAAAAGAACTGAATCACACATTGTTTACTCACTCAAAATTGATCTAAGCCTTCTCAAGCTAAATGCATATTCCTATGACAAGAAATTCGTTTCCATATATACAGGCCTAGAAATGGTTATTAAAAGAGATTAAAGGACAGTAAAAGAGGAGTCTGATCATGTACAATCCAGAAACAGTTCTGGGGAAGAGGGGAAAAAAAAACACATCAGGCAGCTGGTACCAGGACAGATAAACAGAAAGATGGATGGAGTTTCCATTGAACAGTCTATACAAACAAACGTGCTGGAACTACAACATGTCCTCTCCCAACACTACCTTGTAATTAAGCCATAATTGACCCTGGTGTTATTTATTACTGCGTTTGGAAAATAAGTGGGATTTTCAAACTACAAATTGGAAGATAAAAAATCCTAGAAAATGTGGAGAATGTGGAAGACTTGGCTCAAAAGCTGACTCTGTCCTTGGTCAACATGTTGGAGATGACATCAGCACAGCCTGTAACTTCATTATATTGGTCTAGTGACATCAGGGACACATTCTACACTGTCTAACATCAACTACATTAACATTACGGATGACTGTGAGGTGTAAATCATTGACTGCTGAGCCTTGCTGAAAGCTAGATATCTTTCCTATATAAACACAACAGTGTTAAATATTTGTTTTCACAATATACAGTTTATCACATATCCTCCATTTACATTAGGGTAATAGAAACATAGTCACTCTCACACAATGAGGTCCTATACGTCTCATTCAGTTATGCTTTCATTTTTAGTATGTTGTCAAAGGACTGCATGAGGCATTTAAAACGAAACCAAAATATTAATAAAATAAACTATTTGCTGCAAAATACAAAATTTGTATAGCAATTTAAATAATAAAATAAATCAAATGATTAAAAATCATGTCAGTGGTGCAGTGGTGCTAACTAGGAGTAACACCACTGACAAAAGATCAGGGTACTGCCAAACTCTACAGTTATTTAGTGTGACCTTGAATGCATTGAGAAAGGAGATAAAACTAATTAAACACAGTAGGTTTAATGCACTTTGATCTGTTTCCCACCACCGTGTAGATTGAGTCACTTTTGGAGAGAGCTGCTCTTAAACTAACCTGGTAAAACCAAGTACTAATACACTATTTGAAAACAACATCTGAAACTGGAAAATCAGGCTTTAAGTATAACAATGGGAAGACAGCTACTGCAGATCAAGATAATGTTGAATTGATAATTCTTCAGAACCTGTCCGGATGAAATGTCACGAACACATTCCAGAGAAAGCAAAGTGCTAAGCATATTGCCTAGATATATTCTTCTCTCTTATGTTCTCCCTTCATCCTGCACCATCTAACCCCTTCTGTTTCCCTCCCTCCTCTTCTCATTCCAGTGGGTTCCCTTCATTTTTTGGCAGTGGAGCTGCTTGTAACCACATATTGAAATATAAGTGGCCTTTTCCAAGCCCCCATAATTCAACCTCTCCACCCCTCACATTCCTGACTCTTTCTACCCCAAATCTCTTTCTGCCTTCTTAATGTAACGTAGAAGACCGTGGCTCACAGAAGCTGCTAGGAGGGCTGATGGTGCTCATTGTTCACAGTTAATGAGGTTGATGTAAAACAATATCTATATTTTTAGCAGAGTAAAATCTATAAATCTATTTATCACCACAAGCTAGTGTAGTTTTTTCCCATGAATTCCATGTGACGTAAGCATAGATTGTCACTGCGAAAGGAAATTCAGGAAGATCCTGAGGCTGTTCAGGGGAACAGTGTACAATTAGAAAAAAAAAAAAAAAAAAATTCAATTGAATTCAATAAACATACATAAGAATTGTTCACAATTAAGGCACAAAGGCATGATGTTTGTATACATATAACTTCACAAAGGGAGGCCTGTCATGAAACAGAATTTGCATGCAAGCTATTTCTATAATGTTCTATAATGTCATTTCTGAGTGAATCTGGACATTCAACAAGGGGTGGAGGGAGTTGCAGTCACACACTTCACACAGCCTATTCAATGGTTCTGTTACTGGGAACATGGTTTTTAGAAAGTTCTTTTCTCATAGTTAATATTATCTCATAATATTATCTCATAAGTTAATATTATCTCATAATATGGCAGCAGGTATATTGGGCTGATGTTACTTTAAAGCTGCCGTCTGCAACATTTTTTTGATAATATTCAGTGAAACCGACACTTTAATCAAAAATAAAATAAAAAATTCAATTAAATTCAATAAACATAGATAAGAATTGTTCACAATTAATCTATAACATGCATTTAAGAAGTAGGGTGAATTTCTATTTCATGGCAACTTTAATATTTTGAATATTTAAAGATATTTTTGAATCTTTTTGGAAATATTGATTAATAAATCAAGTTAGGTCACCACTTGATGTCCAATGTAACATCTGGGTCCTGAGGCAAAAAAAAAAAACGGTTGAGAACCACTGCACGGAGTTGTTCACACTACAGTCTAACAGCCCAGAAAAATAAATGAATTATTTCAGATGAGTTATCAAAGCATCAAGAACACGTAAGTTCAGCCACATCTTGCTTTCATCTCAGCATCTCTCTCAGTCTGATGACCCTGGTGTGACAGGCTGTGGAGAGATCCATAAATACCTCAGGGTTTACATATACTTTCAACTCTATGCAGCTGGATGGCCTGTGATCTCTCTCTCTCTCTCTCTCTCTCTCTCTCTCTCTCTCTCTCTCTCTCTCTCTCTCTCTCTCTCTCTCTCTCTCTCCTGTAGGATCAGCAAACACAAAGACTCAGTCTATATATATATATATATATATATACAGTATATATATGACAGAATCAACATAGAGCGGTTATGATAGCTTTCTTGGACAGTGATGCTTCAACAACAAAATGCAAGAAGAGGTTGTTTATTGAGCATGCATGCTATTATAAACATCATCCCACAAAAAATGATAAGAATGTTCTATGTGTTACGACAGGTCTGGTCAGTTGTAGGGTGGATAGGGATAGGTCACCTATAAATAACTTGCATCACTTGCTTGTAAAACTCATTTGCGAACAATGAAGTTGATATACCTCAAACCAAGTCAAACATTTACATTAATATCCACAAACGTGAATGAGATTTGAGAGTTTTAAGTGCAAACTAAATATGCATGTACCAAACCTCACTTGTATGTCCAAGTGTGTTTGTTTGTTACAATGCTGTGGGTAACACATGCACAACACCTCAATGTACCAGCTGACACATGGATGACTTTATGACAGTGTGAAAGAATAGCTAGTTCACACTCACAAAGGCATGATGTTTGTATACATATAACCTCACAAAGGGAGGCCTGTCATGAAACAGAATTTGCATGCAAGCTATTTCTATAATGTTCTATAATGTCTTTTCTGAGTGAATCTGGACATTCAACAAGGGGTGGAGGGAGTTGCAGTCACACACTTCACACAGCCTATTCAATGGTTCTGTTACTGGGAACATGGTTTTTAGAAAGTTCTTTTCAACTTTCTATACATCTGAACTTCATCCAATAATCATGAAAAAATGCAATATCATGGTTTCCACAATAATATTAATCAGCACAACTGTGTGTGTATATATATATATATATACACATACATACATACATATATATGTATATATGTATATATATGTATATATATATATATATATATATACACACATATATATATATATATATATATATACACACATATATATATATATATATATATATATATATATATATATATATATATATATATATATACAGTGCTATGCATAAGTTTAGACACCCATGCTAAAGTTGACTAAAAAGAGGAATAAAAAATCATCTTTTGGAAATTGAACTTAATGCCTTAATTTAAAAAATGAGGAAAAATCCAACCTTTAAGGACACCAATTTTCTTTGTGAATGAATAATGTATCGTAAATAAATAAATGTTCTTCCTTAAAATACAGGGTGCATAAGTCTGGACACCCCTGTGTTAAATTCCCATAGAGGCAGGCAGATTTTTATTTTTAAAGGCCAGTTACTTCATGGATCCAGGATACTATGCATCCTGATAAAGTTCCCTTGGCCTCTGGAATTAAAATAGCCCCACATCATCACATAGCCTTCACCATACCTAGAGATTGGCATGGGGTACTTTCCATAAGATCATCTCTCAATGCAAATCAAACTAGCTATTAGGCTAACTGAAATAAAACCATGCCAATCTCTAATTTTTTATTCCTCTTTTTAGTCAACTTTAGCATGGGTGTCTAAACTTATGCATAACACTGTGTGTATATATATATATATATATATATACATATATACATAAATACATCTACATATATAATATATATATATATATATATATACACATATACATACATAAATACATACATACATATACAGGGCTTGACATTAACTTTTTTGCTCACCAGCCACTGTGGCTAGTGGTTTTCCAAAGTTAATAGCCACTCACCATTTTCATTGGCCACAATTTTGACATCGATACAATGGGGAAAAACTGCCATAAAGATATTTTTAATATTATCTCATAATATGGCAGCAGGTATATTGGGCTGATGTCACTTTAAAGCTGCCGTCTGCAACATTTTTTTGATAATATTCAGTGAAACCGACACTATAATCCAACAGAACAACATAAATAAGGTGGTTTTAGAAAAAAACAGAGCTTCTAACTCCACCTGGAGCGTGTTATTTGTTTTGCAAATATCCACTTCTCCCGGATCATCGGGTCCAATCAGCGCAGGGGGGGGGTGTGTGAGATCTGACTGTCAATCACAGGTCGTGCACACGCCACAGATCCCCCTCCCTCGCGCACGTTACAATATCACATGCACACAACACGCCTGAAGTTCGCCTGAAGATTGTACGAAGCGTGATGGCGGAGAGAAAATCTACTAACAAGCTTCCAATTCCTCGGTTATTGCTATCTATGGATAGATTAGCCAGGGCAGCCTACCTCCGAGTCCATGGTGTTAATCGATGCTGAAAAGACGGACGCGTTCACAGAAAATCAGGTACACACGCACTGACGAGCACGACCTCGATGGGAGGGTGCTCGCTGGTAGTGGGGGAGGGGCATGAGAGTTGTAAACATTCAACATTTTGGCTAAGTTGACCCAATCTGCCAGACTTGCAGCTTTAAGACCTGACAGACGGATCCGATATACTGTTACACGTGTTTTCTTTCTCAACATAACTGATTGTGTTTACATGAATTAAATACTTGCCAAGACTGGCATTTTGACATTATCATAATTTTGACTGTTTAAGCGCAATAAGCAGCGAAAAAGAACTCAATTTAGTACTGAGACACGACTTTATGTGCGCGCACTTTAGGTGTGAGCATAAAATCTGCGGGAATGAGTAAAATTATGTGCAATATGCAAAATCCCATGCCCTGTAACACAACAACAACAATATTCATCAGTAGCAAATGAAACGAGTGAGGGGAGATGGGTTTGTGCGTCAACTTGCTGTCGGAGAGATGAGAGAGTGAGAAAGCGCATGCATTTGGTATCGTGTATCTATTTGATATGTATCGAAAAATCTATATGTATATACATACAGTATATATGCATGTATAGGCTAGTAGGTGTGTGCTCAGACTGAGACAGAAGGAAAACCTGAAGGGAAATTAAGGATGTCAGTTGTGTTCTCTGTAATGTTGGTCAAAAAACATGTTTGATGACCACACTCCCTCTCCCACAAACACTTCCAATAAGGTGTTTGAAAAGTAACAGACAGGGTTTTTCCAAGCCTAACACACTGTGGTTTGAGAAGAGGCAGGAAACTGTGGGACTAACAGCTAACGGACAAACAGATTCCAGTGTTTACATTTGAATCTGAAATGAATAGCGCCTCGCATTGAGTGCTACATTCCCTGGAATAGAAAGAGTGAGTTGTGTGTGTCTACAAAATACAAATTGAGGAGAGTATCCAGCACTTGCCTATTTGCTTTGGCTTTGCGAATGCTCAAGCTCACTTACCGCACAAACTCTTTAGGACAGACATATGAGCGGTAGTATCTGACAATACTACCATACAAAATACCCATGTCTAATCAATCTGCACACATTTGGATGTAGTTTTATGGGGGGAAAACTGAGCTAATGTAGCCCAGGTGTGTTCTGTCTCTTCTCCCTTTCAGACAGCAGGTCTGGAGGATGTTTACAGAGCCATTGAATTTGGGGACTAACAAAAAAGACATCTCTAACATCTTACAACGACTCATGGAGAGACAAGTCACGGTCTAGACTCACAAAAAAAGAGACAGATAAAGAGACACTAAGAAACATGGAATATAGCAGAGAAAGAAACCAAAAGGTAACAACTTTTTGCCACTCACCGTATACAAGTAGCAGACCCTTTTAAACGACAGCCTCTTTATCAGACTCATGGTCTTTCCGCGACGTATGTCCGCTCATATAGCGCAGCTCCCAACGTGTAGAGACCCAACGCATTGACTAACGAATCCATTCCTCTCTTACGTCTTAGACTGCACTGATTTCATTCCTCTAGAGCAAGAGCCGACATGCTTTCCGAGCGCAGGACAGACACTCAGTCTTACTGACGAGGAAGTTCCATTCTGACTCTGTGCTGTTACTATGACAACCTGCAGAAAGCGCCTGGGTTGCGAGAAATTCAGATGGAGAAGAATACGACGGGATTCTCTCGTTCCGCTCTTGCTCTCTTTGCTTGACCTGTGTGGTAACTAAAAAAACAGATGTCAGACTTGGTAATCTTTTTCAACGCAGACTAGCGCCTCTCTCTTTCTCTCCCTTAGAGGAATCAAGAAATGCTTACTCGACCGTTTCCCCATCCCTGGTTCTGCCACAACTCAAATAAATCCTCCATTCAAGACAAAAGAAAGCACTCACTCCGGGCCTCCAACGTCACTGCCACTTCAAATAATCATCCGTCTTAATTTCCCAACGTCTAAAAACACACCCGGGGAACTCGCCAGCCGGGCTCTGCTGAGTTTCTTAGTGCTGTAAAAAATGTGGAATCCAAGAGGATGGACAGGCCTCTGGAACGTCCTGCTGAACGGCGTGTTTTTGGAGGAAAGTGTAGTTGGAGAATGACGTAAGGTGAATGACCATGCCGTGAGAGTGGATGTTAATGAAAGGCAGGTTCTGGAGCGGGTCATATCAGAACAGAGAGAGAAAGTAATAAAAATATCCCAGAGCAGGAGGTACAAAGGCAGTGTTTGATACAAACCTCATGAGCTCGATTCAAAAATATGAGCGGCAAAATTGGCAATTTCCTGAGTAGAAGGGTGAAAAAAGGAAAGATCTTGAAAAAATACTTGGCAAATGTATTTCAGAGAACAAAAAACAATATAGAGGACCATTAAAATTATTCTGTTTGGCTGCTGGTGAGAGATCTTTAAAGGAGGTTTGAGAGCTTTATTTTTAGTATTTTGGGTGGGCTGTTTATTTCATCTCCCGTCACGAAAGCCAAAACACAGTTTGGATCCATTAAAATGATCTTTATATGATTTATGATCTATAAGTTTATTACTACACTATAAATATGGAACACCTGCATATGGCCCTCTGTAAAAAAAAAAAAAAAGTTTTAAACTAAAGCTGCCTCTCAAAAATTTGATTCGCGTCTATACAATTAAATAGGTCTCATAAATCAAAATATTCAATTTCAACTAGAATATATACAGAATATTTGTTAATGAATTCTAATAAATAAAAATATAATTAATAGTTAATAGGCCTACAAATATAATTTTAAACCATTAAAAATATATTTATAATTTTAAAACTATTTAAAAAAGAATTCTCTTTTTTAAGTTCTCGACTGGGTATGCTGGGGTAAATAGCAATGTCACAGCATCAGAAATTGATGGCTTTGAATGAGTTGATGAGCTCTGAAGGCAGGAATACATGACTCTACATGACTTTTGCCCTTATTTTTGCCCCCATGTGCAGTATGAACGTGTCAACACTAGTTAGATTTTGGGCAAGCGAAGTTGCCCAACTAATCATGTAGTTTATGGTGGGGAGTTGGGACAGACTCAGATTTTTTAACTTCAGATTCTGATTCCAATCCAGTTGCAAGATGAAATGTCCTGATATTTAGAGCTGATTTTAGATTTGTTGCGTAAGCCTATCTCTAAGCAATGAGGCGCGTGTAGTAGACATGTATTAGAGCTGCACGATTAATCGTTAAAAGATCGCGATTTCGATTCAAACACCCAACGCGATCACATTTCGAAATAACAAAACCGGATCATTCAGATCTACGTCGGCGCTGCCGCTGAGCGAGAGAAAGAAGTTGTCATGTAGGCTTTAAGTATGAAACAGCTTAACAAACAGCCTTTTCAACCACAGCATCGTTATTTCTGTGTTACAAATATTTATATTTTAACAGAAGAACTGGGATAAAACTTCATATAAACACAGAAGCGATCATGAGGCACTTCAAATAACGACGTTATAGATTGCGTCATTATACGCCAGACCGACAAGTGACTGAACATAAGTGAGTGAATAAATTTTTTTTTCATTGTATCATTCATTCAAAAGATTTGTTCAAAAAACCTTGATTCATCCATAATAAGTGAAGATTGTATGAGTGAGTCATTGAATCATTCATTCAAATCAATGAATCAATGGA
This sequence comes from Scardinius erythrophthalmus, assembly GCF_964197995.2. NCBI lineage: Eukaryota > Metazoa > Chordata > Actinopteri > Cypriniformes > Leuciscidae > Scardinius > Scardinius erythrophthalmus. Next base: position 33,482,117 of record NC_138223.1, read on the forward strand.
TTAAAAAAATACATTTGTTCAGAATCATTACACATTTTAAATAGACTGCAGCAATTAACATTTGTAAGAACCTCTAATAAATTACATGTTATTTTGTGTAGTTGTCTTTTCAGAATCGTGATCTCGCCTTGAAACCAAAAAATCATTCTTAATTTATCCAGAATCGTGCAGCTCTAACATATAGCGTATTCAAGTTTCACATTAGGAAAATACAAGGTTCGGAGGGAAGTTGGTTATGAATAGAGAGGTATGACAGTGCTTTAGATCACAGCTGACAGCACTTATTCAAACGCATTGCTAGGTCCAGATCTTTACTCTAGTATGTGGCACACATTTCAGATGGAGATTAGCTCTCTGAATCAGGGGAAGTCCTGGTGCTCTCAAGAGAAAACCAATAGTTCTTAATCAAATCTAAAGTCATTTTAATGCAGATCCACATTCTTTTTGGTTCTCATGACCGTCCTCTCTGGCTGTTCCCAGTGGGCATGAAGGCATTAACAGTGGTTCTCTCTTCCTGGCATATAGACGGAAGTCTATATAGAAAGATATCTCATCTGGGAATGTAAGTGGCCATTACGAAAATATTTTATATAATATTCAGTTCTATATTATAATATATTACAATTATAAGGTTTCACGGCATATGCTTTGGTGAGCTTTTATGATTTTAAATAATTTTAAAGTGTTAAATACACAACTATGTCAACTGTGCTAAAAACAAGCCTGAATACACCCTTTAGTCTTAACTAATCTAAGTACTGTAGTGAATGCTAGATTTGACCAAATTTATATTAAGTTGTGTTTCATTCATCCAAAATAATTCCTTTATACATAAACATGGATGACAAGCCTGATCAACATTTGCAAAACACAAAAATTACAATTGGCTTGAAGAAAGATAAATAGCACAAACAATATAGATGATGGGGACACTGTTCAACAATACATAATGTAGATATACTTGTTATTTACACAAAGTAAAGTTTAAAGCGGATTTCGTCATTAAAAGACAACATTGTCTCAATACTGCCCTCTGCTGTTTCTTCCAACACAGGCACACACTCACTCGTACACAAAATGATTCAATACTATGAATTAAAAACAATTTTAAATAGTACATTACATAATGCTTGCAAATGCTTTACAAGGAATCCAAGATGGATCTTAATTATATTTAGTGAAATTTTGAAGATCAATTTTAATCAAGCAAAAAACAAATCTTACAAACTTCTGTTCTAGTTTTGTGTGAAATGCTTCCCTTCCAAAGAAATAGAAGGGAAAAAAAGCCATTTTCCCCAAACTTAAATAGCACACAACTTAATTTCAAATCCCAAATGATTTCACTCCCAAAGTATTAATGTTTCACGCAGCGTCCTTTATGAGATCTGATTAAATTAGCTGACACTTTTTGATTAGTGTTCTTCTATCTCGAAGAGGAGGACAGCTTTATATGAAATGTTTGTTTTGTCTAAGCCTGTACAATTTCAACAATAAAACACTCTAACACACTCACGCAATTGAGATACGTGAGACTGAAGACAAGGTTTGCTTTAAAATTCACAGCTGACACCTGAATAACCACAAAAAACTCAAATAATGGTAAAATAAAATTCCCCAAAAATTATGGCAAATACAGAAATCTTTCATCAGTAGCTCTTAAGAATTTGATGACACCTGATTGGACAAATCAGGTCACATGATTATCATATGCAAGATGATTCGTGATCAAACCATAAAAGGTAAATTACATAATTAAATTTACATGTACAAATATTTTGCTAATTGCTTAAGCATACAGTTACATAATATATGTATACACTTGTCAATGAATGGCATCAAATGAGCATTCGATATGCAAATTCACTTGATAACCTGTCCCTCAGCACAGTTTTCAAACTAATTTGAGGTTTTAACAGACAAGGACCTGCATTCCAAAGCAAGATCGCACAAGTACTTGTGCAAGTGGTGTTAAAATCCAAAGAGTGCCTCCTGATCACAACCTTACTCTTAAATATTAACAGCAAACACAGACTCCTGCGACAGAGAACTGACAGAGCATCCACGACCTCCACCTCAACTAAAACACTCTACCTCTAAACACAACATGACCTGACAGATCAAACAAGCACACTAGTCCGTACAAATGTGCATGTACAGGTACTCACTCCATCAGGATTGACGCTCAAAGTTGGCTCCATGTATGGCAGTGTTAAGACTCCACAGTTGGGCGTTAAATGACTCCACGCTCTGTAAACACATCCATCCACTGGCTGCGTCCAATACGGCATGCAAGTCTGCAAACAGTCCGTGTTCACAGTCTGTCCCTGTCACTATCTCTGCGTCTTGTGTCGTTTGATTCTCTCTCTCTCTCTCTCTGTCTGTCTTTCCACCCACTCTGCTGTAATTCCTATTCCGCCCACAGAGCCCAGGGCTCACAGACAGAGATGCAGAGACACGCTCGCAAGTGGGAGTGAGTGTGTGTGCATTCACACTCATATACTTCACAGAGGCGTGAGAAACAGTCGCACACACACACTGAAATGTAAGTGCTTCACAGTGGGATTCTTCATGTTATTTACACAATGTGTTGTGTCACCTACTTAGTATGCCTTGAGCACAGCATCTGCTTAAAGAAGAGAGCGTGAAAGAATCAGTGTGTGTGTGTGTGTGTGTGTGTGTACAATTAAGGGAGTTCAGCTTCCTGGCATGTGCTTATTTCAGTGTGTGTATAATTGCAGTCGATGTACACGGCAAAAAGTATCCGGAACATTGAATTGTTAGTGTGTTTGTGTGTGCATTTGTCTTGTTTGACAGGCACTATTAAAACATAAGTCTGGTATGAAGAGCTACATTCTTCAACAAGTCCCAACCCTGTTATCTCCGTAAGCGGTGTTTGGGAATCTGAGGGGTCTGTTTTTTTTTTTGGACCCTGGAGCAAAGTAGTATCATCACTATGATAATTCAGTCAGAATTTGTGACTGATATGATATGAGGTACATGCAGCTGAGTGTATCTGACTCGGCCGTATGGAGTTAAAAATGCACCATATTTCTCATTCTATTGATTATACAATGCCCTAACATGAGATTATACACACATCTAGACACATCGATATTATACAAACATTATAGGTGAGAAAATACACTCACATATAGAAACACAACCTAAAACAAACACGTACAAACAGAGTGATACTGAAAAACTCTTCTAAATCAGGCAGTCACAAGACCGAGAGTTGAGACAAGTTGCTTTCTGGGTTGCATAATTATTAGGATTCTACCTTATTTTTTAATCAATCTTTTCAACTACAGGAAGTAATTTTCAAATGATGTGTCATTAATATTTATTTAAGCCTTGCGCTGCACAACAAAAAAATATTTAGGTTCCAATTTTCAGATTTATTATTATTGAATTCCCCCCTCCCACAATTCTAATGTTCTATGACCAGTGTGTAATCTTATGATGATTTAATCATCAAGAGCCTTGTCGTTCACGGGTGTTTTCATGACTTCATGTATGCTGAAAACTCCCCAAGAATCTCAAAGTGATTCAGATTTTTGCAATCATTCAGGCCCATTACCTCAGACTACAGCGCGGATTCAACTACTCATCATGAACCAACTTCCCTGTCTTCACGTTGGTTGAGCAAAGCCTGTATACAGGAAATCCGATTATGCAACAACAACAAAAACAGCATTATTTATATAGTCAAGATTATTTAGACTAAGACGTTCAAATCAGTAAAGTGGTCAATTTCTTCGAAAACCTTATTTTGAGACTACATGAAATGGCACTTTTTACTTCTGAAGTGTAATGAGTTGAACCAAATATTCAACAGGAACTGCACTGAAACACATCGGAAATAGTTTGAAGTGTAAAAAAAAAAGCTGTCTCTAAATGCCTAAGGGGTCTCAAGATAGCTTAATGATTTAAAATAAGATAAAATAAGCATTCAAATAAGATAAAGATTTCTCTTATTTTAATTCACCCTATCAGAAACAATCTCTTGGAAAAGCTGAAGTAGCCAAATATAAAAAGTATGATTTACAGACCTGGAAGTCGTACTTAAAACTACATAGGCACTTTTACAATAAATATATTTTCTAGTTAAAAATAATAATAATAATAAAAAAAAAACTTGGTAACACTTGAGTTTAGGATCCAATTCCCATTAACTAGTTGCTTATTAGCATGCATATTATATTGGCTGTTTTTTAGTACTTATAAAGCAAATATTATTGCCTTATTCTGCATGACCATATTCTACATCCCTTAATCCTACCCAATATCTAAACTTAACAACTACCTTACTAATTATTAATAATCAGAAATTAGGAGTTTATTGAGGCAAATGTCGTAGCTAAAAAAATAGTTAAAAAGTGAGAATTGGACCTTAAAAAAAAGTGTAACCAAATACTTTTATCCAGTAAATCACAAATGCCTCGAAAAGCCATTAAAATTTGTAAATTTGTTAAAAAGAGAGGGAAACATTTAGTGCTTAAAACTTCTGTAATCCTAAAATTGAATTTACAGAAACTAGGAGTGTCAGGTCTTTGAATATTGTTGTGGACAATGGGGGACCTTGGAGTCAAAAATAATGAGAACGTCCTTGCTTTATATGGTGGATGGAAGGGAATATTTTGGAAAAAATAAATAAAAAGGTTTGATGACATCAGCCAAAAAGTCATACAGAACCAAAGTTATTCATCTTTGATGAGAGATTAAGATAACAATTTGCTTTAAAATCATTCACCATAAGACCAGAAATGTGTATTTCAAGTTCACGAAGAAGTCAGTCTCAGGAGTGCCATTCAGTTTAAATTATCCTTGTAAAATGAGTTTGCATTTAAAAATAAACCGCATTCGTGACTCTCAACGACAGTCACGATCCGCTTTGAATCGGGGGGGAGGGTGGAATTTGTTGGCTCAGTGAGCAAACTAAAGGCTCAAAGGGCTGGCATGATGTCACACAGTGTTTGTGGGCATGAAGAGAAATGCCACCTCACCGGGTAAACACTCGCTGACAAGATAACTGCATAGCTCGCTTTCTCTTACATGATAGGCCAGCCAGAGGAAATGTGTGTGTGTCTACTGGAGAAGCCGGTAATTAGTGCCTTTCCTGAGGTTGTTTGTGTATGTTCATCTCAGAGCTTGAGAGTGTGTGTCACAGCATTTAAGGATAGTATTCAATTAGCGTGTGATTTAAGAGTGTGTATGCATGTTTATGCCTCACTGCAGAAAGTGTGTGAGTTCGTAGCAGAGTCTCTGCTAACGAGAATAATGCTGCTCGATGCTCATTAGCACACACACACACACACACTCTCTCTCTCTCTCTCACACTAATTACAGTGCTGCTTCACAAAGCGAGCTCTGTTCACACACAAGTGTCGCCACCCTGCATATGTACAGCTCTGAGAAAAGAGATGAAGCCACCGGAAGACAAGACAAAGATCTGAGGAAATAGAAAAATGAAAGACTTCAGGAAATAATAGAAGCAAGGGGAAAACATATAAAACATTCAACCTTCATTTCCATACACAGCATTATTACAGAAATATCAGTACACATGTTAGCATTTGACCAGCAAGAAAATCGTCCTGCTCTTAAGACGGTTGTTTTCTCTCTTCTTCACCGAATACAACCCGCTTTAAGCAATCAGGCCAGTGTTTGTTCCAGCCGCTCACTAGAGGAAACGTTTCATACTTTTATCTTATCATGTCCGATCAACAGTGTGACTGTCCCGTCAGAGTGGCACTCACTTTCACGCTATGAAACTCAGCTGGTAAAGAGGGATTTCTGCTCTTTAAAGGAGAAAGGATTTGATCATGAGACAAAACAAGTCTAAGAGTAACTGTTTTCTGGGATCAGTTACTCATTATTGACAGATCATTTACAAAAGTGGACATGGGTATAATAATAATTACCTTTGGAAAATAGAGATGACTTTTTTTTAAGTGTAGTTATTTCTTTAACAATAATTACTTGATTAAAATAATATACAGGATATACAGGATATTTAATAATAACAGTAATATTTAATAAATATAGTAATATTTAAGATTAAGTATGTACGATTAATTGTAAGCAATTTGGTATGTAAGCACTTATTAATTAAACCAACAATGATAATAAAGTTGAAATAGAATTTCCTTCTGAACTTTCTTTTCATCAAAAAATCTATCATAATTTCCACAAAAATATTAAGCAGCAGCACAACAGTTTTCGACATTGATAATAATAATACATGTTTATTGAGCAGGATTTCTGAAGGATCATATTGACACTGAAGACTGGAGTAATTCAGATTTTTCATCACAATTGAGAAATTAATTATATTAAACTAATAATATTTTAATATGGAAGAGGTTCTATCCAAAGCTACTTACAGTGCGTTTAGATGGCACTATAGCAATACAAAGTCATGGGTTCAATTTCCATGGAATGCATGAACTAATAAAATATAACTTGAATTAAATGGGAGTGGCTTTGGACAATGGTAAATGTGTCATGGCCAGGAAACTGAACCCATGACTTTGGCATTGATATAGCTCTGGTCCATCCTTGGGTGTTTTTAGGGTCTGTTTTGCCTGTTTTATTATCGGCCACTTCACCGCAACAACATTTACATCTATAGCACAATTGTACGGAATGAGTTATGTACAAAAGTTAAATAACTAGGGGTTCAATTCATTGGCCCAGAACAAAGATTGTATGGGTATGTATCCCCTTATTTTACTCAATCATTGTGCTATACCAAGGAGGACTTTAGTGAGCCCCTCATCAGAGGGTCTACAGTGCTCATGGCTGTCCCACTTGACAATGGAGAAATGGTAATAATGATGTTTGCCTTGGCAAGCGCCACTAATCATTGCTTTGCTTCTGATAATAAATGATTAGTGAACGACGTCGACCACAGATTGATGTTCATTTAAAATAAGTTAAAGCTGAAGTTTGTCATTTCTCCACCGCTAGCATTACTGAACGCAATTGAAAAAATTATGATTTTTCAAACATTTACCAAAAACTTGTCAGTGCCGTTGGTCAGGCAAAACCAACAGTTCCCCCCAAATCAAGCAGGTCAGCATGCTCCAACAAAACAAGCAATTTTTTCACAGCACTACAGATCAACAGTGTTTACAATTTCCAGGCAAATCAGTGTACAAATGGCTTACTTATAGTTGTCTCTGCAAATCAAGCTGAAATAGAAGAAAATATGTTCCAAATTAAGCCTCTAATTACACAAAAAAATATATAAAACCATAACAACCACTGGCATGCTGGCTATCAGGCCAGACTGAGATGTGACGCGCTGTCAGTTTTTTCATTCCCCCTGAGCGCTTCCGTCTGAGAATTACACCATTCACGTTTCACCGTCTCCTCCGTTGCCATGGCAATCTGCCGTCACTACACAGATGCACTCTATCTCTTTGACTGCTGGGTCTATAATTAAACTCACGTGTGCGAGTGTGACCAGAGCCATTAACACACTGGAATCCCCTCGCTGCGGTGTCAAATCTGTTCTACAGGCGTACAACCGTCGTTTCATAAATAAGGCCTCGACAGTTCTAACCACCAGAGGGTTGATTGTGTGTGTTTGTTTCAGTTTGCATGCATGTCTCTTGTCTCTGAAGTACTGCGTAGGTTACTCATTCCTTATGTAATCATTCCCCACCATCCGGGTGATAGGATCGGAATGCTGGGAAGTTTTATAAGTGAGAATGAGAGAGAGACGGAGAGAGAAAAGTCTAGAGAAAAAGAGAAGCATTTAGGGAACCTCACCTCAAGGTCATCGAGTGAGCGAGCCATGCTGAGACGCTTGGAACGTCCGAAAGATCGTCTGCCGGAGGAACGCTGAGGAAAGCCCATAGTGATGCCTTTGAACCTTCCACCCTGTGAGAAACAGAGAGAAAGACATTAGTAACATATACACGACAATTTCCAATTTTTTACTGTTTGACCAAAATTTCTACAGTGCAGTTGCCCTTATTATACAATACAGATTGCGATGCATACGTCAAGATTTACTGTTACAATGCATCATGACAATTTCCACCAGATACAAGAGAGAGAATATATAGTTTGGGGTCAGCAAGATTATATATATTTTTTTTTTAAAGAAATTAATACTTTTATTTAGCAAGGATGCATTAAATTGATCAAAAGTGACAGCAAGTCTGTTACATTATTACAAAAATGTATTTTAAATAAATGCTGTTCTTTTAAACTTTCTAGTCATCAAAGAATCCAAAAAAAATGTACTAGTCAATGATAATGATAATGTTTCTTGAGCACCAAATCAGCATATTAGCATGATTCCTGAAGGCTTAGCCTATATAACATATCAACACTGTCATATCCATTACATGCCAAACACTCAAGAGAGTTGTCATGACAGAAATACACTCGCAGTGTTTGATTTCATTATGGTGATAGCACAGGATCACATGAACAGACACAGTGTTTACTCACTCCCTTAGGGAAATGAGTATGTGCTTTTGTGCGCATGCAAAAACTCAACTGTGTGAAGGTTACAATACTAATGTTTCTTTGTCACCAAAGTGATTTTTATGTGGATTTCCCACTGAGGTTTTTAATTTAAATGTGATGTTTGCGCCACTAGCATCACCACACAGTATTGCTATAAAATATTAAGACTTCTATAACTTTTTAGAGAAAATTTGAGTAGCCTAATTATCACATGTGCCACTAAGGTGCTGTGAATGGTTGTTGCGGGATTTTTTGTTGTTCAATATAAAAGTGCAATCAAAATTTCTATTTGAGTGAGACTTAATGGGCAAAAAGGGTAATTTATCTATTTGTCAATAATATAGTGACATTTGAAGCAGTTATCTTTTGGTCAATGCAGGTGTGACCAACCTGAACTCGTAATCTTCAAGGTGAAATCTTTTGCCCTTGTGCAAAATTTTTGATAGCGTGCATTCCTACTAAAATTACTGAATTCCGCCAAAGAAAATGCGCCAAACACCGGAAAATGTGATTGCACTTTAAAAGCATCCTCCATCTTAAAATGTACAATTCTATTTTAATTTACTATCCATCATGTCATTCCAAACCTGTATGACTTACTTTCTTCTGTGAAACACAAAAGAAGATATTTAGAAAAATCTTGGTATTCAAAAAGTTTTGGTGACTACTGACTCCCAATGCATGGACATAACGATGGGAGTCATAACAGATACTGAGACATAACAAAAGTCATTCAAGTTTGGAAGAACATGAGGGTGAGTAAATGATGAAAGAATTTTCTTTTTTTGGGTGAACTATTCCTTTAAGTACTTGAGTTTTGCCCGTTTTATTATGCAATTACCAGGTGCAAAGCCTCATAAGAACAGTATTTACACATTTACACATCAACACATTTAACTGGTATAGAAAAGTATTAATACACACATCAGCATTAACCATAATCATTTCTGTAAATACTCAAAGACGTGACACCATGTTATGTTTTGTGTTCAGAGAAAGCCCAACAGCAACACCAGACAGAGAAACAGGAGGACAAATGTACAAAGATGGGCAAACTATTTCTCAGGCGGTCAGACAGAGACGCAGACAGAGAGGGATCATTTTCATAGGCTAAAGTTTAGAGACTGATTGTGCGGATGACAAGAGCAGCATAATCAAATGGTCTGCTGTTGCCTAGAAACACCGAGAACTCTGTGTTCAGGATCATCATTATGACACATTAAGTGCAAACAAACATATGCACAAACACACAAATATGCCAACACAAGTGCACTACATGCGCATGAGGGTCAGTGAAGTACATACTTTAGCTAGATATGCAAATGTGTTTCCACATTTAAAGGGATAGTTCACCCAAAACTGTTCACCCATGTTGTTCCAAACATGTTTGACTTTCTTTCTTCTGCAGAACACAAAGGAAGATATTTTTGAAGAATGCTGGTAATCAAACAGTTTTGGTGACCATTGACTTCCAATTTGGGAAATGTTACGTTTTCCTTTTGTGTTCCCCAGAAAAAAGAAAGCCATACAGGTATGGAATGACTGCGAGAATTTAAATTGTTGGTGAACTATCCCTTTAAGGCTAACAAGAAGAGGCATTTACATAATATCTCTCTCGATCACAAGCATGCAAAGACACCGTGATCACACACATACACACACGCTCACATGACGCACGAACCATAACAGGAAACCTTAAAGAATCAGGAGAGGACAAGCGATCAGTGCAATCAAAACATATGAAACACAGGGCCTTTAATAAAGGATATGACAGTTAATGTGAAGCATGGAATTATGAACTTAAAGGTATAGCGGAGGATGTTTTACTTCCTGGTGGGTAACACTATTGGTCCTCCTAATTGTCAATCATTCTGGTGAATCAATCAAACTTTTCAAAAAGTGGAGAGGGCGGGTCTTATCTAAAATTTGGAAAGATCCTCCGCTATACCTTTAAGTCACTATATGACAAAATTGGCAATTCTTGTTTTTTTTGTATTTAATGGAACATTGCTGTAGGTTTTATAAATGATTTATCTGTGCGCATTATTTTTTAAATGAATGTGCCCTCGTGATTTTTTATTTTTAAACTTCCCTTTCCTCTTGCAGCAACCTTGATCTGATGATGAGTTTACTGGTGAGAGGGCGGGACAACCTGTCACTCACATGACATCAAGCCACAACCATCCAATGAAATAAAAAAATCCTGCCGTACATTTTTCTAGGTCGAGAAGCCGTTTCACTCAAATAAACGACACAATGTGGAAGAAAAGACTATTGCAACTTCCGTTTCATGCCGATTTTAAAGTAGAGGAAAAACTAAAGAATCAACCAAAAATTCAATGGTAACAAAAAGACTGCTCTTGTAGTCCAGCAAATGTTCTTACATTCTGCATCCTTTGGTGCCTGCATAGACATCCATATTGCGTATCATTAAAAACGGCATCAGTCATGGGACAGAGGAATAGGGGAGCCAGACACAAGTGGCCGACTCTTCATCACCAGCAACTAATCTAATGGAAATATTGTAGACTATACTACGTCGCTTGAATGAATCGTTCAGGCGGTTGCTGAAAAGCATAAGCATAAAGCTGTCAACATGGGTTTAGAACAAAACATTAAATGTTCCAGATGTTAACGGGAGCTGCTCTTTTTTTTTTTTTTTTGTATGTAGTACTTGGGAGATGAATCCTAGGAGGAAAAAAAAGTTTTTTAGTTTTATATTTATATACTTCAAAGACTAATAAAGAGAAAAAAGCATGAGGCTCATATGACTATGCTTACACAGCCTAAAGCTCTTTTTTAGGTTGCCAAAGAGTGACAAGCTGAAAAGTCTCAAAGTCTTTTTTAGTTCATTTCATATCAAAATGTATTGATTTATATATTCTCTAACTGTAGGCTACTATTTGTAATTTCTTTCTTTCTCAATCTCTCTCTCACCACAAAAGGTGCATTTGTGTCAGTCTCAGGGTTGAGATAACATCATGGATTCCTGTGGGGAGCAGGGACGTACAGTGAGCTGCATAGACCTTTTAGACTTATCAGGGAGGAGCTATCTTTGAGGAGCTCTGAGGAGCTATCTTTCCTGTTTACTTCATCCATGAGGAGGGGATGACAAACCGTACCAAGAAATGTTACTAAATACACCATCTATCTGTTTATCGGTTTCATAACCATGGCAAAGCTATCCCGCTCAGTAGGACTGTGAAGCAAAGTTTTCACAGTAAGATTACAATCCAGACACTGCAAAAGCGTATTCAAATAATCAAAACCATAACCATCTCAATCTTTTATGATGAAACAACACTCCACAAGGGCGTTTAAGTATTAAGGCCCGTTCACACCAAGAAAGATAACTATAAAGGTAACTATTAGCGGACGATATACAGCATGTTCTGATTATTATAAGTATGCGCTGCAGTTTTGTCATCTGCCGCTTTAAATGCTCTATAGTTCTTAAAGCAGAATGGATTATGATTGGCATGAGATCCTGATTTTTATTGGCCATTCCAACGATATTGTTTCTTTGTGCCATTATCATTATATTTGAGGTACGGACTCTGCTACTCTTTTACATATAGAACTACATCTTATGGTTATGGTATCGTGCTTGATGCAACTGGCCTTTAAAGTCTATTTTCAGTCATGATTCAGAAGAAAGTGTGTTCTTTGACAACTTTTCTGTACCGCTCTCCTCAAGTCTTGACATGACTTAAGTGGAATTCGCCATACATCAGACTCACAATCGTTCTGCACATGCTCAGTACTCATTGAAGGTGGGTAGTTTACAATTACTATGAACATAAAATAGTGAACAATTCTTATATACGGTACATACAGTGGGCCCATTTTTGTAATGACTTTTAGCCAAATGGTGTCATGGTGATTTTTAATTGATGTATGAAGTTGTTTCACTACATTAACCATAGACCAAGGTGTCAAAACATTTTTTTTCATTACCTTGAAGTTTTAACAAATCTATTTTATAATAATATGAAACCAAACAATGATTGTGCAATAAAAGAAAATCTTTTTACTTTATATAGAATAAAACAAAAATAAATAAAATAACAGCCAACTTCGATACTTTGCTATTTTGTTTTATAACCTATAGATCAGTATACCACCTTTAAACCACTGAATAATCATTTGAAAATGATTACGCATTTAGGAGTCAAAATAGATGGAGAAGAATCATCATATTATTCTGCAACAACATTTGACCTGTAATTGGCACAGAGAGAGGAACAGTGCCACCTCTTGGCGACTAGGAGATCAACTCATGACCTCATGTGGATGCCAAGCAAGTGTCTATCTCTTTCATGATGTCACAAAACAGACAAGAAAGTTGAAACTAAAATATTGAAAGGAACGACTGTGAATAGATCCCTACACTCTAAGTAAAGTCTGTAAAAAAAAGGCCCAATGTACTGTTGGTAATATAGTTTTCCCATTTTTCCCAGTATTTCTGATTACATATTTCAATGTGTTGTGTTTTAAGGTGTAGACAAATGTCGTGACAACAATTATGTACGTAATTAACAGAAAAGGCACATTTTAAATAAGCAAATTTTATGATTCCATGTTATGCATGCAGTTTTTATAACCTCATCAATTCAGAGACTGCATGTAATATTTGAAATATTCATGTCACACGATTTAAAATTAATTCGTTTAGGCAAAGAGGCGATTAAAATTTGTGAAAAACTTACAGAAATCTTAAAAACTTAAAGAAATACTACAGCATCAAATACCACATTCCCATATAAATACAATATATACATTTGAACATAAAATGTTGATATCCACATTATGTTGATACACACGCCTAAGTGGAGCTTGAATAAAACAAGCAGAGAATGAACTGAAAAACGATTCCTTAAAGCAATGAACACAGACCACTGACGCCTGACATGTCTTATTCTGTATTTAGAAGACCCTGAAGCTATTGTCAAAGCACAGATGATGATGCATATAACAGCTACAGTGCTATTCAGGGAAATCCAATCAATGCAGTCTGCTTTGTTGCTTTGGGCCTGTGGACATCATTGTTGGCTCCTTTGGGGTGATTCTGAGCTTTACTCAATTCCTAATAAATGCGTTTTTAAACGAATAATGAAGACAACTGTACATGTAGCCTGGTTTAAACGGTGTGGAACAAAGACATCATTCATATTTGATTTTTGTTACAAAATACCTGAGAATACACATGTATTTAGAGAGCTTAGTAGTGCATGCATAATATAGCCAACAGAAGAATACTGATATTTCTTTCTCATGTCGATCCAAAACATTGAGGAGATTCCCCCTTCCATATGTAAAGTGCTTTGAGTACCTAGAAAAGCGCTATATACAGTGCTATGCATAAGTTTAGACACCCCTGCTAAAGTTGACTAAAAAGAGGAATAAAAAATCATCTTTTGGAAATTGAACTTAATGCCTTAATTAAAAAAAAATAGGAAAAATCCAACCTTTAAGGACACCAATTTTCTTTGTGAATGAATAATGTATCGTAAATAAATAAATGTTCTTCCTTAAAATACAGGGTGCATAAGTCTGGACACCCCTATGTTAAATTCCCATAGAGGCAGGCAGATTTTTATTTTTACTTCATGGATCCAGGATACTATGCATCCTGATAAAGTTCCCTTGGCCTCTGGAATTAAAATAGCTCCACATCATCACATAGCCTTCACCATACCTAGAGATTGACATGGTTTTATTTCAGTTAGCCTAATAGCTAGTTTGATTTGCATTGAGAGATGATCTTATGGAAAGTACTCCATGCCAATCTCTAGGTATGGTGAAGGCTATGTGATGATGTGGGGCTATTTTAATTCCAGAGGCCAAGGGAACTTTATCAGGATGCATAGTATCCTGGATCCATGAAGTAACTGGCCTTTAAAAATAAAAATCTGCCTGCCTCTATGGGAATTTAACACAGGGGTGTCCAGACTTATGCACCCTGTATTTTAAGGAAGAACATTTATTTATTTACGATACATTATTCATTCACAAAGAAAATTGGTGTCCTTAAAGGTTGGATTTTTCCAAATTTTTAATTAAGGCATTAAGTTCAATTTCCAAAAGATGATTTTTTATTCCCCTTTTTAGTCAACTTTAGCATGGGTGTCTAAACTTATGCATAGCACTGTATATGTAACAAATTATTATTATTTATTATTTTATTTCATCTGTAGAACACAGTTTTGCACGAGTCATAAGAAAATCTTTTATGGCAATTCACTGGAGCTCAACTGCCCCTTGGTCCTTAGCTGCTTTCGTTTGATGGAAAAGACTACATCAACATTCTACTAAACTTTTTGGAATAACATGAGTTGATGATGACAGAATTTTTCTATTCGGGTAAACTATTCTGAAAGTATCTCATTCAGATCAGTTTCAGTGGTTTGACATCTAGATTCAAGACTTCAGTATGAGTGATCTGCTGTCAGCTACTAGAGGCCCATCAGTGGCAGTCGTGGCAGTCAGAGCAGAGGGAGCTCACGGCCATTTGAACTGAAAATTTTCCATTGGGAGAATGATACGTACCCCGCTTTGTGTCTCAATCTTCTCATCTCAGGGTCAGTTTTAACATGTTCCCTCCAAGCAAGGAGCCACAGCTGAAGCAGCAAATGGGAATGAGGTATTTTCAGCCTGGCTATGCATGTCACCTATCTGACAGAATTCTTTTTGACAGTAAAGTGTTTGTGCAGCTTTACTGAGAGACAATGCAAAACTATAAAAGCTACCTCACATTTTAAACATAACATAATTGAGAATATCAGTTGGAGTTAAATGTTGCGATTCATATTTGTGTGTGTGTTGGAAGGGATAAAATTCCTAGCACAATTGAAAACAGCAAAGTAAAGGATCATGCCGTGCCTGATAATAAGAACGAGGGGAAAAAGTGCTATCCATTCCAGGCACATAAGTTTATGTCTGCAAGCTTTTTTTTTTCTTTTCACAAACAACAGTGGATTGAATAACACATTCCCTGGCTCATTAACCAGTGTCCTGGACTGGTATCAAATTCAAAACCATTACTTAATAATTCCTCCTAATCCTTAGTATCAATTACAGTTGTAATTTTGAATGCACTTCAATTTGCGGTCAACTCCTCTGGAATTAAGTAGACTTACTGATTGTGACCCCAAACAAGTATTTCACAGATGTGAAACACAAACTTACTTTGAAGACATTTGATGTTTAAAAAAAGTTCTCTTACCTTTTTCTCTGAATCTTTCGTCCTTTTGCCATCGTTCAGTTTCTCTCGAAGGTTCTTCTCCCCAAACAGCTTCTTAGCCCACTCGTCCTTCTGTGCATGGAGCCGGTGAGGCTGTGAGGCGATCTCGCCTGCAGCACGGTACCGGTCGGCTGGAATCTTACTCATGGGTGGTGGCAGGGTGCTACAGTTCGCACTGGACCATCCGTCTGTAGACTCTGCATAAGACTCCTGATCACTGCTGTGACCTTGACGCCAATCTCTCAGGACGTGAACTGGCAGCCAACGTTGGCCTGATGCCCCCGTCACCTTCTTGCCATGGGCGGAATAGTGGGAGCGTGTAGGAAGGCCTGACACATCCATCCGTGAGGAGTTCAGATGCCTGCCAGAAAGCAGAGGTGGGTCCGCGTGGGAATGTGGATGAGGCTGAGGGTGATCTACGAACTGGTCAGGGCGGTAGCCATTACGATGCGAGATTGGTGGTGGCGGTGGTGGTGGAAGACCTCCTAGGACACTTTGGCTACGAGATCCTGGAGGGTTTTCCCATAGTCCCGTGGGAACATGCCGACCAGGGTTTGCACCCAAGTCAACCAAGAGGACTCGGTTGCTTTTCTCCTCCGGCAAGAAGTTGCCAATGCCACTGTCACTGTTGCTGCTTGTGCTGTTGTTCTGCTGAGCATCTAGGTCTCCATCGAGGAATGCCCGAGCTCGCATACCCTCGATAGATTCTCCCATATCGCGGTAGAGCACGGACACAAACTGTAGAAGGGGCTGGGAAGTCGGTGGGAATTCCAAGCACCCACTGGTATCTGGGTCTGGAGTGCAGTCGAAGCCAAAGCGTCGAGCAACACCTTGGTGGATCTTATGATGACAGAGTTCCGGGTCTACAATAAAGACGTGACAAGACGTACGCAACCCTTGCTCCTCCTCACCGTGTCTATGTATGCCGTGGTCGTTTGTGGCCTGCATGGTGACAAGGCCAAAGAAGCGGCGGTCGTCTGGACTCACTGCACTGAAAGCTAACTTCTCTGCAGGGTAAGTGGCTAGAACAGCGCCTCGTTCGTTGCATAGCTGTACACAATCATGCATGACTTTGAGCAGGACCAATGAGTGCACTTTTTGTTCGGCACGTAGACGTCGCATACAGCCACGAATTGCCTGAAGGCTGTCACTTTCCAGATTAGCACTTGTAGAAGCTAATTCAATGGATCCCAGGTAACCTACAATCATCCCAACGTTGAGTATTCCCGCAGAGTCTGCAGTTTGCAAGAGGGGAAATTCATCTTGCTGTTCAAACATATCAATGAACACAGAGTCATCATTGAGCACTTTGGCCATCTCCTCTTCAGTGAGCAAGCTGGGATCACTCTGTCGGGTGCCAGTGTTACAGTAAGGAAAGTCTGGCTCTGAGAGAGCCCTTGTTTTGGAAGTAGAGGCACAAGCTACTGCTTTCTCTGAGCTGCTGGATGAATGGCTAGAATTTTCAAAGATCATGTTAAAGATTCCACCAGACTGCATTTCCGCTACAACGCGTTCTGCACGGTTTATGCCTAGTGTCTTTGAGTCTATCTTTGGCCTTAACCAGTGGCTCTTGTGGTCATGGAACCCCAATTCTTCATCGCTTGAACATGAATCTAGGTGTGCACTTTTATGACTGCCTTCGGCAACGACCAAGTGTAGGACACCTGTGCAGCGACCAATCAGCTTAACAACATCCTCGTGAGATGCTTTGGACACATTGATGTCGTTCACACTCAGGATCTGATCTCCAGAGCGAAGGCCCACATAGTCAGCCGGACTACCCTTCAGGATGCAATTCAGCAAACATGGAGACTGACCAGATAGTGTGAAGCCATAGCCTGTTCTTCCCCTTGCGACCTCCACCCCTCTTATGCGTGCAGATGACTGGGCATTCACACGCCTCCTGCCTTGCTCTGATTGTCTGAACATTCTTCTTTTAGTCCCTGTTTCAACCTCTTCTGACAAGGGCTTCACAAATGCAGAGAGATTCATGATATCATCCAGATATCAGAACTCCAAAGCCCCAGTCTAAGGCACTAACGTGGTGCATGCTTACCTTTACAAAGGAGAGAGGGAAAAGTTAATTAATTCACAAATGAATCATCATATTAAGAGAAATTTATATGGAAAATGTGAACAAATGATTTCAGTTGTTCAATGTAAAAAAAAAATGCATTTGATTAAAATATTAAGAGATTCATTAAAACGTTGAGAATTGCATAACACATTTTTGTAATTCTTAGTGATGATTATAGTGTCAGTCTAGACTGGGCTTTCGTACAGATATACATTTTTTACCAATCCCCTCACTGTCTGGGTCAATGACAAGACTATTTTTGTCCAGATCTATTAAAAAATACATACAAAACATAAGCCATTGATATTGAGATTACTAAAAGAAAGTGTCCAGATCAACCTGAATTCACCCCTATATGATTTCACATCGTCCATGATCAACATGTTTTCAATTGTTTAATTAAAATATTTTATCATATTTTTAGTGTGGCTTCAATCAGTCATTAAATGTCTAGGTGGTGTGTAGCCTAACTATACAAATAAATATATGAAACCAACATAACTACAAAGATTTCTATGGAACGTGTTTTCAAAATATACTTTTCATCCTAATTTGGCATTGACCTACATAACTGAATATAATATATGTAAAATACAACAATATAGAACTAACAATATTCTAAACGTGAAATAAAAAAATACAATCCTTATCGAATATTTTTAAAAAAATAGTTCGCATTTTATAATAATAAACAAGCACCAGGAACAACACGCTTAGAAACTGATAGGATACATAAACTCACAAATTGAATAGCGTCTATCTTCGATATTTTCCCTTATTGTTCGCAACTTCGCAAGACTTTCCTAAGTAGACTCCACTCCTGCTAACGGTCCCGCCTTCTTTTCCCCATTGTTGGAATCTGGTTGGAATGCTCACGCGTCAACGTATGTATCCATGACAATGGAGCTGTATCTAGCTATTTCTCATCGCTCATTGGTCTCCACGGCTGTCAATCATCTCCATAACGACCCAAACCCTGTTCGAGAGAGACACTCTCCCCAACTGACCACAAAATTTATGCTACAGGTGTCCAAAACAACACGAGCGAAAAACTACAAAAAGTTAATCACCGTACACATCTTAATACTTATTAAGTTCCAGATTAATCTAATATTTAATAGCTGTAGAGAGCCGAGCTGCCTCGGTATTGGTTTTCGCGAGGAACAGCTGGGCAGTGAGTAACATCTAACGGTATTGAATTATCGGCATCAGTAGCCAGATACTGACAAGAGTAACGTTAACATCTATTGAGACACAACAACTTGTAAAAATATATAAAACGACAACCTCATATAGATACGCATACAGTTAAATAATAGTATTATTTACCTAAAAAGTCTGGAAGTTTTAATATCCGCAGAAAGCTCAAGAATTTCCAATGGCTACATTGCTAACATTAGCCGCCACTTCCCAAAAACTTTCCTGTGAGGAATACATAACAAATTCCTACAATTACAGTACAGAGAATAAAAATGCATTATAAATCATGGCTATATATTCAGTAATTTAGTGCTCTTACTTGTGACGGATGTGTCCCAACCTGATGTGAAGTTTAATGACATGGTAACCTTAGTGCTGTATAAGGAGTAAACAAAAGGAGAGGGCAGCTGGTGTGTGGACAGCAGAAGCAGGAGGAGGAGGAATCTACATCTCAGACTTTTTTTTCTTTTCTTCTTTAAGGAAAACACCGGTATAGGGCTTTTCCTTTACATGACACTGAATTTAGATGTATAATCAAGTTTATCCTGAAGTTTTAAATGCAGGGGTAAAAGAGATATTTGAATGTAGTAAAGTAAAAATATCCACCCAAGTTCAAGCAAGAACAACAATTTAAGGTAATTTAAAAATTTGTTTTTTAATTCTTGAAGTTGTTCTTTTGGTCTATAGAAAGTGAATATTGAGATTTCAAATCTAGTTAAATTCATTACTAGTAATTACTCAACAGTAAAAGTTTTATTAGCTGATTAACAGTGAATGCTGGTGACACTTACTGTTTAGACACTGCTGTCGACCCAACATAAACATAAATTATGTTAAATTTAACTTTTTCAAAGATTAGATTGATAAATCCATTATCGAGCTCATCATAAAACATCTCACTTTGGAGTAGAAAATGTGCAAAGCCTTGCTCTTGGAGTGAACCTATACAAAACATTTTTTTTATAAAAAGAAAAAGAAAGAACTAAAATGTATTATAATGGGGTGGGGGTGGGGGAGGGGAAGTAGTATCACAATATTCACCAAATAGCCAACTGTCACTTTATAAAAAATAAAAAAATAAGAACGAAAAACAAAGGACAATGTTTCTCCACTTCACCCTTTAAGGTAGCGTAGGCAATGTTTTTCATAAACACTTTTTTTGTTATACAGGTTGAATCTCTCTTCACATCCTGATAGCAATCAATAATAGAAATGGTCTAAATATTAAAAAAAAATGACAGTCTGTGGAAGTCTCAGGACCAAAAAATGTTTGTCCAATCATTGGAATCAGCCCGAATGCAATCATAGGATGTTGTACCTGCCTGTCAACTTATTTGCATACCTCCGCACACCCTGCTCGCGCAGACATCACACGTCATCGGCTCGATGGTGTTTAAAGCCCCCAATGGCTCCTTAGAGGCAGCTAACCCTACCCTCAACCTTAAACCTACCCATCCCCTCGCTGCATGGAAGGCGCCGTTGGGGGCTTAAAACACCAAACACCCACGTCATCGCGTCCCATGAGGATGCAGAGCTGTCGACAGCATCCACCTTACAGTTCCTCCTGAAACACAACAACAAGTTCACGCCATGCCTTAACCGTAAATACAAGAAGGCAACCCATGACATTCTACCCAGAGCCGTTTAACGCTAAAATGAATCTGCAGCAGTCATGTGGTGCAAGTTTACGTTAATTTTTATCATGATGTTATGTGCTTTGAGACATGAGGTGCTGACTCTGTTCTGGCTGAGTGTGTTCATGTGTTTTGGAGGAGGTGAGATCATACTGATGGGAGGGTGGGATCTAATGCTTTCAAAGTTAGCTTGCTATGAAAACTCCCATTCAGTGTGAAATACAAAAGTAAAAAACAACAGGCTGGATTTTGCTAGTCATTTGACAAGCCCTGCAATATGTGTAAAAAAATGTACAATAAACCAAATGGACCACTTATATTAATTTCTATACTGTAGTATTTTCATGGTTGATGTTAAAACAGTCCATAAAATAAATACATCAATTTTTGTCATTTTTACCAGCCATAGTTTGCAGAAGTGAGCTAAATATCTATAAAAAAGGGTATATGTTTATTTTCTTCATTTTTTAAAGGCGGCTCTGGTGCAAGACCATTGTGGCATTATGTGATACTTATGGGACATACTGCTGCTATCCACTCCACACACAAATCACCTGAACAAGCTAATCAAGGTCCTCGGGATTACTAGAAAGTTACAGGCAGGTGCTTTTTTCAGGGTTGGAGCTAAGCTCTGAAAGACAGTGGCCCTCCAGGACCGAAGTTGCCCATCCCTGGTCTAGCCTATCCAATTGCGCCCAGAGGCATTTGAGCGACGTCCGTTGGTGAAGCGCACCAAGTTTTAAATGCAGCATTATTATATTCAAATTGCAAACACATGAGGACAGTCTCCATGAAAGACCCACTGGCAGATGAACGTGCTACTACATTTCTCTCCGAAACGGTAGGAAATTAAATTAGATTTAATAGAGGATTTTAACTGTGACAAGATGATTGACAGGGCAGTTTACATTACGGGATGCACGCGACAGATCTGTCCGATAAAGATGACACAGTAGTACGTCCCAAAGTTGCCTACTTTTTTGCTACACATTCAAAAGTAAATACATTTTCTTCACAAAAAGAGTACATATGGCGTAGTGTAACATAAGCGAATTGGGACGCAGCATATGGCTTTACACATGACGATCTCTGATTGGTTTTAGGAGTTTTAGGTCTATCCAATTGTGCCCAGAGGCATTTGAGCGATGTCCATTGGTGACGCCCCTTTGGAAATGAGTTATTAAAGGAGCCTTGCCAGACCATAACTCAGTTACTACTGAGAATGGTCTGGTTTTAACCAGGCTATGGCGCACTATTAACATTACGATTCTGCAGTATTGTCACATTGGTGGTCTTTGTAAAAGGCATTCCAAGTTATTCAAGCTGTCCGTGACCCATAACACTAATGTCTTATTTAGTCACTACCCAGCCAACATGTCCATGTGGGCCCCACATGGGTTTTCTCTGGGTTATATGGGTGTCATGTGGGCATGGGCTCAGAGTGGGCACTTTGATGGGGTTACTATGGGCCCCAGTTTGGTTTAGGTAGTGGGCTCCAGCTAGGCTGCCCATTATTGTTTATTTGTGGGTCTTGTTTGGGCCCCAATTGGGCTATATTAGACTAAATTTGTATTACTAATTTTGGTTTGTATTTATTTTAAAAGTACCTGCCATAATTGTGTATTGAAAATGAAAAACATTTAAAAATATTTGACTAAGTTTTTTTAATTTGATATAATACAAAATGCACATCATGTTTGTCAAATAAATTTATTTTTTATTTTTATTTTTTGTGTGTGTGTGTAAATTTCATGGCCTTATAAAACACTTATTTTGTATTATGTGCAAAAAAGTGCTTAAAACTATATTTTCTAAAAGAGTAAAGCACTTGCATCATACTGTCCCCTCCCCCACAAGCTATAATGATTGCCTCCTCCCGCCTTTACATTCAAACTAAAAAAAAAAAACCCCAAAAAAAACCAACGGTCTCCTTCTCTCCTGGACAAGTTTCTTCTAGACATCACCGTCAAATCTCCTGTTTAACACTACCAAGGTAAGATATGTATACGTTTTATTTTGTATTAACTTTGTTTTACTTAAGATTTTATAAAACTAGATATTTCGGAATCAATAGAGCTAACATTTAACGAACATTAACGAAGGTTAGCGAGCCGAGCTCAAACAAGTTACATAAGCTAACTAAAATGAAGTTGGTTAACCAGCAAATTTTATACAATATGTGTTCGCGCCGACTTTTCACCCTTTTACACGCTTTACCGTATTTTTCATAATCGTTCGGTCTCATAATAATGACCGAGGCAGTATATCGTGCAAGAATGCGTCATTGCGCTTCTAGGCCTGTGCTTCGCAGCCGGTGAAAACCCGGCTTAAAGTCCCATAAAATGATGCATACTACCCGTACACTCAGTTTAAGTATTCAGGAAAGTTTTATTTGAGGGACAGATCGAAATTGTTCGTTGTAGTTAAAGAAACATTAATAATTTGTGCTCATTCATGAACGATTCGTTTTTTGAATCGGTTCTTTTTAGTGAACCTGTTGAATAAAATCACAAAACTGTCAGAATGACTCATTTGAAGTCAATCAATTGACTCGCTGATTAGTGATCCGGTCAAGCAGTTCCTAATGCGATGTCTCCACATACAGAATGGATTGATACTGCTAGTGCTAGATGTAAGTTATCTTAATTATGTTATCTCAATTAATCAGTAGGCATGTCGGTATTGATCGTTTAAAAAGTATCCTAAACTAATGTCATAGTTGTGCTGTGCCTTTAGGTTAATCAGGTAAAAAGAGATAAGTAATTTATTTTAATCTTTTCATTTTTGTACATTATTAACAATGGTCTTGCATGAAGAAACATTACGCTGATGTACAGTACAGGTCAAAATTTGGAAACATTACGATTTTTTATATTTTTGAAAGAAGTCTCTAATGCTTATCAAGGCTGTGTTTATTTGATCAAAAATACAGAAAAAAAACAGTAATATTGTGAAATATTATTACAACTTAAAATAATAGTTTTCTATTTGAATATACTTTAAAAAATAATTTATTCCAGTGATGCAAAGCTGAATTTTCAGCATCATTACTCCAGTCTATCACATGATCCTTCAGAAATCATTCTAATATTCTGATTTATTATGAGTGTTGGACACAGTTCTGCTGCCTAATATATTTGATGAATAAAAGGTTAAAAAGAACTGCATTTATTCAAAATAAAAAATAAATATTTTCTAATAATATAAATCTTCTTTACTATAACTTTTTATCAATTTAACACATCCTTGCTGAATAAAAGTATTAATTTATTTCAAAAAAGAAAGAAAAAAATGACTGACCCCAAATTACTGACCAGTAGTGTATATTGTTGTTACAAAAGATTTCTATTTTTAAAACATTTTTGTATTTTATTTTTTTACTTTTTATTTATCAAAGTATCCTAAAAAAGTATCACAGGTTATGAAAAAATATTAAGCAGCAGAACTGTTTCCAACTTTGATAATGAATCATCATATTAGAATGATTTCTAAAGGATCATGTGATAGACTGGAGTAATGATCCTGAAAATTCAGCTTTGCATCACAGAACTCCCCCCCCCCCCCCCCGATACACTTTTAATTCGTTCTGGCCGTTTATTTACATGATAATGATTAATATGTTACAAAGTGCAAGTTTTTAAAAACAATACAGTTATAATCTCCGTGTAAACTTCAAAACGTTAATAGCTTAGGGTCTAGCTTAGGGTCTATATGCATGTTGTAGATTTAGATGATTTAAGGAGTTTTGACAATTCTTCCTAAAGCAGTGATTTTTTTCCTCAGGGAGACTACAATGCATGCGATGCTGTAGTAGATGGATGCATAATTATAATAATTTTCTCTCTTATCTTATTTTCTTTCTCTTTTACAGGAAGCACAAACGCCAGGTCGCAGCACCCCAGCACAGACAAGTTCTACTAGTACTCCCTGCAGACCACTTCAGCCCAGTTCAGTCCAGTTCAGACCACTTCAGCCCAGTGGAACAGCAGTGAGGGATGGAATGTTCGTTCGTGTACTGACAATACTGGAAGAAATTAAAGATTGCCAAAAGGTACAGGGTAGCATGATACAGTGTCTTCTGCAGCAGAGAGAACAAAACTGTGTGGTTCCTGTCTTGCCTGAGGGAGTCCCCTTTCCATTGAAGAGTTTTACTGAAGTGGATGATCTGGAGTTGAAGCTCTGTGAGTCTGACTTCCAGAAAAATTTGGTAAGTGTTCTAGGTGTGTGCGATAAATTAAATCGTTGACAATTAAATGCCTCCACGATCTCTCTACAGAGAGTGTTGTGTTGTGATGCAGTGCACATTCTATCAGTTGTAGTTTTACCCCCAATTTCCACCGGCTGCGTTACGGCTCCGGCATGGCGGCGGAGTCAATAGGTTTCCATTAAAGTCAATGAGTGTATTTCCACTGAATGCGGTACAGCTGCGTTCCGACTCCGGCGATGCGCAGCCCTCCGGAGCAGATACGCAGAGCTTCTATTTTTGCCGGATGCCGGAGAGCTCCGCAGCAATTCAGCACTTATATCGCGCGATCATACGTGAATTTGCGAGATCTCGTGGGTCCTTGTGACTTCAGCTGTCAGTCATGACCGCAGCCGTTCCGCAACAAATACGGACCTGGTGGGTATTGATGGACGACGGAACACGGAGCTGTCACGCAGCGGAGCCGTTCCGCATCTGGTGGAAATTGGGGGTTATACTAGTCTAGATGGTCTCCCACGGACTAATCACTCCTGAGTTTTTTCAGAATGGTCCTAGAGCAGTGTAAAACCAACTAAATCGCGTCAACTTCAGGGTCCTTAGCACCGTCGGGTCCTAACAATATGCAAGTGACTTACTGCCTGACTAAATAACAACGGGGAATTAACTATTACACATATGCAAAGAACTATATGAATATATTAATGACTGTAAACATATTAATGACTGGCCTTCATTTTAGTGCAATTATAACAAGCTCACTCTTCACTTGTTCCTGAAAAGGAGAAAATAAATGGGGAAATTTTTTAGCTGAACTGCTCTGTAAATTGCAAAATAGTCTTAAACACCATAAAAAAATAATAATTGTGGATCGTGATCCTGCCTGAAAAAAAATTGTGATACATTTTTGCCATATTCCCCACATAACCAAAGTTGTAGATGCAGAGGGTGGTTCTGTGTACACACTAGGTTAAGTTAACCCACTCTGTTTCCCTTAATGAACTGTTACCACTACATTTGTAATTTTGTTTCTTCTATATTTCTTTTCATCTCAACTTCAGGTCTCAGTCCTTGGGGACATTGGAGGGAGGAGCCTTGATGAGTGTGTCCGTAGAACTATGGCATTTTTGATGACGAATGACCTTGCCCGTCAATTGAACCTCACAGGGCGCCATGGAAAACGCTCGTTCAGGAGCCTACGTCTGTTTGATACTTTGCATGGTATATACATTTCAACATCCTTCATTTACATAGATTAGTAAAAACGCAAACGGTTTGGGGTCATTTTGTGTCAAATCAACCAGAAGTTCCTAGCTCAATGTTGATTTTGATCATTTTGTTTTCTGGTGATAAAAATGATTACTTAAAGGGAACCCTGAAGATTTGTATGGTTTTTTAGATTACATCTGCGAATGTAAATTAGATATACAAAAACACTCTAAGGGCCCTATCTTGCACCCAGCACAATTGACTTTGTACACCGATGCATGTATCATATCATATATCATTCCTATTTTGCACCCAACGCACAGCGGGCTTTTCCCTCCACAGACACACGTTGGTAAATTAGGGAATGAACTTTCGATCCCGGGGGCGGTTCAGCGAAAAGAGGAGGCGTGTTCCAGCGCAAACATTCCCTGGTGCTATTTTAAGGGCGCATACTTGGCCATAATGTTGTGTGTGCACAACACGCATATACTTTGCTTCTCTCATCTACACAGATGCAGCAGTTTTCATTTTTGCAAATCATACATTATTACAAGATAAAGTATTAAAACAAGAGGGAAATCATTGTTGTGTCCATGACGATGATACTTGCGTTTCTGATCGTTAAAATAGGGCCCTAGACGTCAGGTTTATTTTTATAAAAAAAGTTTTTTTCCGTTTGATGTTTGAATGAACAATATAAAAAAAAAAAATCACCAAATGTTTATGAAAATAAATAAAAACTGAGTTTTATCTATCTTGAACTTTTCATATATTAGCTGTATTGCGCTCAATATAGTGGTGTATTGCTGCAGTAGCACCCTTTCATTAAAATTAATTTATTATTTTGGTTCACAGGTAGCCTGAAACAGAACACTTTCTTGAGAACTGTCAGCAAGAAAGAGGTGGAGACAGCCCTCGGTAAATGGTTCACAAATGCTAGGGATAGAGATGGCAACCGTGCCTTGAGAGCCCAGCCAAACCTTGTGCGGAGAGCAGCACAGTCAGAGGTGTAAGTTACATAATTTATAACAAATAAAGGGAAAGCTAAATTGTTTGTTTTTCATTCAGTTAGTAGTAATTTTTAACATCTGTTAAGTTAACCAATCAGAATCAAATATTCAACAGCACTGATTTTTAGGGGGCAAACTGCAAAGGAAGACCCTTATTGTATTTGTTAGGGGCCAATCATTGAGGGTGCATTGGCACCTATTAATTTTGGTAGTGTTCTTATTGTTATTAATGATCTTTATTATATTCCAATTTTCTTATTAGGGGTTCAAGCACCAAAATCTAGAATATCTATTGTATTTGCTCAGATTATTTTTGGGGGTATGAGCGTGAAGCATGATTATAATTTAGATTATACTCATGCATTTCTTTAATGTTCATGTAAAACTGATTTTTTTGAAGTTCTGCTAAGATTTTTAAAGTATTTATTTGTCTTTTCTTTCTTTACTCTTTAGGTTTGAAGCTGAGGATTCTGTACTGGCACAGGACTGATCACTTTTATTTGAGGTTTCATCTTGAAGACAGTAACTTCAATAAAAGAAATGTTGATTTACACATTCTGAATTGAAGTCATTTTTTTTCCTGCAATTCAAATATTTTGTAATTTCTTAGATATTAAAATGTTAAAGTAACACAAATTGATGCATTTTTGGTTTGGGCAGGTACTGGTTAACAAAACAGTAACAAAGTTGGAGTGATTTGAAAGTTAATTTTGTAGTATAGAACATTTACTTAAACCACGGTAATCAGGTTTACTTAATAAATGGGGCCCACTGTGGTCCAGTGAGATCACCCATAAGGGCCCCATAAGGGTAATGTATGGGACCCACTTTCGGCCCATTAATATTATATAATTTGGGACCCAAGTGGGCCCATAAAATGAACTCCTACATGGGCCCAACTTGGAGCCCACTGTGTACCCATCATTAGCCCATATGGGCTAACACACATGGGGCCCATGTGGAGCCGATGGACAAATTTATCTGGGCCCCATTTGGGTGGCCCATGCAGGGCCCAAGTTACAGCCCATCAAAATCCCACATGGGGCCCACATGGACATGTTGGCTGGGTAAAGCAGCCCAACAAGATTGAAATTGAAAGATCTTCAAAGCTACTATCAAAAACCAATTTTTTTTTATAGAAATCCATCATTTTGAATGGTTCTACAATCTGTAAAACTGCAAGAAATGATGTAGGCATGGGGATACATTTTAGAGAAGTCAAGGCTTTTCACAGAGGAGTGAAAATATCAAGTATAAATTGCGATTTACATATTCGGCTTCACTAAGTCAAAGCAAACATCTTATTGAATCAGAATAAACAGATATCGAATGGACATGACCGTCTGTCTGTCTCCATGGTAGCAAACATGCCATAAGTCTTCTGTCGTTGGTAGATACGATTATGCGATGTCCATGTAGACTGAGTCGACTAACAATCAAAAGTCACCCCTTTTTGTTGTGACATCAAATATTGAGTCAATATTGAAAGCAAACTAAAGCATGCTTTAAGTTAATATACGAGCCATGTTCAGCTGGTCAATTAGACTTATATTTACTGGGTTATTGCGCATATTTGGTTACAATGACCTTTCACTTGACACCATCTCATGTCCACCGATGGGTGTTGTCATGCACCACAATTTATTCGTTTAATCACAAATATTATTTCTATTACACAAATTGTACATTAATGTAAACACTCTATAGATTAAAATACATACTTCCAGTCATTACACTAGATCAATAATCATATCTTACGTCCTGAGCTTTTAAAAGAAATTTAACAAATAACTGCAGATGTGTTGCAAGGGACACAGTATGTAGATTTGAGCTGTAATTTTCATATGCAGAAACCCTCATCTAAAAACCTTTCTACAGTAACTGCTATGGCTATTTCAAGCCCCGCCCATACAAAAGGACCTCAGTGATTCACATTTGTAATCTGTTTTTTTTTTTCTTTTTTCTCCATCTTAAAAACAACAAATATAGACAGCTAAATTTTTAGAAGAAAAATAAACTTTGTTTCAGGCAATTCACCCCTCTTACTCAGTAAGTCAAACACATTTTACATTTAAATACACAAAAAATCGTATCATACCAATAGTCTTATGCAACGTCTTCCACATTAGAGGGGATATACAAATTCGATTTACAATTCATTTTCGCTTCAAGTGCCAGCAAACACAGAGCAAAGCAATGCATTGCCCATGCAAAAGGAATGATTTTAAACTGAGGGAGTTGTGGGTGTACGAAAGAGTGTGTCTTTCATTTCTAAGGGCGCAGGAGAGTACGGACAGCTGGAGAAGAGGGTAGAGACGGGCATCGTAGAAAATACCCGGATGCACTGATTTTAGCCAGGTCGGACGATACGCATCTTCGGACGTCTGCGGACTAAAAGATCTAATCTTGGATCGGTTGAATTCTGGAAGTGCAAGAGATATTTCAACAATGTTTGCATGATGTCTGTAAGAACATTCAATACAATATGTTCTTCCGTCAGTTTGTTTATAGCTGAAAATTCTCTTCGAATATTACGTTTCTAATGATTGAGACGCATCGTCAGTTTTGACTGCATTACCAAAAAACTTTTGTGATCAGCCTCACAGTTTTGCCACAGTAACATTCTCTGAAACCAGATAAAGAGCATTTATGCATACAAAATATGGAGAAGACAAGTCTGCATCCATATAGACTTTTGAGATGTTAAGTGACATACCGTGACACCAGGCAAATATTGTGATGGTAGTACTACTATTCTTTTTTTAATTACAGATTACTGATGTTCTGGTGCATTGTGGCCACATACTTCAGTGGATGTGCAGTCTTGCTTGGATTGGTTCCACTGTCTCTAATAACAATGAACTATTTGTATTAATGTCCACTGGTTATCACGGACAGTATCATAGCAGCCAATCCCATCCCATACATTGTTGCCATACATGCATCCTGGTGTGTAACGTTCTTATAAATGTGATGTCTTCTGCTCTGATATTATATTACCATTTTTTGATGCCTAATTTGCATTGTAGATACATTATTGTTATTCATATACATGTATTGTTACACATTATTGTTCGGTATCATATGCTCTGTATTATAGTGACGTGTCTTGGTGAATGCTCTGCAAACAGCACAGTAGTTGGTAATACGGACTGCCAGGTGAAGCCACCATCTCAAAGACAGACTGGAAGGCCCTGCGGTCCAACTCCTCATCGATCTGGTGTCGGTAGAAATCCATTGCGACCAGACAAAAGAGGCTAATGTCCACTGTCTCAGACTTCCCCATGCGACTGATGACATGAGGGAGGCTAAAGGGGAAGGGAGAAGTTAAGGAAAACAAAGATGAAGAGGAAAAGAAAAGGAAAGCAAGAAACAGGAAGTGTGATGTTACAAGTACAAGGGGTGCACCAATATGCATTTAAGGATACAGGGCAGAGATCCACTGGCTGGTCGAGGCACTGACAAAGAAACAGGACAGGCTCCACATTGCCATGGCTACAGGTGTTCTCTGTGTGAAGTTCGACAGCGAGAGTAGCACCCAATCACGGACCATGGAGGACTGCCCAGTTGCGTGAAGTGTTTGAAATACCTGTTGCAAGAAATACATGCATTAAAGTGGAAATGAAGCGGTCAGTCAAGTTTATTATTATTTAGTAAACTGATTTCCACTTTAAATGACCATATTAAAGTAAGGATAGCTCACAAAGAATGCTTTAACAGTTTTTTGTCAATACAATGAACGTATACGGGTCCAAATCGACACTGGACCCCATTGATTTCATTGTATGCACAAAACATGTTTCAATCTTTTATGATCCACAGAGGAAAGAAAATCATGCAAGTTTGAAACAACATGAGAATGAGTGAATTATGAAAGAATTCTAAGACTAAAGGTGCAGACACACCATTGTACCATCGTTCAGTCTTGTTTTGCTGGCGAAATCAAGTTATTTCAAAAGGTATCTTGAGTGAAGGCAAACATTTCGCCCAAGCAGATTTTACGTGTTTGCCGTGTTGACCAGCTGAAAGCCGCTTAGTTTGAAGGTAGCTCCTGTGTAAGCCGTGCATCATATATCGCTATATTATTGACAATAGACAACTGACATATTTTACCTGCAAAATTTCACCAAAATGTTGCTAATGTGAATGAATCTTAAGAGTTAAGATCACAGAGTATCCAAAGCATAATATAAGATATCAAAAAAAGTGGTACTTGCCTTGTACACCACTGTAGCCATGAATTGTGGGTAAGGCTGCTGATTGGACAGGAACTCCCCGATGACTTTGTTCATGACGTCTTGCAGTGGGAAAAAGTCATCCAGGAACTGAGGAAGGATCCGGGCTACCACTCGTGCCTCACTCGGAAAGCCTTTACGAATTCTGCCGCAAGAATTTTCCAAAGACAAATTAGTAAAAAAAAAAAAAAAAGAAGCCTTTTGCGTTCAGTTTCTTCAAAAACAGACATGTACCTGTCAAACAGAACAGATACACGCTCCATTGCGACAATGACTGACTCGCTGTCAGGAGCTGTTGGGTCAGCATCAGCAGGGCGGCCAGGACTTCCCTTCTCCTTCCCTGTAATGTAAATTTATGGACATCAGTAAGAAAAACAGTTCCGTAATGGATCCAATTCAGATAAAACTAGGTTACTACATCTTGACTAAACATCATAAATGTTAATCTTCTTATATAGAATTTTCACTTAGTTTTACAAGAACAAAATTAAACCTCTCGCATAAGACACTTTCTTAAAATCATACTGAGGACTCTGCTGCTATGTGCTTAGTTAGTAGGGTAAGCATCTAAGGTGAGTCTGTTCTAAGGGGTTGGTGTTAGTAGGTGGGTCAGGATTAAAGATGAAGCTGAAATGTGTCCTGCCTTCCTCTCCAGCCACACCTGTGTACATGCAGGTGAGCATGAGACCCAGGGCAGCCATGGCACGGTGTGGGCTGGGCATGTTCACACGGTCAACGCTCAGCTTGACCAGTGTCTCCGCGTCCATGCGCGACAGCTGCTCAGACAGAAGCAACCGCTCCATACCCCGCAGGACGCAGTGGTAGATGATGGATGGTGTGGCCTCCTCGCTAGCAGACAGCATCATACAGCACAGCTGGAAATGTAAAGGAGAAACAATAGTAGAGAGAGAAGACTATTATTCTATGTATTCCAAGCTTTGGCAATATTGTATTATTTACAGTCAAGCCACTAAAGCAATTTTGAAATTGAATTTGAGAGAAGACTCAATGACATATAAGTGTGTCCACGATTTGAACCAAGGAAAAATCTTTGGTTACACTTTATTTTAAGGTGTCATTGTTACAGTGTAATTGTATATTTAAGTACTGAGTAATATTAAGCAACTACATGTACTTACTATAGGGATAGGGTAGGATTAGGATTTGGTTGAGGGTTAGTTGCATGTAATTATCCATAATTTACTGTTGTTGTTGTTGTTATTATGGTAAGTACATATAACATATGTAACAAGGACACTGTAAAATAAAGTGTTACCAAATCTTTGTAGCTTGAAACACGTCAAGTTTTTATAAATGTACTCTTTGCATTCATGTTGTTTCTTAAATATCATTCAGTCTATAGTAAATTACACCACATGACATTTTACAACCTGAGCTTGCCTTGCCTTGTCAGAAAAAGGGCAAATTATGATGTCAGATTAAGAAAATGTATGTTTTTTTCTGCATGTTGTTCGAACTATGATTTAATGCAATAGTTTTGTTTTCTAAGAAATGATAATAAGAGTATGCCAAACATCTTAAAGGGGGTCACACAGGATGAAAAGCAGTGTCACGCCACGTCGAACACAGTTTTCTATACATCGGCGGCGCCCAGAGGCTATTTAAAATCCTGCTGTGCCACAGAACGCCACCCACAGTCTTCATGTACAATAAAAAAAATGTAAAAATGTACGATACACAATCTTCCAGCCTTGGGTGAAATCATTATGTACATTAAGAATGATTTGGGAGAAATTTAATGTAATTTAAAGGAAGACTTAAAGGTGGCAGAGTCTTCCTTTAAATTACATTAAATTTCTCCCAAATCATTCTTAATGTACATAATGATTTCACCCAAGGCTGGAAGATTGTGTATTGTACATTTTTCAGCAAAACAGAAGTCCAGAATCAAGACTGATCAAATAATATTAAAACACCAATGATCTTTTTTTTTTCAAATTGTGGCCTCTTCCCACCTGAATGATCCCGGCATTGAACTCAGGCCCTACATCCAGTGGGTAGTTCTCCATCATGTAGAATGCCACGGCACACATCACCAACACATGCTGCTGGTTGTGTAGATTCACACAGCTGAGAAAGACACACAAACAGTGTTAGGCCTAAACACGCTCATCTATTTTCAGTGAGGCTATCTGATGCTAATTCTAGCCCTGGTCTTTAATGAGGGATCTCAGATCTCAGTAAGACACCATACATTACAGCTAATGAGGAGCTGATGACCATGCAGTGTGTGGGAGTGTGTTGTGATTGCCTATGCTAACCTATTATTGAGTCTCCCAGCATGCCACAGAGACTTTGGCATTAGCTTTGACTGCATGAGGCATAACCTCTTAAGAGAGATTCAAACAGTGTGAAATCTTTCATTCAATGCAGGACGCACACCATTAACCTCTCATCCCATATTCTCTTAAATGAAACGGCAAACACTAAGAGTTAGTGTAACACTAATGATTGGACTGCCCTTGCCTGCCGCTGGGAGAGGTGTGGTGGAAGGGTTAAAGGTCAAAGCTGGTAATAGGAAGGTTGATGATTCAGTCCTTGCAAAATGTGAGCTACGAGTCTTCATCAATGGGATTGAGTAGGGATTAAAATGTCTGCTAAAATGACTAGTTATTAGAAGGCCTAGTAGACATCTGTAGGCTTTTTCAGTATTTTCCGCAATTGGTGGAATTATGCATAATTTATTTAAACATGTTAAAATGTGTTATACAGTTAGTTCACCCAAAAATGAAAATGACTTTCGTTCATCTTCGAAACACAAATGATGATATTTTTAATAAACCTTAAATGATTTCGGTCTCTCCACTGAAAGGCCATTCCACCACAAATTTAAAGCTTGAAAAAGTTCATAAAAACGTAGAACGTTGAAAACGAATCCAACGTTTTAATCAAAGTCTTCTGAAGAGATAAACCGAATAAACCGCTCGATAAGGATTTATGAAGAGTCAAAGTTTTGTTGTAATGGACTTTTAAAAAGGAAGAACAGAAATCTCTTAAGTTTCATTAAAAATATCTTCATTTGTGTTTCAAAGATAACCAAAAGTCTTATAGATTTGGAATGACGTGAGGGTGAGTAACTGATGACAGAATTTTAATTCTTGGGTGAACTAGCCCTTTAAAATATGTAAACAGTGTACTAATAAAAGAATATAGTTATTTTTATTAGGACATTAAAGATCAATTAATTATAATGGTGTAAATTATACTTTTCATTGCACTGTTATAAGAATTCACCTCATCTTTTTTTAAGAATAAAGAAAATGAGTCTGGAATCGACTCTTTGAATCGACTAGTGGGCTATTTTGACTTGGACCAGTAAGAAATCATGTCGCAACCACTTAGAGACCCACATAGCAACTCCCTGGTAAACATCTGCGACACACTAGCATTGTGGTAGCAATTTTTGCACAGTAGTTTTTTCTTCAGAAAATGTGAACATCTAGTTTGTACTAACTACTGCCCCTTTGGTTAAAGGTTTAAGGTTGGTCAGACCATAAAATGTGTCAGGTTTTAGTTGTACTCACTGTGCTATAGCTCTAAGGTTAGAGAGCAGGTATTCACTGACAGTAGGGATAAGCTGCCGTGCTGTATCGTCCAGCAGATCGCACTCCAGCACGTATAGAACTCCATGAAGAGCACCGATCCGACTGGGCAGATGAGTGCTGCGCAAGGTGCTCTCCAGCAGACGACACACAGGCTCTGCAATGGCTTTATCCTGACATAGATACATTAGTCCACACTGTTAAATGGCTGTAACTGCTTATTTATATAGCCAGTGCATCAGAAGTGCATATACACACTCACCATGCCAAGCACTGCGGCTGCTTTGCAGATAGCTGGAACAAGGTACTGGCTGAGGATCTCATCTTCTGGTGGATGGACTTTCTGCAGCTCAGTCAGGGTGGAGAACATCATATCAAACTGATTCCTCTCGGTGAACAGATCAGACACTGCCAGCAGCTTAAAGAGACACATAGAGAATATAGATTGTCCTAAGATTAAATCATTAAAACACTTTTCAAACTGTCAAAGGCTTTTTTATGGATGATTGTTTCCACCACAGATTAAGGTAATTGCGACTTTTTATCTCACAATTCTAACTTGGATATTATTGGGGTCAATTGAGTCAAAAGGATTGAGAACACCTGCACTATATAGCATAAAAAGGCTGATGGATCTCTATGAAAGAACGTCTAAGCATTCACTCACCGATCTGACAACCTCACTGATTAGCACAACAGGAGT
Organism: Scardinius erythrophthalmus; assembly: GCF_964197995.2. Lineage (NCBI taxonomy): Eukaryota > Metazoa > Chordata > Actinopteri > Cypriniformes > Leuciscidae > Scardinius > Scardinius erythrophthalmus. The sequence continues at coordinate 33,517,679 of NC_138223.1, forward strand.
CTTCCTGCTGCTGGGGCTTCCAGGGAGGATCCACTGGCTGTAGAGCTCCAGGAGGAACTGAGAGCAGGAGTGGATATCAACCCCTGCACGGTGCTTCCTGGAAAGGGCAAGTAGAATGCAGGGTGTGAAGTCTGGAGAATGCTGGTTTTAAGGAGCTTTTTTTGCCAGTAACTCTGTAAGTCTGACCTGGAGTTGATTGGTGATAATGGTGGTGAGGCAGGTGCTGGAGCATCCGTCTCATCTTCCTCATCCTCACCCCACTCCTCCTCCCTCAGAGGGGTGATGTTATTACCCAACCACACTGAGTGAATCGACACCTGCATTGTTGTCGTACATTGTTAGTAACATGCAGATATAACCCTTAAAGGTGGTATCAGTGATTTCAGGCCCAAAAATATTTTTATCACATTCATCTAATCTTTCCTAACGATCCGCTAGCTGCCCGCCCCACAAGCATGCCGTCAAAAAACCGCGTCTCTGTAGGCAGCCTAGGCTCTGAGATCTGCACACAAAAACAAATGGTTTAGCCAAACAATCAAAACCAAAACAAATAGTGTTCCAACCAATCACCGACAGGGGGAGGGTGTTGTGAGGTTTTGTGCTCGTGCACGGCTGCACGCGAAGTCAGAGCTGAAGAAAAAGCTGTCTCAAAACCTCACAACACCCTCCCCCAGACGGCTTGCTTGTGGGGCGGGCAGCTAGCGGATTGTTAGGAAAGATTAGATGAATGTGATAAAAATATTTTTGGGCCCGAAATCACTGATACCACCTTTAAAGGGTAAGTTCACCCACAAAATGAAAATTCTGTGCTCACGGTCTTCTGAACCCATAGGACTTTCTTCTTTTAAAACCCAAATTAAGATATTTTACAATATTCTCTTATCATTTTTGTTCATTCATTGAAAGTCCATCCAACCAAAACTTTGACACTTCTAAAAGATTATAAAGACATTGTACAAATAATCGAACGATTTAATCTAAGTCTTCTGAAGAGATACTATCACGTTATATGATGAACAGATTTAATTCAGGCTATTATCCTCACACACACGATCAAAAGTTTGGAATAATTAAAGAGGCCATATTATGAACTATCCTTTCAATAAATACTGAATGATGAAGTGAAGTGTTTTAAAGTAGTCAGTTTACTAACTTGACCCAGTTTGTAGTCCATGTTGCCCATCTCCCTCTCTGTGTTAATCTGCAGCAGGAGTTTCTCATGGCTGATGAGGGTGCCTGAATATGCAGATACACACGCACACGTAAAGGTCATGAATACAACAAAAATATATATTTTTGCATCTCAACAGGATCTTTAGCTGACCACTTACCTGCCGTTGAAGATGATAAAGAGGGCACAGGGTCCCAGGCTTGATAGGGGAAGTGTGTGGCAATGTTGTCTCTCTTTGACACCATGGCCTGAATCTCACGCTCAACCATACCCCTAATCACACTCAGTTTACGACCAAACCTGCAAAACACCCAAACGTCTTATCCACTTCTAAACCTAGAAGAACAACTACAATTTAATAAATGTGTACATACCTGGTGTCCAGAGCTTTAAGGATTTTGTTGCGGGGTTGTTGTTCGAGGCAGCTAACGGCTGGATTTCCTGCTGTGGGCAGAGTCATGGCACTCAGCACTAGAGAGGTGATGGCCTGAACCGCCAGTACATTTATCTGAGTCCTCTCCAGATCCTCCTGCGCCACAAACAGACACGTCTCATCTGTCACACACAGTCTCCAAAACCTGGACGAGTGCTTCCAGTCTTTTTGGCAAAAATTCAATGATTTACCTCTTGCTGGGTTTCCTCCTCTTGGTCCATCGTGATTGGCTGAGTGACCAGCACCCCCAAAAGAGTGGCCCACGTCTCCTCAAACTGTGTCCGACTACTCCAGCCTGCAAGAAGACCACAAGAGCAAATCAAGCGGTTCAATAATAATGTACTATAAACAAAAGGCTGGACTAAACATGAGGTTTGCCTGATGTCAACACACAGTGACACATAATTTTCATCTAACTTTCGTCAAATAACTGAAGGAAACACCTAGCCAACTAATTTCATATTTCATATTCATTACTTTATGAATTTCAGCTTTGCATCAGAGAAATAAATTATATTGTAAAGTATATTCAAATAGAATTTTTTTTGTTTTAAATTGTAATAATATTTCACAATATTACGGTTTTGTTTTCTATATTTTTGATTAAAAAAAATGTAAAACATTAAAAATAGTAATGTTTCCAAACTTTTGACCGGTAATGTATATATTTAATTTTTCCTCTGCATCTGCTTCCCAAATTCTGTAAGGTAACTCAAAATCCCATTTCATGACCACTTTTAAATAGGCAAACAACTCTGAAATGAGTCTCTCATGTCATACCCAGAGTGTTAATGCGGTAGAGGAACTCTCTGAAGACATCTTTCTCCTGCAGGAACTCCACAGGGATCTCTGGCAATGCTGTGCCAAAATCTCCACTCGGCCTGGGGGACCAGCCCAGCTTCCAGACCTGTTCATTCAAACACATGAATATTTTCATACAGTTTTAAACACACCTGCACACAATGTATGAATACACACTCAATCACTCTCTCACCAGTGGTGGGATTCGGGTGTAGCTGTTCACAAGGGGAAGCCTGGCCAGACTGATGATGACGTTCTGTAGGGTGGGTGTTAGGAATGCTGGGATGTTCTTGTTTCTATGGTGACCCAGAGCCAACACACTCTGTAGACCTTCAACCAGCTCAGCCATGATCTCACAACACCGCCATTCACGCTGGTCTGAAAATTACAGAATCATTAATGCTTGTTGTTGTGTTCATCATTGATGTGTGTAACGTGTGCATTGACTCACTGCCTGCAGAGTCCAACTGGTCTTCTGACTGCTCTGTGTTTGATGTTTTCCGCTCCGGCCTCAGAAGTTGGTCACCAGGACCAACAGAGACTGTGTAACACAAACATAATCATAATTACAAAATGAATATCAATTTCAATTGCATTTTTATTAGGTTGAAGTTGAGCTGCACGATTATGGATAAATTATGATTCGCCGTTTTTTTGTTTCAAATAGAGATCACGATTTTCCCACGATTCTGAACAGACAACTAAACAAACTGTAATTTAGGTTTTGACAAAATGTCAATTGCTGCAGTCTATTTAAAATATTTAATTCATTTGAATGAATTATAAAAAAATAAATCAGCCTTTTTGAACAAATCTCTTGAAAGAATGATTCAATGACAAATAATTTTTTTAACGCTTGTCACTATCTATTGTTCTCTAGCGTCAAGTCACTTTCCAAAGATGATTTGCTCTATTTTGATCACTTCCGTAGACATCAGTGCAGAGTCCTGCAACGGGTCGGGTACCCGCGGCTAAAGTGGCTAAAACGGGTGGACTGTGACATTCCTAAAATTAACGGGTGGGGACGCAGGCGGATAATGAACACTTTGCACTTTAATATTTATTAAAAATATTCTTGTTTGCCGTAACCCGACCGACTCTGTCAATTTAGGACCGACCCAATTAAATTTTTTCCCCTTTTTAGTCCGACCGACTTGCCGGTTGTAAACTTGTGTTAAGACCGACCGATTATTTATTTTTTTACTCTTCAAACAACTAATACAAATGCAATAAAATTATATTAATTATATTTTAGTAAGTCTTGTGTATATAAATTGCCCATATATAGGCCTACATACAAACATATACGGTCTTTCTTTTAAATAAAAACTGGTGGCGTCATCTTATAAGGACTGTAGGTTATATGCGAAATGAAACCGAAATCGCGACACTCAGGGCCACAAACCTACAATTAAAACTTTCACAGAGATCTCAAACAGGCATTAAAAACACCAAATATTAAGAGTTGGCATATCAAGCAAAATAATATTCGATAAATGATCGAAAATCGTAGACCCGGCCTTCCACATGCTCACCGGCAATGCTCCGACATTAAATTTCTCTGTAGCCCTGTCATTAAAAACGATTTAGTTTCATATTCATGTTTAAATAAAATAATATATTTTTTTAAATTTCATGTCGATTATATGAAAAGTGAAAAGCATGAATAAGATAAGATGATCCCGAATATCGGGAGACAAATGCAGACATGATTTTGACCATTTCATTAAGTTTGTTTTTGTAGAAAACCTTTCTTTGTGTGAATTTCGTTTTGTATTAATTGTATCTTAATTTTAATCAATGTTTCATCAACCAATTTCCTGGATAAATATAGCAGGCAATAATCACAACACGGAGGCGCGGGCGCGTGAACTTGAGTCTCTACTCTTAAATGAACCGAAACTCAGCGTATAAGCTACTTGCCTCACAGACCTGAGAAATAGAAACTGCTCTCTGCTTATGCAATCCGTATGAAATGTGAATTTCTCTCTGGCGCGTTCACTAGGCTACTGCGAAGTCAGTCAGCATCGTCAACTTCAACTTTGACACAGAAAACACTTGTTTATTAATAAACAATTGAAATGTCTCCTTGATATATTTGACATATTAATAATCATTACTTTTCCCAGTTCTTTGTGACAGCTTTTAGGTGCGTTATTGGCAGCGCACCCTATGAACGCGTCTCCACCGCTCAATAGATTTTAGCTTGTGTGTGATTTATCGCGGGCACGGGTCGGGTAAGGGGCCAAATATTAACGGGTCTGGGCAGGTGCGGATTTAATTTTGATATTATCACGGGTGACGGGTCGGATCTGGTGCTGAACTTTGCGGTACGGGCGGGGGCGGGTCTCCAAAAATGGACCCGTGCAGGACTCTGCATCAGTGTTTAAATCCCAAATATACATTTTTATCCCAGTACTTGATAATTTGAATATTTACAACACAGAAATAACGAAACTGTGTGCTTGAAAAGACTGTTCATGAAAGACTGTTTAATTTCATACCTATACCTGATAACGGCATTCTCTGGGTCAGCGGCAATGGAGATTTGAATGTTCTGGTGTGATTTTGTCAAAGGTTTAATAGACAGAGGTGAATCGCTGTCATTTGTTTTACCAATTGGCAATCTTTTATTTAGAAGTCAAAGACTTATTGCGCATTGCACTTTCTCCCATTCATAAGTAATATCTTTGTATATCGTAGTCTTTGGCTGCGTTCCCTAGAGCTTTGTAACACAAACCTGCATGGATGAGGAGCTGTATACATTGGATGATTGAGCAGGTGTGTGTGAGGTAGGAATGAGAGGCAAAGTGTGTCCACACCGCCGGCTGCTGGAGAGCCAGACACAGACACGACAGACTCATCTGCATGTCCACACTCAGAGGCAGCTGATCCTGCAGCAAACGCCAAGCCACCACCTACAGAGACAGAAAGAGAACATGAGCTGAGTGGCTGAGTGGTATTTATAGATATGCCGCTACATCTTTTTAAAATATTACCATTTTATCATCCTTCAATCACAAATGTCAATATATCAGCTGATATTTTTTACTATCAGCCAATAAGTTTTTTGTTTTTTTTGGGGTCAATAAAAGTCTATTTTATTTTGACAGTGCATGGACTTTTATTTTGACAGCACTGAGAATAGCATCGCCTGAGTGCTGTCACCCCAGAGCTCCCATGGTCCCATTTCTGGGGTTCTCAGAAGCGAAAGTTGTCATACTTGGGAAAACTTCTATAGTGGCGAACGGGAGACGACAGCAAATATAATTTTTGCGTTCCCATTTGCTCCAATAACAAAAGAAAAACAATCCACGATAGACTTTCTATGACTCTACAAAAGAGGGAAAAATTAGCGATAGATTTATAATGTCGGTCAGAACAGGAGAACGATGTCAAATTTACCGTCACCCCCTCAGCCGTTATATTACAAACACTCATTTAAATATGTAATTTAATGCCAAGGTAATATAACAAAAAGTATAGTGTAATGAATGTACATTAAATTAAATATAATAAAAACTTTGCTAGATTCATTCTCCCTCTACATTAGTTTACTGACTCTGACTATTCCTAGTGTATGACTTACCAGATAACTGAGTGCACTCTAGTGGACAGTGTTTTTAACAATTTCTTTATTTGTAAGAAAAAGTATAATAATACTATTACAGGATTACATAAGAAGACATCCATGTATATATTTGTTTATTGTTATTTATGAATTCCATTCATTTTCAAATTATTTATTTCAAGTTTAGTAAATATAACTTACATAGCAGCACCATGTGTTATTTACTATCTTTAAATTAAGTATTGTGATACCATATAGGCCTGAATCAACTTTGTATTGGCAATGGGCCATCCCGCTCTCCAAGATATTGGCATCTGCCATCAAATGATCAATATCGGTCAACAACTAGAATGTTCCCTATAAAATCATTTTATTTGGGAAGGATGCATCAGTCTTACCTCTATAGCGAGGGTGCTGAAGGTGGTAATAAGTGTCTCTCTGTCTTTGGGAATGTGTAGTGAGGATGGCAATTTGGACAGAGACAGCAGGTACTGACTCAACACGCCACACAGACTCAACACTGTCTGATAAAACCCAGGCTCACCTGCAACACACACATAAACACATGCAATGACTGTGTGTTCATTACAACTTCACCATAATTTACAGCATTGGCCACAAAGGATAATTTCCATGTACTTACACCTACGAAAGTTTAGACATACCTACTCGTTATTTATTATTACTATTTTCACTATGTTGGATAATAACAATAACGCCATCAAAACCATGAGATAACACAAATAGAAGAATGGGAATTTTGCAGTAACCACAGCAATGCTAAACAAAATAACCCTTGTCTTGATTACAGTACCGTAGACATTTGTATGTTGATCAGCACCACCTAACGTACAGGAGGGGATTTGCTTGTCATTTAGCTGAGGGTTTCCCAAACAGGGGTTCATGAGGGAATTGCTGGGGGTTTGTTAGTTGATGAACGGCTAATATTTAATTGAAGTGAATGTAAAATTAAAACAAATAAAATAATAAAATCTAAAATCGCGATATAGCTTAGTGCAATAATCAAATCAAAGGCTGTGATTTAAATAAGTATCCTGTTGTGCTACATGTTTCAGAGTGAAGCGTGACGCTGTGTTCATTTACACGCAAGCACCTCGTGATTTTGTGTTGTCTGTGAGTGGTAATGGTAATGCAATGTGTAATAGCTTAACTTTATTTACACATTTGCATAATTTTCAACACTTTTGTGTCATTAAAATATTAATTTGAAAGAATAATTTAAAATAAAGTTTAGGAACCCCTGATTCAGCCAAACTAATTAATTTTTTTTTGTGTGTGAACAGGCCTTTAATTTGCAGCAAATAAGCTTAATTCTGATTTTGACTCACCATATACTTGATTAAGCTTCTGCAAGTAGTCTGCGCACGTCTTAGCGGAGGGAAGGAGGGGCTGATGAGGCGAGGGGAGGAGCTCTACGACACCAGCCAATCTCTCAAAGGCCACCTCTTGAGCAGTGTCAAATAAAACCACCCCATGATCCTTACATACCCTCTGTACCCCAACACTCAGACATGATGCCAGCAGACATAGGTTAAAGTCCTGCAAATACAATACAACATCAGTGTCTGTTTGAGTTATAAAAAAAAAAAAAAAAGAGAGAGATATGCATGTTTTTGGCCTTAACCTTGCAGGTCATGACTGTGTTTAGGTCAGATTGGGGAAGTTTTGTCAGCAGCTCAGTAGTTTCATACAGAGCTCCTTCACCTCTCAAACAACACTGAGATTTCACCAGAGCAACATACCACTCCTGCAATACACACACACAATAGCAATAATGTTATGTTTTAGCTAAGGTGTTTTCAGCTTACAACCACCGTTGTAAGTCATACCTTATTGGGTTCCACGTTTTCAGGGGGAGGGGGCGGGTCCCCATCCAGTGGGTGTGTGGTAATGGGGGCGACAGGGCTTGTGGTATCTTCAGCAACTGTGGCTCTGAACCTGTCCAGCAGGGAGAAGAACCGCTGATGCCTGACATAAGAGAGAGACAATCATTTTAAAAAGCAGGATTGGGAGATTTTCATAAACAGCGACAAAACAAACAGATCAATGAGACAGGAAACTGCAAGCCGCCTTACCTTTGCGCAAGGCCACTGGTCTGTAGGTACTGCTGAATCCTGTCCAGCTCCTCCAGTGGTAGCTGAGCGATACTATTCTACAGTAGGAAGAGAAAACATCATTCTCAATAATCATTTAGTGCAGTGGTTCTCAATCAGGGGTGGTTTCATCATCTCAAACGCAAGATGGTTTAAATGGATAGTTCACTCAAAAATTGTCATCATTTACTCACCCTCAAGTTGTTCCAAACCTGTATGAATTTCTTTCACAAAAGAAGATACTTTGAAGGATGTCGGTAACCAAACACCGACTTCCATAGCATTTTTTTTTTCATACTGTGGAAGTCAATGGGGGCCATCAACTGTCTGATTACCCATATTTTTCAAAATATCATCTTTTGTGTTCAGCAGAACAAAGAAATTCATACAGGTTTGGAACAACATAAGGATGAGTAAATGATGACAATTGTTTTGGGTAAACTAACCCTTTAAACCATTGTAATCACAATTGACTAGAAATGTCACGTAAATTCATTGATAATAATGAGTTATTGGATATTCTGGAATTTAATTTTTAATTACATTATTTTAAAATCACAATTACACATAGTTATTTGAATTATTCATTATTTTAAGTAATTCATTTATATTATTATACATTTAATTCATAATATTTATATAAGTAATTAAATAATTAGACTAAATTAAACTCCTTCTAGTTTCTGTAAATAGAAAAGTCTGAAAATAAGTAGCTTTGTCATTACAGCATTAGCACCAGAAATATATTTGGGGAACTTCAAATATTGTCTTTGACCATGAGGGGCCTCAGAGTCAGAACGGTTTATAAACGTTAATTTAGTGGTATTTGATCAAGTTAGACAAAAGAATATATCTTGATTCTAACTAAAAGTTTACTAGGAAGAAACTGGATCCTAAAAACAATAATTTAGGAGCCAAATTACTCTAGTTACAAAATCACATAATATAGATGGTTGTTCTGATCTATTACAGTGGTAGACAATCCACTGGGAGATGCATCAAACTCTTTCATTTTAATTCGATTTAGTTTTTGTGTTTTAGTTGCATTGATTTTAGGTTTATTTATTAACAGTTTATTACAACGAATGGCATAGACAGTGAAATAAGCTGGTAGTGAGTCATTATTGTGTGTGTGGAAGTGTTTTACCTGCAGGGTCTCAGCAAGCAGCATCTCCACACGTCTGCAGGCGAGTGTGTCCACCATGCGAGCCAGCACACGGAACGGCGTGTTGAGTAGTTTGTCTACGTATAGCATGAGCAGAGCCCCAGACTGACTTAGATGAATGCCCTCCAGACACTGCAGGGTCTTCTTCAGCATCACCGGCTGCACATTTACACATTTAATACATAAGTGGCTGAAAAGATAAGCTCAGCACGAAATGAAAAAGATGCGGTGAGTGTGCATATACATACAGTAGAAAGGTTGTCGCAGCGTGATTGTATGGCCTGTATGAAGAGTCCGCTGGCTGCTGAATTTCGGTGCACAGCACTGATGAGATCCTGCACTGGAGGCTCATGGGAAAGACTGATCAGATCGCTCACATGATTCACCGTCAGCCACGTCAGATGCTCAGAGTCATGCAGGTTCTGACACTGAGAGGATCAAATACAAAGATGACAATTTTTGTGTTATGAATGGTATGGTTGGCAAACAGATGTACTGTATGATATATGGTACCACATAGTTTTTTTTATTTTTTATTATCAGTATCAGCCGATATTGGATATTTATTAGCCGGTACAATCACTTAAAGTTCATCTTTAAAATAAATAATAATGTATAAATACTTAAATATAAATGTAATACTATATATAGAAAATCTCAAAATAATATTTTTTTTAAAATTAGAAAGAGTTAGTGTCTAAATTTACTTCTACCTTGGGTGTTTTTTTAGTTTTTAGTTTTTCATTTATTTGTTCAAAAGTTTGTGGTCAGTAAATAACTTTAAATGTTTATTTTTAAAATAAGTCTCTTATGCTCACCAAAATAAAAAGTACAGTAATGCTGTGAAATATTATTATTTTTATATATATATTTTAAAATGTAATTTATTGCTGTGATAGCATTGTTGAATTTCACATGATCCTTCAGAAATCCTTTTTTTATTATCAAAGTTGAAAATATTTTTGCTAAATATTATGTGAAAACCGTGATTGTTTTTTTTTTTGTTTTTTTTTCAGGATTCTTTAATCAACAGAAGTTTTTAAAAAGCATTTATTTGAAATAGAAATCTTTCTGTAACATTATAAATGCCTTTACTGTCACTTTTGAACAATTCAATGTGTCCTTGTAGAGAAAAGTATGTTAAAAACAGTCATGTGGGTTCTTGGGGGTGCTACCAAGGTGGCTTCAGAGTTAACAGATATGTTCAAAAATAAACTTTGGAAGTGTGCAGTTTAGTGCTAATTAACATTTTGTTTTATTAACAGGTAATTAACCGGTTTATCAGTATTAGTGGCCCGGCAAGGCTAGGGGATGGAGCGGTTATGGTAAGTAAAATAAAACTCCTTAGGAGCTCCGACACAGCTTTAAAAAAGCTTGAGAAATCTCACCACATAGTCACAGAAGAGGATAAGGGCTCCTCGTCGGACAATCTCTCTGTTACACACAGCAAGCTTCCCCTCTGGCCTCTCCTCCTCTCCAGATGAGTGCGGGCTCAGCAGCTTAGTGCTGGATAGACTGTTCCTCCTAATGGAGTGATAAAAACATGATTTGATTTCTTTGCCTCTCACACCGTGTCCTAACCAGAAGCGAAACAACACTGTGACGTGATAAAAGGCATCATTTCCATGTTAATCAGAGTTTTTGTCCTAACCAGATACACTACGAGCAACAGGGGATTCTATTTAAAAAAAAAGATCTATTTATGAGACTTTATGGCTGGAACAACAACATACAAAGTATGACAATGTTAATCGCAGGTACTGTTTATGTGATTTATTACATTTAATATGAGTAATGTGACTTTTATAGCCATATGGAGAGTGACAATGAATAATTCACCTCAGATATTAAAATTTTATTAAAGGAAACAAGAACTTCCAAACTGTGAGTAGTGAATAAACAAGTGTATTTATCACAAAGACTGTTTCAGTCACACAATGGGCCCTATTTTAACTATCTAAGCGTATGGTCTAAAGCGCACGGCGTAATTTCAATTAGGGCATGTCCGAATCCACTTTTGCTAGTTTAAGAACGGGAAAAATGGTCGGCGCGCCCGGTGCATGGTCTAAAAGGGTTGTCCCTATTCTCATAATGAGAAATGGGTGTGTTTTGGGATTTACATGCGTTAAACCAATCAGAGTCTCATCTCCCATTCCCTTTAAATGCCAGGTGCACTCGCACCATGGCAGATCCGCTATTTACATGACGGAATTTGATAGTGGAAAGACCGAACGTGTCTCCAGAGCGCAAACGGAACTGCTCGTGCGCGAGGTAAAAGTGCGCAAGCAGACCATCTACGGGACAAGTCGGATTCCACCATATCTTTATGTACACAATAATAATCTTTTACATTGTAATCCTTTTATTTTAAATATTTGGCATGTTTGTGTGCAGCTGTGCGTCCTTGTGTGTTTAATAAACAGAGTGTACGCGCGTTGTGGACCCGCCTATAGGCGCACATTACTAACGCGCTCATTAACAAAAACAATATTGCGCCATTGACTTTAGACCAGGTTTCAGTTGGATTAATTTGATTATGCACATATCCATTTTGCACTTGCAGAGAGAGCCCGCCCCCACACGCTCTTCTGATTGGCTGTTTTTTTGCTGTTGTTTTTTTTCTGATTTTGTCAGGTCTTGTAGTAGTGTCGCGTCTGGTCTGTACAGACAAATTGCTTGTCGCTGGAATCTTATTGCAGTTACAAAGCAAATATAACAAGCATATAAATATAATCACTTGCAAGCAGTGAAAGGCCATTATTTGCCATTACAAACAGCATTTGACTTCCTAAAACTACCAAGAATTTTACTGGTTTAGGCTGGTTGTAACTGTAGGATCAATTAAACCGGCTTTCCTAATTTACACTGCTGGTATGAAGTCTTACTTGGGAGTCTGATGCACCTCGGACCACCAGGTGTAGTTGGTGTAGTTGATGATGAGAAGGACCTGACACCAGAGCAGGACTAGAGATGGGTGCGTGGTGATGAGCTGGAGCACCAGGCTGTTCAGACCCTCCAGGGTATAAAAATGACCCCCTTCCCCCCCCTCCGCCTTCAGCAGCCTGCTGCCCGCTGCCGTGATCCGCCGGAACATTCCTGGTAGGTTTACGAGAAATAATGTGATCATTCAAACCAAGAGGAATAATTTTGCTCTTTACCGAGATCATGAAGTATGCTAAGCTGGTAAAGGGTCCTGTTTATGAGTTGAGACATATGAGATGTGGGCTCTGTGGGTGTGCATACCTGATTTGAAAATATGGATCAAACACATGAGCAGTGTGCCCAGCTGCTGACAGTAGAACGTGTGCTGCTGCTCGCTCATGTCAACTTTCACCTGCTTCGTGGCGATATCATCCAGCAACACCCCCACCAACTGCAATAAGAACCTGACAAATAGAAAGAGATTCATAATTGCGTTAATTAATTATTAATATTGTTGCTGCATTTGTCTTGTTGTTATGCTGACTGTTTTCTGTGTAATATTGTGTAATATTATAGCTTTATTCAGCTAATCTTCAATAGGAAAGTAATCAACTAAAGACAAAAGTGGAAATATGACTATACAACAACAACAATTATTAATATCACTCCTATTATTTAATATATTATTGCAATATAATTTAGATTATAAAAATTATAAATGAATGAAGAAACCGCCCTGCATTTTATTAGCCGAATGAAATCCAAAATTTTGGGGTGGTGATTCCAAAAATAGTGTGTTTTGCTCTAGCATGTCATACTTTCTCACAAAATATGATGTGCATTTCGTAGCATTTTTGCTTTCAACAACCATTTGAAAAAGTCTTGTATTATCCCATAATCACCAGAAAAGACATGACTCTATCTTTCTCTGAGCCAGGCAATTTTCATATTTACGACATTATTTTATGCCTAATCCTGATTTCAAGATTAGAATTATGGCCAGAGACAGAAGAAAATGCAAACATTACCCATATGATTTCTGATACATTTGTGGGTATTTTTACTACATCTAAACAGCGTCAGTAAAATACAGATTTTGTGAATAAGGTTTATATATTTATAAACTTGTGTTTATTTAAAGTTCTTTGACATTAAATGGAGTATTTGAACATATTTTCCACTCTTTTACACATTATAAGTTAAATGATAAATTTTGAATATTGATATTGATATTTTCAAAGTCAGCATCATCAAAATAGGTAATATGTGACTCTGGACCACAAAACCAGTCACATGGGCCTTTTTTTTTTATTGAGATTTACACATCATCTGAAAGCTTAATATATAAGCTTCCCATTGATGTATGGTTTGTTAGGATAGGACAATATTTGGCTACAACTATTTGAAAATCTGGAATCTGAGGGTGCAAAAAAATCGAAACATTGAGAAAATCGCCTTCAAAGTTGTCCATTTATGTTCACGATTGTGCTGCATTCACACACAAAAATAAATGTCATATATATTTATGATAGGAAATGTACAAAATATCTTCATGGAACATGAGCTTTACTTAATTTCCTAATGATTTTTGGCATAAAAGAAAAATCGTATTGTTGGCTTTTGCCACAATTTTTTTTTCTTTTCAGGAAATACATTTTATTTTTTTATCAAATTAATATTTCATATTTAGCAGTGCCGTAGCATGCATTTGTTTTGCCACAATCACAGACTGACTTTAATGGACAGCGACCAACAATTACCTAGCAAATGTTTCCTCAGGAGGAAAACGCTGCGGCTCTTCATTAGTGTCTTCCATGGTAGCAGGCGGAGCTTCAGGAGAGGAGGAGTCATCGTCACACAATCGACGGATGGTGGGACAGGAGAGGAGGTATGGGGACAGTGAAAGCTCCTGAATACGAGACAGAATGATGTCCTCTGTGGACTGCGAGATTAGAACACGCAGGATGGCGAGAATCCCAGACACCCACAACTGCCCCGTACCCACTGATGCCTACAGAAAAGAACAGGGACACAAGATACAGGGTTAATATGCAGTCAGAATTACCACTATTCAGAAAATATTTTTAATTTCAATAAGAATCCGCACAATTGAGAATTTGGAATGAGGGTGCAAATTTCCTTAGGCAAGTTTGTCACAAGAATTCTCTGGGATTACAAATAGAAAGCTGCTTGGTTTGAAAGTGACTTCTATGTGAGATGTGCTTCATGCATCACTACACTATTGACAATAGACAATGAACCCTTTTGCCAACAAAGTTGACATCTTGCTTTTCGACCGCCGCTCTTCATCCTATTCAGCTTATAATAATATCTATAACATCAGGAAAGTAATATGTGACTGATTCTCACGAGGGTAGATGGTGTGATGAACATGCTCTTCAGTAGCATGTCCACAGGCCGCAGAGAGGAGGGAGCAACTGTCTCAAACAGTGTGTTTAACACGCCCAATGCCTCATGGGAGTCCAGGTGCATCTGTCAAGCACACAGAAGCAAATATGTAAAGTGCATTTACTTAAAACTGTTTGTTAGCTTGAATTCAGAATCTGAGATGAATCTGGTGCTTGAAAACGTAATGCTATCAAGACACAAAGTCGAAACAGAGCCGCACTTGCTGTTTGCCGATCATTGGCAGGATGATGTCAGCGATCTGTCGTGAAAGCCTCTTCCACTTATCTTCATTTTCTTTATGGCACTGCTGTAGGATCAGAATAAACATCTCCAGCACCTACAAACACAAACATGAATGATTTTACACATAAATCCATGAATGTAAAGAGTATGTTTTTCCAAAACAAACACACACACCAAAACGTAGTGTTACCTGATGGTGTTGTACGAGGCGTAGCAGCATGGACACCACCACTTCCTTTTGAGTTTCCAGCTCTTTTCCTGCATCTGCTTTATTGGAGCCTCTCAGCACAAAGAGGTCGTGCACTATGGGCTGCAGTGCAGGGATTGCTGAGAAATGAAGAGGAGGATAACTTTTTTGATTGATTAGATAAAAGCTAATTATACATGATATTATAATAGCTTTTTAGCATGATATGCTAATTATATGCAACCATTTCTGAATAAAAATATGTAGTTTGTTTAAGGAAGACCTATTATGCCCTTTTACAAAGTCTTGATTTGGTTTTTATGCATGAATGTTCAAAAAACACATTTTTCACGTTCTACAGTTGTGATTGGTCAACCACTTTGAGCGTGTTTCAGAAACATCATGCCCCTTACCATAACAGAGTTAAAAGCGGGGTGGAAACAACAACGTCTCTAGACATGGCAACAACACACTACTAACACAAATCAACCAGGCATCATCCTCAATATTTTGCATATGTTTTGGGGCGGAAATTATTTGAATGAGGAATAATGTGACGTGTACATTCTCGGAAGAAAACTCAAGAAATCAAAGCGTTTCAGGGAGTTCAGAAACAGTGATTAATGATATAGAAATAACTCCCATTGGAGTGGACTTTGTGCTTTGTAACTTTGCAGACCTCTTTTATGCTAAAAAAGTAAAATGACACACTAAAGAAAGTTGAAAATGTAAAAAGAAAGACATAATAGGACTGTCTGTTCAGTGTTAGAAAATAAGGATATATGGAAACATGGTTTTAAAAAATTGTCTAAAATGGGTTTTCGGTTTACAGTTGTTCCATATTCTGCTTGAGGATGTGAATATATATGTGCGTTGTGATTCTACACACCATGTGTTACTGCCTTCCTGCCACTGGCCATGATGCCGTCACACAGCTGAATGATCTTTGGGATGCTGATGATCTGTTTGGAGTGGTAGCGCTCATAGGACAGCAGAACCAGGAAGAAGAAAATGTTGGGCACAATCTCTTCAGAGTCCCTACATGGAAAAAAAACATCGGTTTAGTGAAAACGAATAAATATTAGCAAATCTGAGCATGTGCAATTGAATGTACACTACTGTTAAAAAGTTTGGGGTAAGTAAGATTTGTTTTGTTTTTTTAAATTAATGCATTTATTGGGCAAGGACACATTAAAATGATAAAAAAAAAGACATTTATAATATTACAAAAAATTACATTTAAAATAAATGCTGTTCTTTCTTTTTTTTCAGGAATCTTTAATGAATAGAAACTTCAAGTGTATAAAGTTTCCAAAAACACATTAAGCAGCACATGTGTTTTCAACATTGATGATAATAATAAATGTTACCTGAGCAAATCAGCATGTTAGAATGAATTTTGAAGGATCATGTGACACTGAAAACTGGAGTAATGGCTGCTGAAAATTCAGCTTTGTTTTTTCATCACAGCAATGTTACATTTTAAAATATATTAAAATAGTAAACAGTTCTTTTAAATTGTAATAACATTTCACTATATCATTAATGGTTTTAGTGTATTTTTGATGCAGCCTTTGTGCGCATAACAGACTTCTTTCAAAAACATTAAAAAACTTATCAACCCCAAACTTTTGTATGGCAATGTATGTTGGTATGACTATGTCACAAGGTCTTACTTGAACTGCCCCACTTCAATATACTCAAACTGCTTCAGAACGAAACCAATGAACACCTGAAACAAACACAGGGTAGTAAAATATTAGCACTGTGCAAGTATAATATAAAAATAAAATAATACCAAGATTTGTTTTGATTCTCAATTAGTGGAGAAAAATGGAAGTTTGATCCACAGGTTAAAGGTTACTCGCCTGGTCTGAATCAAGCAAACAGTAGTTGACCCGGAGCTGCACAAGTTGGGACAGCAGGTCCAGCACCTGTCTTTGCAGGCCCACTGAGGTGCTGGTGGTGTACTGCTTCAGAGCTTTAATCACCAGCGGCTCAAACAAACGGATGTGATTATGAATGGCATTCTGAAACACACACAACGAGTCAACTATTAGCCACTTTTACTGCAGTGAGGGGTCAAGATATCAGTGTTGTAACTGTTAAAAAAAGAATTGGTAATTAAAATAAAGCTTAAATAAAAATAAAACAAAAAATAGATAAAAACTTATCTATTAGAAACTTAAAAAGTTATAAAAAGTTTAAGATAAAGTTTTACATTTTAAAATGAAAGCGAAATAGAAATATAAAAAAACTAATAAAAATGACAAAAGTAACTAAAATAAAATAAAAATATGAACGATTACAATAATAGAACACAAGTAATAATAAAATAACACTGCAAGGTATTGATTTAAAATAAAATTAGTATACCAGATGGGATATTCAACTAAACAATACCTTATCAAGTAAAACAGACCCATCAAATAACTATAAAAAAAAAACTTCAACAAATGCACGACACCCAAAATATATCCATTTTAATATATTCCTCATCTACCACAATAAATATATAATTATGTCAGTCAACATGTTTAAAATTTTGGGATATTTTTAGTTTTTTTATTATTATAGTCACATATTATCGGGTAATTTACCTTGTCTCCTCGATGGCGGGTAACACTGGTGATACTTGACCTCAGTTGATTGGAGACTTTTTGCATGACATCAAACCACCTATAGGATCACAGAAAGGACATGTGTACTCATAATGGGCCTCTTTATATCTACAGATAAATCTCTATGAGGAAATGTTGTTCACAAACACTCTCTCACTCACCCAGAGGCGTCCTGTTCTTGTTCGGCTTGCACCATGTTTCTGAGGCTGGCGTCTGCGAGGGCCTGGGTAAAGTGAGTGTAAGGGGCCATGAAGCAGTAATGGTAGAGGCCGGGTCTGACGCTGGTCGAGCCAAGCCGCAGGGCCTTGCCCTGGGACCGACATGGGTGTGATGAGGCCCCCTCATACTGAGATGCAAGATTGGTCCCAAATAACGACTTCAAAAGCTGTAAGCAAAGAGAAAACGGTGAAGCCCCGGAAATTCATGGTTTAAAACAGAAGAGTTCGAAATGCGCACGTCTAACCTGCTGAACACACACTGTGGCCATAGTAGGTTCCCGTGAGAAACAGGACTTGAGGTAACCCAGAATCTCTTCAACAGACTAGACAGATAAATACAGGAGGAAAGTTTGTTCTTAATATTACTTTTGCTCAGATATCATACTTTGTTCATTGACAAGATATAATTAGGCTTTGACATCATACTTTGCCAATATCATGCAGGGTGGTCAACTCAAGCAGCTGTGAAAGGACATCAAGCGCTGACCTCAGGAAACCCCCAAACTTCTCATTGGTGTTGTGAAGGTCTAATGTGACCTTGGAAAAGAAAACAAAAATTGTAAGCAAGATAAATCCAGTAGGGACGGACATTTTGAATTGAGTACTGAGTATTGAGTACAGAATGTTAATATAGGCCTTCTGAAGGGGAAGCGATGCATTGTTGTATGAAAAATACCCATATTATAACTTTATAATCTAAAATAACTAGCTTCCGCCAGACGACCGTACGCATACTACGCAAGTCGACTTGCACCACAAGAGTAACCCATGACGCATGTATGACGTAGGATGTAGGAGAATCGTAAGCTTAGACGCCTCTCGCGGTTTAAACACATAGGGCTGTGCAACAAACTTTAGCTCTTCTTCTATTATATATAAACCCTCCGACATTACGTTGTGCGTCGGGTCAGGGGTTAGTCTTCCACTGCCGTCTGTCGGAAGCCAGTATTTATAGTTTATAAAGTTTTAAATATGGGTATTTTTCATACACAAACGCATCGCTTCGCTTCAGAAGGCCTTTATTAACCCCCGGAGCCGTGTGGAGCACTTTTATGATGGATAGATGCACTTTTATGATGGATAGATGCACTTTTATGGACTTCAAAACAGAAACGGCCATTCACTGCCATCATAAAACTTGGAATAGTCGGAACATTTTTTAATATAACTCTGATTGTATTCGTCTGAAAGAAGAATGTCATATACACTTAGGATGACTTCAGGGTGAGTAAATCATGGACTAATTAGAATTTTTGGGTGAACTATGCCTTTAAGTACTACAGAGCATCTCATCCTCATGGACTGAGCCATATTTGCCCATTCTTGCTGTGAGATCTCGAACATATCTGGGGGGACATATGTGGTTAGGCACTGCAAGCTGTCCTCCCAGTCTCCATGTTGCACTGTCTTCGGCGTCTTACATTACGGACATTGCAGTTTATTGCTCTGGCCACATCTGCAGTTCTCATGCCTCCTGCAGCAGGTCTATGGCATGTTCACGCAGGTGAACAGAGCGTTTTTCCTTGCGTTTTTCAGAGTCAGTAGATAGGTCTCTTTAGTGTCCTAAATTATTGGAACTATGACTTTTATTGTCTACCACCTGTAAACTGTTAGTGTCTTAAGGACTGTTCCACATGTGCATGTCCAATAATTGATTATGGTTCACCGAACAGGCATGATAAATATTGTTTAAACACTTTCCAAAAGAGATCTGTAAAGCTTATTTGGATTTTACAAAAATTATCTTTAAAATATAGCATCCTGAAAAAAGGGACATTTCTTTATTTGCGGAGTTTAGAAATCTTTTGAAACATTATAAAATGTCTTTACTGTCACTTTTAATGCATCCTTGCTGCATAAATGTATTAATTTCTTACAAAAATATTTTTTTTTACTTTTGAACAGTAGTATATATAAAGGACAAATCAAAATGCTTATGACTGCAGACTTACTTTGTAGTTAGCGTGTGTAGCTCTCAGTGCATCATAAAGCTTCAGATAAGGAGGAAGGTGATAAAAGCTGCCCATAGTGGTGGACTTGTTAACTGCTGCTATTGCGGTGCTGTCTGCTGCTCTGCCTGTATGAAAACACAGTGCAAGACAACCGTAAATATTCAATCAATAAACAATGAGACCCATTTTCCTTTTGTACTCAAAGCAATATAATTCATCTGTATGGTCTCAACAGGTGGCTCTGTAGGTGTGACTGTACCCGTGTTGGTTTCTCCTCCTTTCTTTGGGCTCATGGGGGTGTTGCTTGGCTCCGTCATCTCCTTCTCTTTACCCTTCCGTCTGATTGGACTGAGAGAGGGGGTGTTGGCCAATGATGGTAAAGTAGCCTGGCAGGAAGGATTAACAGAAATAATGAAGTTTTTAATATAGTGAGAAAATATGAAATATTACTGATGTGTTGTGCATTTATAGCATTATTATAATCAGACTCTATTGAATGCATTTTTACCTTTACTGCAGGGCCTGGGGGGGTGTCATCCAGCACATGGGCACAGATGTTGAGGATCTTCAGCAGGTGCGAGAACAGCTGCTCCACCATAACAACCAGAGAGCGGTCGTTAAGAGCAGGCCACGCCTCCTCCACCTTAGAGGGGGCGGGGTTAGACTCCTCCTCACCTGCCCATGGACTCTTCATGCACTTTGGGGCAATAGCTTCAAAAACAGGCAGACAACAACATTTTAAATTCAAACAGATGTAAAAAAAAATGATAATAATAATAATAATAATACAAAAAAAAATTGTGCTCCACAGGTGATACGTCTATCAGCTTTGGATAAACGGTATAAAATCACACTTAACCCTCCTAGGCTGTTCGCTCATTTTTGGCAGATTTTATTTTTGTTTATGTTATAACAAAAATTAAGTTTCTGTAATCAGAGAGGTTCAAAACTTGATGACTTTTTCTAACTAATGAGTGGATATAAAAAAGTCGCATCTTGGATGGTCGCGGTCAAAATTGACCAACCACAGGAAACTAATGAGAAAGACCATAATGCAGAGAACTTTTTTTTCCAAATATGTGTTGAATAAAATCTACATATAAGCCACAATGCTGAACAAACACACAGAAATAAAAGAGTTAGACTACAAAACATCTAGAGTTAAGATTCACTTTACAGAAGCATAGATTTTTACTGTAGTAAAGTTCTAAATGTTTGTTTATTTGCTTAACAATGAAATTGAGAAATGTGCATGGAAATTAGAACAAATTAATTATATATGCATACTTCTATTGTCAAGACATAAGAGAAATTAGTTTTATATCATTTCATAAAAACAAATTACACTTTTACTGTTCCTGGTCAAAAAAGGCCCCCAACAGACAAGGGAGGGCACAATTTTTTCACAGCTTAAGGGGGTAAATAAGATCTGAATAACCAAACTAAAACTTCTCTAACCTAAAATTTGCCTAGAATCCAGAATAATTTCAACATAGAATGTATTTATAAATGTATATTTATAGAATATAGAATATATAATTTTATTGTTACTTCTTCAGGGAAGATTCATTTCATTTCATTAAACAAAAAAAGTTACACTTCTCAAAAATGGCCGTGAACAGCCGAAGTGTGACTATTTTTGAACAGCCCAGGCAGGTTAAAAAGTGGCTAATCTAATTTAAATAAGTTTATACCAGCAAGAAGGTTTCCAGCCAGTAGAAGAGCAGACTGATGAGCGGAGAGATCAAGAGGGAACCAAGCAGAGGAGAGGAGAGACAAAACTATACCGGCCACGCCAACCGTCAGAGACCTGCGCACTTCCTCACTACTGCCAGACTGAGAGAGACTAAAGAAAAAGAGCTCATTGATATCTTTGCAGAGTGAAACAGACAGATAAAACATCAAGATCAAGACATCAAATCTAAGCAGGTTTTATTCTTAGTCCTGAAGGAAGACATTATTGCCCTAAGGTTCAGTTTATTTTGTGAGTGTGTACCTAAAGGAGCGTCCTCGGCTGCGGTACTGGCTGGAACGGTTGAGATGAAAGACAGAAGAGCTCACAAAGCCACAGTGCCAGCCTGTGCTCCAGGTGCACACTGGGAACGTGCTGGACAAAAGGAATAGAGCCTCACAACAGCCAAACTGGTGAGATGACATTAAGTAAAGAGATTAGACATTAGGTTCAAATAAGACCACTCATAATACATAAAGTTATTTCTGCAACACCAAACTGAACTATTTCCAACCATACAGAACCCCACAGAGGCCTTTCATTATTATCATTTTTTTCTGCCTTGTTTTGTTATAATATGTTGAGAAAAAGTAAGTGAAATATAAGAAATATAAATTATGATCCTCTAAAACAACAACATTTTTTAACCTCTGTGGAGTCTTGGTATTTAGACAGTTAAAAAAATATATATATTATTTTTTTAAATATAAAACAAAGGGTGGCCTTTAAATCAAATGTACTTAAAAGGTCAGAGTTGAGGCACTCACAGTCATGGCTCTGGAAGTGGAGGAGCTGAGGGCATGAGAGATGGCAGTGATGACCCGAGAGAGGTTGTTCTCTACGGTAACATCTGGTGCGTTCTGACACAGATTGTAGCCACGGTATGTTCTGCAATAAAACAGATCATATAAAGAATAAGATTAAAGCCAAGTACGCTACTTATTTCTTCAAAATATCTTTCTTTGTTCAGCAGAACAAGGAAATGTACTGTATACAGGTTTGGAATTTGGGTGAGTAAATTATGATTTTTGGGTGAACTATCCCTTTAAACACAACACTGGTGTCATGTAAATGGAGTATGTCTATAGTGTACCGTGTGATGGTGCTGACAGTGAACTGGGATGGAGGCTGGGTCTCGTGCATTAGCAGCTGCAAGTACACACTGCTCTGATCTCGTGCTATTGCCACAACCGGGTCTGTTTGAGCCTGGTCACAGTCGTAGAACAACCTGGGCACCAACCTGAGGAGAGAGATCGATCAAAATCAGAGTGTGAGATTTGTGATGTGTAGCTGGGAGATTAAACGTGTAAATACCTGCCAATGGTGTTTGCTGCCACATGTCTCACACGTGGGTCATCATCGCCCAGTAGAAAAAGCACAACATCATTCAGAACTCTGTCCTGCAGCCTCAACAACTGATAATATAAAAATTACAATTTTATATTAATTAAATATTGATTACATTTCTTATACTGTAAAATATTTTATAAATATATAAGTGCTGTCAAATCGATTAATCACATCTAACATAAAAGTTTGTGTTTACATAATATGTGGGCATACGTATATTTATATACGATATATAAATATATATACGATACTTGTGTGTATACAGTATATACATACACAGACACACAGATATATGATATATATCAATTTAATAATATATGTACACACACATATATTACGTAAACAAACTTATGTTAGATGCGATTAATCGACTTGACAGCACTAAAATATATGTTATATAATATAAATAAAAAAATACCGTTCATTACAAAAATATATTCAGGAAGTGCAGCTTTTTTTGCAATTCAAAATTAATTTTACATCTCAGGTACAATCATATTTATGCTGAACTGCCAATATATAAAATCATAAATAAAATCACATAACATTATTTAGAAAAAGATGATCCATGAATTATTAAAATTAAGCATTTGTATATGGGGTAAAATGTGTTAGATAATGTTTTGTGATGATTTTGTCTAAAAAAAAAAAAAATGACCAGTATATTTTTCAGAAATGAATTTACGAAAGAAAGTCATATGAAAACAACATAAAGGCGAGTAAATGATGACAGAATTTTTATAATTATTATTTTGTACTAGATAAATAAAACATGACAAATGAATCCATCTTAAATTGAGAGAAGAGATAAAGAGAGATGACATACCCCAGTGTAGTGATGCTCTCCTTTGTGCAACTTCTCAGTTTTTCTCTCCAAAAAACTTACTAACCTGACAAACACAAAAAAAAGCAGGCGATTTTAACATTCAGATTATGTTCAGCAGTTATACAGTCATTACGCATATATGTGCCTAATAAAAGATTTTATCAAAATGTGCTTTGATATTCAATCAAATAGTACTAAGTAAAGTTTGCATCCTCTCACCGGAAATCTATCTCAGCAAGCGTCTCTAAGAGCTCAGTGCGAACCAGCCAATAAGAGCAGTCCTTCAGGGTCAACAGATCAATGAGCAGTTGGAGGCCAAGTTCACTGAGACTGCCATTGCACAACGCCATGATACAGTGCTGTGGTTGAGTAAACGCACTCAATACAATTATAATCTTCCAAAACTGACAGACAAGCATAAACTAGCATTCTTTATATGTTTATGTACAGTATATTCTCACCCTAACAGCAGCACAGGCCATTTTACACGTGACTGAAGATTCATCTTTTAGACTTCGCTGCAGCAGAGGAACAACGTTTTCGATTGTCACAGAGTTTCCTGAGAAAACAGAAAGACAGAGAATGTGAAGACAAGCCTTAGATTTTGTAAATCATTTGATCGAGCCGTAGCTGTAGTTCTAACCTGTGGCCGAGTGGATTTGGGACAGCCATGTCTCCGTGTTGTAGCGTGTCTTGAGCTGGATAGCTTGGATTAAAGCCCCACACAGGATGGCAGTAGCTCCTCTGATCTGAGGATCCCCGTGTTCAATGTACTGCAGTATATCACTGATGTACTGTTGCTCTGTTGACAAACACAACAACATATTCACACACCAGCAGTTGAAGTCACAGCTTGTTTTGTTTTTTTACTTTTAATATATTTACAAAAAAGACAAGAAAACAAAAACAAAACAGACACTAAAACACAAAAGACAAAACACAACAGAAAAACACAAATGTCAAAACAGAAAAAAATAGATGTATAAAAACACAATCATATAGATGTCAAAGCATAACAAAAACAGTCAAAATGAAAAATCAGATGTCAAAAACAAAAAAGGTGTCAGAAAACTAGATAGATGTCAAAACAAAAACAGATGTCAAGACAAAACTAATTATATTAAATGAAAAAACAAGTAGATGTAAAAAAAATAGATGTCAAAACAAAACAGATGTCAAAAACTAAATGGATGTCAAGACAAAACAGATGTCAAACTAACTAAATATATGTCGAAACAAAAAATAGATATAAAAAAAAACAAAAAACACAGATGTCAAAAAACTAAATAGATATCAAAACAAAACATGTCAAAACCTAAATAGAATAAAAAAATAAACAAAACAAAAATAGATCTCAAAACAAAAGAAAAACAAAACAGATGTCAAGACAAAACAAAAGATAGATGTCAAAACACAAAACTGACAAAAGACACACATCAAAACAAAACAGAGATCAAAAAACTAAATAGTTGTCGAAACAAAAACACAACAAAAAATTGATGTCAAAACAAAAGAAAACAAAACAGGTGTCAAACAAAAAAATACATGTTAAAAATAGATGTCACAACAAAACAAAACAAAACAAAACAAAACAAAACAAAACAAAACAAAACAAAACAAAAAAACAGAGCAGGAGACCGATGGATGAACAGGATCTTTGTCAGTGTATTTCTCACCATCTGGTTGTTGTCCATCTAGTGGCTGCAGGTAGAGTTTGTTGAAGAAGGCTTCAGGTAGAAGAGCTGCTGCTGCCCCCACACAGCTAACGGCTAACGCCTTAACGCTCACACGCACCTCGTTATCAGGAACCAGCCCTACTACATACATACATTGAAGAAGCACACTTTAATGTTCAAATAGCAAACACCAACACCCAAGAGCCTTGTATGATATTGTGACAAGCAACACACAGATTCAAGCAACACATGAGAGTCCATGTGAAGTTATAGTCATGTTTCTCACCATTTCTTTGGCCGGTGAGCAGGAAGGAGGCAGACAGCAGCCGGACACAATGCACAAGAGGCTCTTCCTTTGGATCAGTATAGTGACCAATATTTCCTTTAATCCTAGATGGCTAAACACACAGAACATATACAAAAGATTCACAGACTGTACAGTTTAACTTGGAATTCTCTGTAAAGGATCTGTGAGGACTTGAGATGTACAACATCATTTTTTTATGTGCACGTTCACCTTGTTGTCAAGTTCTGCAGGTTCCAGAACCTCTTCCTTTGGTATGAATCGATCCACACTGCTGTCAGATGATTGCCTGTTGTGACCTTTTCCCTCCAGAAGATGGGGCTTACTTAAAGCTATGCGACAAGAGAAAACAGAACTGTGAGCCAAAAGGATAACTAATAAAGCAGGGTGTATAACTGAGCAAGTGTACAAGTGAGTATGTGTACCCAGTGCCGACTGGGAGAAAGGCTCTGGAGGTTTGTCAGGTTGTGGAGCTGCTCCCTCCTCTTCTTCATCCTGCAGTGTGCCGATCTGCATCCCTGAGTACTGACTCTCACTGCCATCCAGCACCTACATATCACACACATATACAGTACAGATATATATATATATATATTATACTGTATATGTGCCAATAAAAATGAACTAAACTCACAAACAAGCATAAACATTCACAACAACTCATTCATGCAAAGGTACACAAACAACAAACAACAGTCGGACATGCAGCGTCACTTTGGGGAACTCATACAAATATTGTTTGATCAAAGCTTAATCATATGCATGTCAAGACAATTTTTGGGCCTCACCAACTCGCAGTTGCACTACTGATTGAGGATTTAATGACTGATTCATTAGTTATTCATTTATACAGTGGTAAGTTTCAGTCTTCTAATTTGGCTGAAAGAGCTTGTGGCCCGTGGCTTGCGGTTCATCGATTTATCAAAACAGGGAAACGGCAAAAAAAATCTATATAGTGTTATTTTAGTTTTATTTATATACTATTTTAGTATGTATTAATATTTTGAATAGCCTTATATTTACATGCTTTCAGTTTTTATTTTCACTTTAGTAAGTTTATGTGCTTTTGTTGTTTTTATTAGTTTTTGTTTTCCTCAAATATTTCTATTTTATTTTATTTTTATTTCAGCTTTAGTTAATCGTAATACTCCAACTTAAACTAATTTATTTCAGCTAGTAGCCAAAGCAACATATCTAATTTTCATTTACATTTTTTTATTAATCTAAAAATATTTTATTTTATTAAAACTTTGTTTTAATTATAATTTTAATGAACAATAACAACACTGATTCATCTTCAAATGACGCCCTTAAAACTGATCTGACATCAGCATCATTGTTGTTGGGACTTGGTTTTTAATCATTGGTCCAGAATGAGGTAAATAAAGGCGTTTGAACACCTCAGGAGAGAGGTCGTGCATGTGGGGGTGGGGCAAATAAGGGGCGGGGTCCTATAAGGGGCGGGGACGAGCAACAATAACCTCACCCCCTGTCCTCTGCTGACCTGGTCACTACTGCTAGAGGAAGAGATGGCAGAAAAGGTGGAGGAAGAAGACGAGGTAGAGAAGGAGGAAGAGGATGGCCTGTAGATAGATGACTCGCTTTCGGAGTGTGTGTCCGGCCCTTCGGTGGGAGTTGGGGAAGGTGGTGAATGGTTCCGATTGCGCCTGCTGGTGACACTTACGAGCTCGGCGCAGTCTGAAGGCGTCACAGCGGAGTCCGGCCCCTCCGTAGTCGTCTGGGAACTGTCACTAGGGGGCGACGATGACACGGCTCCCACTGACATCTGGTTGCCATCCGCTATCAAGTCGCCGGACGTGCTGACGACCCCAGCGCCCCCGCTTGAGCTGCGGCTTAGCATGTCTTCCTCATCTTCCTCATCTGGAGTATCAGGCCCTACACCCTGCTCTGATGCACTCAGGTCCACTGAGTCCCCCGGCTGCAGGGTATGCTGGGAGGACCGTGGCTGCTCTGTGATGATGTCAGATGTGCCAAGAGACGAAACACCTGATGAGGAGGGAGCTTCACTGGAGCTGTCGCCACCGACCGAGGCTTAAGGAAATGTGAAAGAGTGCAACAATGCATTATTTCTGCCACACAATACATGTAATGTAATGTAAGAGTATGTAAAATTGAAAATTAACTTGATTTTTACATTTTATGAAAAATGCAGAATTCATGGCTATGATACTCTGAGTAGTTGCCATGGTGAAGGTGTTTTGTGTCACTGCTTTCCATTTGACTATATTTTAAAATATGCTGTATTCTTTTGATGGCAAAGCAGAATTTTTCAGCATCATTACTCCAGTCTTCAGTGTCACATGATCCTTCAGAAATCATTCTAATATGCTGATTTGCTACTTAAGAAACACTTATTATTATCAATATTGAAAACAGTTGTGCTGCTTAATATTTGTATGGAAACAGTAATTCATTTGTTCTGTATTCTTTGATGAATAGAACGTTCAAAACAAAAGGATTTACTGAAACTGAAATCTTTGTAAATGGCTTTACTGTCCTATTAGAAAAAAAGTATTAATTTTGGTTGATTAAAGGTAATCTTACTGACCCCAAACTTTTGAACAATAGTGTATATGATATTCAGGTTCCTAAATATGGCTCTGCTCCTTCCTTTAAAATAAGTTTATGGGCTTTTTTTTTTTACAATGATTTTTTTCATCTGTCAGGAGAACAGCACACCTCTCCTCAACTTACCTGTGAAGGATCCAGTGGTGACCTCTGCCCTCTCAGGGTCATCCTCCAAACCCTCTTCTTCACCTGACAACAGCTTACCTAAGACAATCACAAGATTCAAGGCATATCATTATAATACAATAAACATTTTCTATTCCAAGCACATTCCGAAAACTCTGATTACACATTCATTATTAAAACTAGTGAAGTTCTACCAACATGCCACAGACAGCCGAGAAATACGTCAGTAGGTTAGACGCAAAAAAAGGGCAGACAAGAAGTCACCTTTCTGCTTCCTGAGGAGGAGAGGACTGCATGTTGACCCACCGGCTGTATGCAGGAAACAGGAAGCGAAGAGAGCAGAAAACGCCCAAAAATTCATTTGGAGGGTTAGAGGAAGGAATAAGCAGAGAATGAAAAGCACATGCATGGTGAAAAATTGGATTGCAGTGGTGCAGTCAATCTTGAAGATACAGATTCATGATTAGTTATCAAACAGGATAGAAAATATTAATAATCAGTGTGAGAAATATTAAAAGCTGAATTATTAAGAGTTGTTATTAGTAATAGTGAGTAGCAAATAACTTTACCAGCTAAAATCAATTCAACTGAAAGAAGAAAACTTTAACAATTTAACAACTTATAAAGATAACTCGTTTATACCAATTAATCTGCACTGAACTATCGGTTATCAGTAAAAATTGATGCAATCCACGTTCCTCTGTGCTGTTCTTACAAAATAAAGTTTATGAAGTGGTTATGCACAAAATAACGTGTGAGCAAGGTAAAATATATACATCTAAAATGTGAGCACGGTATAACATTCATGTGATATGCAATATGTAAAATTTCATTATATTTTTCCATCCATTTCCATTAAATTTTTTTCCTCTCTCCCTTCCTTGTACATTATTTATATAAGCATACAAGTTATATAAGTAAACAAAAAAAAGTGTCTGTGTCAGTAGTCACCAATTTTAATTTATTATAATAATTACAAAAATTATTATGGTTCTGTCATCATTGTTTATTTTATAATAAAATTCAGTAACATTTTACATGAAGTGGAAAGATTTATTTAATATTATTGATTTTAAAGACTATTGGCTGATTAATCGGTTATCATCCATGTTCTCCAATTTTAGTTATCGGTATAAAAAAAATCCAATACTGGTCGACTTCTACTTATTAAAGTCCCTTATATACATGAAGCAAACCTTATTTTCTCACAAGCTGCTTTTCCATTGACAGTTTAACAAAGACGACTGTCCAAACTATTGTGGCATGACCACTAATAGGATAAACGCAACGGTCTGTATGATGCAATATTTACCTATAAGCTCGAGGATGCTGCCACTGCGTGCGCGGCACTCTGTCTCTTCTCTGAAGACACTGGTGTGTGTGATTTTGCCGCGTGTGATGAGAGCGTTTAGGAGCTCAGGGGGAGGAGTGCGAAACACCTGCTGCAGAAGCTCCAGAGATGCCGTCACCACATTATGATCCCAGTGTTGCGTGTAGTGCAGGGTCAGTTCATAGACCTAACAACACGAGATAAGGCTTTACACGTGCACAAATACACAGCCACATACAATGAATTACTCCAACACACATTTAACAACAACAAAAATCTAAACTCCAAAATGATCTGTACAACTAGAAATGATCATAACATTTTTCCAATTATAATGTTAGGTTTTGTGCATTAAAAACAGTTCGAATTTAGTTACATAATCATTTTAACCCTCTCTATAACCATTAAAAAGTGTGCTTTTGCTATTGTACCTTTAAAAATGTTAGTATGTAAGTGATTTATTGTTGTAAATATCATGATTGCCTAAAAAAAAATAACGGCAACCCTGCTAAGTTACTGAATGGGCATGATATATAAATATTGGTGGTCATGTCATAACAGTTATGATCACAAACATGATTTCTGAACTACATGTTTTTACATACAGTACCAAAAGATTGGGGTCAGTAAGGTTTTTCAAAGAAATTAATACTTTTATTCAGCAAGGATGCATTAAATTGATCCAAAAGTGACAGACTTTTAAGTTGTTACAAAAGATTTCTATTTCAAATAAATGTAGTTCTTTTGAGGATTCTTCAGCAAAGAAAAAATATATAATTGTATGATTGTTTCCATAAAAATATAAGCAGCGCAACTGTTTTTATATAATAATAGGAGTATACATTAATTATAAAAAATGTTTCTTGAGCAACAAATCAGCATTTTAGATTGATTTTTGAAGGATCGTGTGACACTGAAGAATGGAGTAATGATGTTGAAAATTTAGCTTTACCATCACAGGAATAAATTACATTAAAAAAAACATTCAATTAAAAACACTTATTTAAAATATTATTTCACAAAACTACGGTATTTTTTATCAAAAGCATTTGTAAAAAATCTCACAGGCTCTCCAAACTTTTGAACAGTAGTATATGAATTTCAAAAAATGGTTAAGGGGGAGAAAGGAAAATCTTTTTTTCCATTATATCAATATGTTAAATCACAAAGATATAATGACGTTTATCAGCTCTGGTACCTGTATGAGTTGCTCAGGTGCAGGAGTGACGTCTGCCTCTTTACGAACGAGCCCAAAGCTTCCCTTCAGACTGCTGTTAGGAGCCTGCTGCTGAACAAGAGGCATCAGGTAGCGCAACGTCAGTAATACACCCAGAATCAGGTGACTGGAATGCTCCTCATCCACCGGCACTACCAAACCTGAGAGAGAGGAAGAAAACAGGCAACCGAATGAAGACATTTGAAGCACGCGGTTTTGCCGGAGTCTGTTTGGCCAGTGTGTGGTGGGCGTCCTACCGAGCAGCACGTTGAGGAGCCAGGTGTAGAAGTAGTGTGTTCTGCGTGAGTGCTGACACACGCTGACAGCCGAGCTGGCCGCTGTTCGACGAATAGTGGGAGAACTGGACTTCAGGTTGGCAACAAAGGCCTTCAGCAACATCTAAATACACATTCATTACTGCAACATTTAAAATGACCGCATATGAATAAGAGTAATTTAAAAAGTGGGATTTATACATTTCTGAAATCCTATTAAATTGCTTTATTCATTATAACACTGCTTTATATATAAATAATACTTTAAACATAGTTTAGGTTTTTATGCAAGTCTAGGAACATGATTGCTTACGCACACACTTTGAATTTTTAATTTGTGTGTTCCCTTGTGAATTTGTGATCCCTCTTTTGCAAAAGATTGCATAATAAGGATATAATCAGTGGTGGAAGTGGCCGAGATTCATTGGGGGGGACCCTAGTTGAGGACACATTAAATATTTTTAAACCATAGATTCAGAAAATCCCACTATATTTATGTGTTCAATTATTTGCATCTGGAGGCTACAGTATTACATGGATAAAAGATGGAATTCCTCTATTTTTTGGAACTAACTGGAACTAGAGTGAACCTCCAAATTCACTCCCTGGACTCAGTTTCTATTTCAATTAAATGATGTTCTAAAAAAGAATAACTTTCTATTCATCAAAAAATCCTGGATTTTTTTTTATTATGGTTTCCACGAAAATATTAAACATTATCATCAGTGTTTCCAACATTGAGAATTATAATAATCATTATTAATAATTAAGCACCAACAATAATCGAGCAGCAAATCATCATTTTAGAATGATATCTGAAAGATCATGTGACACTGAAGATTGGAGTAATGGCTGATGAAAAATCAGCTTTGCCATCACAGGAATAAATTATATTTTAAAACATTAAAATAGAAAGCAGCTATTTTAAACGATGATAATATTTCACAATATTACTGTTATTTACTGTATTTTTGATCAAATAAATGCAGCCTTGGTGAGCATAAGAACCTTTTCTTTCAAAAACATCTAAACTTGTCAATAGTTGTGCATTCTGTATCATTTTTAAACTGGTTAACCGTTAAAGCACTCCTAAAGTGTTTGCGTAGCTACACAAATTGATTTGTCTTTGTTTCCTGTCTTCCCAAGGACCTTCACATGTCCTTCCATATGAAATGAGAACATCAGAAAACAGCACTAAAATGACAATTCCCCTGTCTTTAAATGTGAATTTGTTCTTGGAAAGGGAACAGACAGTTTCTGGCTCTTACTGATGTGAGGAAGCGGAGGCTCATGGATAATTAAATCCAATCTGACTGAGTCACATTCCATATTGAGGAGATGATGTCACCACTGCGCATTTACAGCTTCAGGCAGTGAGAGGAGATAACAGTGAGGGAAATCCCACACTGAAGTGCCAAATCACAGAAATCAGGCCAGGGGAATGTAACTGACATGTCAAATGAATGAGGCCACCCTGTGGCATGACTTTTGAAAGTACATTTCTACCTGAAAATCAGGTGATGTGTTCTTTGGAAACCTTTTACTTTGACAAACATTCAACTAAACCAAAAACACAGTATTGGCTTAGGTTACAGTGGTTTCCTTTGGGTTTTTTAAAAACTAGCACAATATTTCATTAGTACTGAACTCACAGACTGCATTAAATACCTTGATCTCTCCATCATTGGCGAAGTGTCCAAGGGCAGACATGATTTTAGGAATTGAAGAAGAAAGAGTTTCCTGCACAGTCTCCTCCTGACGTTTTGTGATCCGTGTCAGACATGGCAGCAGATTCACAAGGTACGGCCTAAAAAAAAAAAGAGAGAAATATAAAGATAAGAGTGACTGAGGATACATTCCTGTATGTCCGCTGATCAATACAATTAGAAGCATGTTACAGCTTATTCTAAATCTGAATTTCACTTTGTAATGACTAACCCAGGATCAGTTTCACTTATTTCTGAACAGACCAATGGAAGTAACTGACTTTAAGTCAATAAGCATACCTGCATTTCTGTGGACGCACCAGGTGAGCAAGCTCAGCAAACCTCCACAGGGCTGCCCGCAGACTCCGAGAGGCAGCGTTCTGTGACAATAGACAGAGTAATGCTCGGTTAGCGATCAGTAAAGGTCATTAGAGAGAACAAGACTATCTATAAAGTCTACTCTACCAGTCAAAAGTTTGGAATAGTTAAGACTTTAATGTTTCTGAATCAAGTTTCTTCTGCTCACCAAGACTGAATTTAATTGATAAAAAAACACTAATATTATGAAATATTACCATTTAAAATAAATGTTTTCTATTTGAATTTATGTGAGCTGAATTTTCTGCAGCTGTTACATCAGTCTTCAGTGTCACATGATCTGTCAGAAATCATTATAACATGCCGATTTAGTGCTCATTTATTAATCATTATTATTATTGCTGCTCATATTTTCCGCAGTTTTTCTCTTTGAGCCAAAAACACCATTTTCCGCAACCGAAATTTCAGTGCATCCCTAAAAAAAGCCAGACAAACTTTTGTTCCTGGTGAGAATACATCCAAACGCATAAAGAGAGTGCAATCTGATTCACCTTTTTAATCTCTTTGTACAATTCAAGCTGCAGTCTAGGCAAGTTGGAATCCATCAATGCCTGAAAAGAAAAACATATAATAATATATTTTCTAAATGTCATAATCATTTGTTAACAAACAAGTATTCATTACTTCAAAAAGCTCATTGTATCTGCATTAAATTACTACGTTTTTAAAATGATTAATTTTTTAGCTAACTGTGATTTTTGTATATGTACATAACTTAGACAAGTTACCTCTGATAACAGAACACTCTGAATTGTAATATGGACTTTCTTTTTTCTGTAAAGCTGCTTTGAAATGATGTGTATTGTGAAAAGCGCTATACAAATAAACATGAATTGAATTGAAAAACAAAAAGAAATGATATTATAATTAAATACAAAACATCACTATAATCATCCTCCAAATGAATGCATGACTTACTTTGATGATTTTGTTTAGGCACTCATCTGCCACCATCCTGACGTCAGACTCCTTGTCATCGCTGCACAGCAAGAACATTTCCATAGCAATTCCGAGCAGTTTCTGGAACTCTGGAGACGTCCTAATAACGAAAAGCAATAACATACATTACACATACAGCTAACAATACTAGTGTGATAAACATAATGGGCATGATGGGCTTAAATTAGCACTGGCCTGGATAAAATATGGTCATTATGTACATTAGGTCCCAATTTGTCCATTTATTTTAGCCATTTGATTGAGTTTATAGCAAATCAGCATATTAGAAGGATCATGTGACACTGAGGACTAGAATAATGGCAGCTGAAAATTTAGAATTGCCATCACAGGATTAAATTACATTTTAAAATATATTCAAATAGAAAAGAGTTATTATAAATTGTAATAATATTTCACCACATTACTGTTTTTAATATATTTTTGATCAGATAAATGCAGCCTTGGTGAGCATAAGAGACTTAAAAAAGACAATTAAAAAAAATATTTTCGACCCCAAACTTTTAAACACATGCTGACCTACAGGTGAAGGACAGCACATTTCTAATGCGATTCAAACTTTTTTGAAAGTATACAATAATCTAATATTTTTTGCTGTTTTTACAAGTGCATTCAAGCTGAAAGAACTGGGTTTTGAAAACTGCTAGCATTCACGTTAAACTTTGCTAGGTGACCTGTGATAAATGAGGGTTTTTCCATCTTAAATACCTTCACTGAATTTGCATTCCAAAGATGAAAAAAGCCAAACTAGCCTCAGCACCAATAGGCTTTTGCAAATGACTCATAAGACGTGACCAAATCTGATTATCCTTAATCTAACGTGCCCGTCCATTGACTGTTGCATACCTCAGCGACTGTGCCACGATGTTTTCACATATCGTCAAGCAATGAGTCACTCTGTCCTTTTTGGTTGTAGCAAGGTCTTTTTTTCTGTAAGAAAACACAGTGTTACTGTGAAAGTCATGAAAACAAAATAAAATGAATAAGAACATTTCATGATCACATTATTTGAATCACTATTTGTCTACAAGGTAAAACAGATCATTTTGGATAGATGAACAATAATTAATATAGTATTATTAATTAAATGCCTGTGAAATTTCAATGTAAACACAACATCTTCAGCACAGATATAATATGCAACTCAACCTAAACAGAAGAAATTGAGCTGAAAATTGAACATTAATCTGTAAGGGAGTACATTATGTTGGGCTACAGTAGTCAACCAAAGAGTGTTTAATTTATCAGCAATGCTGATTACCTAAATACATTAGGTTAATGTAATCTTGCTAACATAGCAGCAATAAAGATGTCCTTCTAGAATGCAGCACATTTAAAAATCACTTTTCACTGGTGGTGATCCACAACAAATCTGAATTTATTTAAACGCAAACAAATGACTTCAGTAGATGAGCGTTCTTCAACCACTAAATACTCTATAATAGGTCATGTATTACAGTGGTTGATCACTTGGCTGCTCTTAAAGGGATAGTTCACCCAAAAATGAAAACTTAGGCTATCCCATAATTTACTCACCCTCAAGCCATCCTAGGTGTATATGACTTTCTTTTTTCAGCCGAACACGATCAGAGTTATATATAAAAAAATAGCCTGGCTCTTCCCAGCTTTATAGAGCTGGTAAGTCCCGCCCCTTCCGCAAAACCCCGCTGGACCTCAAAGTTGAAAAATCGTCAATGCAAGTGAATGGGGCAAAATAATTATTTTCTGGTCCCGTTTGAATTGTGCCATGAATGTGAACATATGTTGTCTGTGAATTTTTTATATAACTTTTCGTGTAAAGAATGATACAATTTAGCGGGTAGAAGTTTGATACGGTTAGATTTTGTGTGAGAGCACTTTGTGGACTACAACTCTCGACGCGTTTGAAACGTCAACACCACTAGCACACGGACTAGCTCACGAATCCCGCTAAACATGGCTGTGTCTTTGATGCACTTCACCGCCTTCTTTCAGGGAGAGGACAAAATCGTTGAGGTTGGTGAAAACCACGGGTAAATCAACTTTAGTGGGTGACGTCACATAGGCGATATGTAGTCTTTCTCGTTATGTCTTTTCCACAACTGCTAGCCGAAGAATCATACCATATACTGTCAAACTCGTAACATGAAAAGTTATATAAAAAATTCACAGACAACATATGTTCAATTCATGGCACAATTCAAACGGGATCAGAAAATAATTATTTTCTCCCATTCACTTGCATTGACGGTTTTTCAACTTTGAGGTTCAGCGGGGTTTTGCGGAAGGGGCGGGACTTACCAGCTCTATAATGGGAGTGAATGGTACCTTAGATTTTGAAGCCCAAAAAAGCGCATCCATCCATCATAAAAAATAATCCATACGGCTCAAGGAGGTTAATAATGGCCTTCTGAAGTGAAGCGATTTGTTTTTGATAGAAAAATTTTCATATTTATAACTTTATAAAGTAATAGGGTATATGTCGAATGTCGCATGACGAAACCGGAAACCTGGTCTCATCGCATCCGCTTGTCATAGAAAGTGTTAACAGCCGTATGAACTGATGCCGATATCTATGGAATTTTAAGGTAATCAGCTAACCTACCTATCTCACTTTGTTATTAGCTTTTTATTCTATTTAAATATCTAAACGTTAGTGTGAATATTTTTATTTTTTTTTACTTTTAAATATCGATCTTCACATGCGAGGGACATTGGTTATGATCATCTTTGCTCGCTCCTTTTAAGTTATCTTGAGTAAAACAGTAAAAAAAGGCATGAAGCACATACAAAAGACCTGAACCGGAAGCGATGCGTTCTGTTTTCCGGTTTCGTAATGCGGCGTTCGACATATACCCTATTACTGGCTTCCGGTAAAGGACGTACACAAGTCGAGTTCCGGTGGAAGAGTGACCTCTGACCCGACGCATGACATATTGAACACGGAAGTGCAGGAGATAGAGCAAGTCTAAAACTATTTTAAAGAGAAATGTCTGAGGAGCTTGAGTTTGTTGCCCAGCCCTATTTGTTTGAACCGTGAGAGGCGTCTGTTCTCTCCTAGCTTACGCTACACCTACGTCATACGTCAGGTCAGAGGTCACTCTTCCGCCGGAACTAGACTCTAGGTTAACGTGCGGACAGATGTTACTAGAAGCCAGTTTCTAAAGTTATATATGGATATTTTTCTTACAAAAACGCATTGCTTAACTTCAGAAGGCCATTTGTTAACCCCCCTGGAGCCATATGGACTACTTTTATGATGGATGGATGTGCTTTTTTGGGCTCGTCCCTGGTCATTGTCGCCTGTCAATGACAGAATATACGCGTTATCCCTGGTTTCCACTCGTACTGCCATAGTAACCATGGCGACAGACATGGACAACTGCATTACGTCTAGCGGCACGCTCACACTGTTGTTGTTTCATTCGAGCATTACGGACCATGGCAAGCAGACTTTGGGACAAAAGGAGAACTAAAACGAGGAGAGAGCTCCACGTCCACGACTAACTTCAACTTGATGAGACACCGCTCTTGCATGTACTTTCTTAGACAGGTGAGCAAATGTACATAAAACTAATCAGCTCAACATGATGAAATGTCAGAATATGATCAGTATGTTATTCTAATGTTGATCTAGCTTACTGCTAGTCTCATACAGCCAACAAACTAACACATAGATAAATATTATAACTTTCAACACCCCAAATGCAGTTTAGTGTGATAGTGTAACGTCCGGTAGTTCGGTAGAATGAAATGTCATTATTCCTTTATATCCGCGGGACTCGCGTGTGGTGCTGATATCTGTCTCTCATTAGCAATCGCGACCAGCTTCATACCGCAGTCATGTTAAAAACGTCAATGTATTCACTCATCCATAAACATTATTAGATCCATCAGCATGACGACAAGTTCCATAATTCCGCTTATGCGTCATCAACCTACGCCTTTGTTACTGTAAGATGTTAGCGACCCCTAGCAGCGAAAAAAAGTAGCCTACATATTTTCGCTTTAACAGAACAATAATTTATTAATTCTCATTAATTAACAAATGCTCAGTGCTGATAAAATGAAAGTGAACCATCCCAATGCTCCATGTGTCCTAAATGAAGAAATCACTCAATTTACAAATAATTCCCATCCAACGACTTTTCACAGTATGTATTTAGGCCTAGACTAGAGTTTGTTATTTACAGTGTTTAATATACTTCGAAATATGATTTTAAAAAGCTCTACTAATTAAAATAGCATTTCCACTTTGAAATGAACCAGTGATAATCACTAGAATGTTCTTCATTTGATTTTCTCTTTATCAGTATTAGCCTACAACATCATATTAATCCTCAACACTTCAAAACCAACTGTGCTGAGACCATGTAATTCAACACTGCACGACATTTAAAACATATGTTCAACTTAAGAGCTAGCAACACCAGAAAAATAAAATGGCTCTTGCATCTTATACATGTGTGAGGCACAAAATATTGTGATTTTGCAAGATATTCAGTGTGACTGTGGGGGATTAGTCAAAAGTGTATAATAAATATCTGCCATATTTGGGGAGCTGACTCATAATGAGTGACAGACAAGAAGATGGGAAAGCCAAGAGGCTGCATTCAAACACAGATTTACAGCTTCATACAAAATAAATATTTTATAAACACGTTCCAGTCTCTGGTTTTGTAACAGTACTCAAGAAATAAGGAGTTATTTATTGGTTCCTTTAGAAACAATATCATTTTTCCTACGTTTTCTAAAGGAGTGCGCACTGTTTATTTCGAAATGGGCGCAGAATCTATCAAAAGGCTGTGTGACACTTCTAGCGAGTTGAGCACCATGTGATTTTTAAACCCAAGACAACAACAACAATCATCCTTAACACTCAGCCCTCATGCATGTGATAATAACATTAGTGTGGCGACTGTGTCAGGTGATGTCAGCACTCTGATGATGACGATAATGATGAAGCATCAAAGCGTTAAACTGCATTAACAACTGATCGAACTGATTGTTCAGCACTCACTGTTTCTGGACGAGCTCCTCGGCCGACAGCGGGCCTTGCTGCTGCTGGAATGATTTAAGCGACTCAAACGCTTTCATCAGTTTCTCCATGGTGGCCATTTTAACAGAAGCACTGGTCTAGATGGAGTCTGATAGGAGAGCTGATAATATTTACAAACTCAACACTTCAGCCAGTGTAGCAGCGCTGATAGCGAGCGCTGCTGTGCAGAATGCCGAAGGGAAACTGAAGGTGTCGTCGAGATCGGACACCGCTTCCAGTGTCCAAACCCCCCTTAAATTCGATTTAATTTCCACACACCATTCGATTATGACCAGTATTCAAACAAAATGTTCAGAAGGTAGTTGATAACATGTCCAGTTCTGAAAGCCATCTTAATGCAGGGTTCGGGGAGCAACGGTTCTGCTGTATTTCCGGGTAATAAAACTCCTGTCAAAATTAAAGTCCCCTAATTCATAATAAAATCTGTGAAGATGTATATCTATAAGGAGTTTGAGTGACATGCATTTTGACTCAAGCCAGATCCATTATTAATGTAGCTATTTTAAGTTGTGACTGATGTGATCTCTTTTTCTGCAAAAACTAGGCTACATGTCATTGCCATCGCTGCATGCTTTATTCTTGTGCATAATGTATCTATAAATAACTTCTAAAAGTTTGTAAAAAAAAGAAAAAAAAAAAAAAAGAAAGGAAGTTTCTGGAAACTTTACTCACTTTATACATTGAGTCGTGTCTTTATTTTTTCTTAAACAAAGTTTCAAAAGCAAAATCAAAGATTTTTTTAATTGTTTGAATGTGAATCATAAAAACATGGAACATATTCACAATAGGTCCATAAGAGGAGCATTTTAGAGATTTAAATACTGTATAACATGAGTAGCTCTCGGACACTTTCATTTTTAAAAAGTAGTATCCGAAAACCAGTCAGTATCTGGTGTGACCACCATTTGCCTCACGCAGTGCAACACATCTCCTTCGCATAGAGTTGATCAGCTTGTTGATTGTGGCCTGTGGAATGTTGGTCCACTCCTCTTCAATGGCTGTGCGAAATTGCTGGATATTGGCAGGACCTGGAACTATGGAAGTAAAATAATGTCAAATGTTTTTGAAACAAAAAGCCTGTTGAATTGCACTACTTAAAAAAAAAAAAAAAAAAATAGGCATTGGATTAACCATGCTTGCATTTTAATGCATTGTATTTTTAGGGCTTGCATTTTTATGGGCTGAAATTCAACCTGGTTGTATATTAAGCTGTGAATATTTCAATTAAAAAACATTTCAAACACATTTCCATTATTAAAAATTCAATAATCCATATTCACCTTTCATATTTCACTTCCAAAATATTCAAACTGTTTAAAAATACAATCTATAATATTCAACAGGCAATTTTCGGTCCGTTTTATTTCGCTTTGCAAATTCGCTTCCACAAATTCAGTGGTTCAAATTCGACAGTAAATTCAACGGAACTCCGGGAAAAGCAATAGATTACCGAGATACTCTCCATCTGCTGTTAGTCAACCTCACCAGCAGGAGGTGCAAAAGCGCGTGTTGTTGACGAAGACCAGCAACAGTTAGAGCAAGCCATTCATTCATAAAACTCATTTAACACCAATGCAAGTGTATTTGTGATTATTATGACGGCGGTTTTATGTTAAATGCAGTGTCTTCATGGTTACTTTTCCTGTGTAGCCTACATGCATCTTTCACTACCGTGAACAAGATTATATTGTTATTCCCCGATGCGGATATACAGATCCAATGTTACATTTTTGAGGTTGACATATATTTCTCTTGGTTGTTTAGTTGCCTTAACTTTTTGATGAGCTGCATGCAGGCTATTAGGGTTTGTGAGGAAATCAGAACGGATGCAATTGCAAGTAAAAAGGCGTTTATTTAAGGTCAGAAACGCACAAACACAGGTCGGGGAAAACACACTCAGATGACGATTGTGGCACAGGGACTTCGATGGCCTCCGGTGGTGGTGAAGTGAAGCGTGCTCAGGAAACCAGGAAACAGTGGAACATCCAGACGAGGTGACGAACACAACGAATCCACACGACGAAATCCACAGCAGGGGAACAGAGAGCCACACGGGAACAGGACACGACACCGGGGAAACCACAACGATCTGACAACATGAGGTGGGAATTACTGCACATATAAAGGGAACGGGGATTGATAACAGCTGGCAACACTAATGACACTACAATGAGTAACCACGCCCACATACAGACACACACACATCAGAAATGAGACAGCCGATTCATGAACCGTGACAGTACCCCCTCCCCTAGGAACGCCTCCTGGCGTTCCCAGATAACCTTACCTGTCGATTGTAATCATCGATAAGGGAGTGATCCAGAATGTCTCTAGCAGGTACCCAACTTCTCTCCTCTGGACCGTAACCCTCCCAGTCCACCAAGTACTGAAATCCGCGTCCCCTCCGTCTAGAATCCAGAATACGACGAACCGAATAAGTAAGTTCCCCATCTACGAGTCGCGGCGGGGGGGGAACCGGGGCAGGCGGATTAATGTGAGAATAAAACACGGGCTTGACTTTGGACACATGGAAGGCGGGGTGAATTCTCCTGTACGCAGGAGGGAGTTTGAGTCGGACTGTCACCGGACTAATAATTTTGGTGACAGGAAACGGGCCAATGAATTTGGGAGCTAACTTGTTAGACACGGAGCGGAGCGGAATATTCTTGGTAGAAAGCCACACTTTTTGACCCACGACGTAGACGGGAGGCTTTGAC
This sequence comes from Scardinius erythrophthalmus, assembly GCF_964197995.2. Lineage (NCBI taxonomy): Eukaryota > Metazoa > Chordata > Actinopteri > Cypriniformes > Leuciscidae > Scardinius > Scardinius erythrophthalmus. Next base: position 33,559,706 of record NC_138223.1, read on the forward strand.
CGGTGGCGGTCGGCCTTGGCCTTCATGCGCCCCCCTGCTTGGAGTAGAGTCTCACGGGCTCTAGTCCAAGTACGGCGGCACCTCTGGATGAATGCGTGAGCGGAGGGGACCGCGACTTCGGATTCCAGACTCGGAAAAATTGGTGGCTGGTAACCTAAACTACACTCAAATGGCGAGAGGCCCGTGGATGACACTGGTAATGAATTGTGGGCGTACTCCACCATAGAAAGCTGTTGGCTCCAGGACGACGGATTCTTGGCAACCAAACATCGCAACATTCTCTCGAGGTCCTGATTGGCTCGTTCAGACTGGCCATTGCTCTGGGGATGATAGCCCGAGGACAGACTGACCGTGGCCCCCAGTAATTTACAGAATTCTCGCCAAAATTTGGATACAAATTGGGAACCCCTGTCAGAGACCACGTCCATCGGGAGGCCATGTAACCGAAAGACGTGATCTATGACTGCGACCGCTGTCTCCTTGGCTGAAGGTAATTTGGGCAAGGGGATGAAATGTGCCGCCTTCGAGAACCGGTCCACTACGGTTAAAACAACCGTCATGCCTCTGGAAGGCGGGAGGGCGGTGACAAAATCTAGAGCGATATGGGACCAGGGTCTCGAAGGGACAGACAGCGGTCGAAGTAACCCATCTGGGGGTTGGTTAGATGTCTTACCAGTGGCACAGACTGAACAAGCCAACACAAAATCGTGAATGTCGCGAGCCATTAATGGCCACCAGAATCGTTGTTTAACTAAAAAACTGGTACGAGTCACTCCTGGATGACAAGCCACGTTGGAGCAATGACCCCATCGAATAACGTCGGACCGTAACCCCTCCGGAACAAACAAACGACCCGGTGGGCAACCAGGCGGAGGCGTTACCCCTTCTAGGGCTGTCTTGACCCTCGATTCGACCTCCCATACCAGAGTGGAGATGACAACTTTCTCAGGTAAAATACACTCGGGAGTCACCGGGCGTTCGGATGGATCAAAAATACGAGATAAAGAGTCGGGTTTGATGTTCTTGGAACCCGGGCGGTACGAGAGAACAAAATCAAAACGTCCGAAAAAAAGAGCCCACCGAGCCTGCCTGGAGTTGAGTCTTTTAGCAGACCTGATGTATTCCAGATTCTTATGATCGGTCCAAACGATAAAGGGAACCCCCGAACCCTCTAACCAATGACGCCACTCCTCCAACGCTAACTTTACTGCCAACAGCTCTCTGTTACCAATGTCATAGTTACGTTCGGCAGGCGATAGTCGATGAGAAAAAAACGCGCAGGGATGCATCTTGTCATCTGAGGAAGCGCGTTGTGAAAGCACTGCTCCTACTCCCACCTCTGACGCGTCGACCTCCACCACGAACTGACGTGTGGGATCAGGGGTGACCAGAATGGGAGCCGAAACGAAACGACTTTTGAGGTTGTTGAACACTGCCTGGGCAGTGTTCGACCACCTGAACGTCGTTCGGGGGGAGGTCAAGGCAGTCAGAGGTGCGACTAGTTGGCTGAAATTACGAATGAAACGCCGGTAAAAATTGGCGAACCCCAGAAACCGCTGTAGGGCCTTACGGGAATCTGGACTTGGCCAATCTACCACAGCCTTAACCTTGTCAGGATCCATGCGCACTCCCTCAGAAGAGATGATGTACCCTAGGAAAGGAACAGACTGTGCATGAAACGCGCATTTCTCCGCCTTGACAAAAAGCCCATTCTCTAATAGTCTCTGGAGCACTCGCCTGACGTGTTGAACGTGTTCCTGGAGAGACGAGGAAAAAATCAATATGTCATCCAGGTAAACATATATGAATTGATCTACCATGTCTCTCAACACGTCATTCACGAGTGCCTGGAAAACCGCTGGGCTGTTGGAAAGCCCGAAAGGCATGACCAAATATTCAAAGTGCCCCCTAGGGGTATTAAAAGCGGTTTTCCATTCATCCCCCTTCCTGATGCGAACCAAATGATATGCATTGCGTAAGTCCAGTTTCGTGAAAATGGATGCTCCCTGCAACCTCTCGAAAGCTGAAGACATCAACGGCAAAGGATAAGAATTCTTCACCGTGATGTTGTTCAGCTCTCGGTAATCAATACAAGGTCGCAGAGAACCATCCTTCTTCCCAACGAAAAAGAACCCCGCCCCCGCAGGAGAAGAGGAAGGCTGGATGAATCCAGAGGCCAGAGAATCAGAAATATATTTCTCCATGGCCTCCCTCTCGGGAACAGAAAGAGAGTAAAGTTTGCCTTTAGGCGGAGATTTACCTGGCAGTAGATCTATCGCACAGTCATAGGAACGATGCGGAGGAAGAGAAGCAGCACGAGACTTACTGAACACCTCCTTCAGGTCGAGGTACTCCGCGGGCACGTTAGATAAATCCGCTGCCTCACTCTGAAACACAGAACCAGACACAGAAGAACAAGCCGACAACAAACAGGACTCATGACAGTGGTTACTCCATGTGGAAATAGTGTTAGTGCGCCAGTCGACCCGAGGATTGTGACGGGTAAGCCACGGGTGTCCCAGAACCACTGGTGCGAGTGGTGAGTCCATGAGGAGAAATGATATGCGTTCGGTGTGATTGCCAGAAGTGATGAGCGTGATGATTTCGGTAGTATGAGTGATCCGGGGAAGTTCCTGTCCATTGAGTGCGTTGACGGTTATCTTGTGCGGAAGGGGAGTGAAGGGAATCTGAAGTTTGAGTGCAAGATTGAAGTCCATGAAATTACCCTCCGCTCCCGAATCCAGTAGTGCTTGAGTGCTGTGTGTGGACGTTAGCCATCTCAGTCTTACCGGGAGGAGGGTCGATGATGGTGATGAGGTCTTCTCGGCGGAGATCCCACCCGATAGTAGCCTCATACTTACTATCGGGCTTGCTCCTTTTACCGGACACGAATGGATAAAGTGACCAGTCCGGCCGCAGTACAAACACAGTCCTTGGGATCTCCGCCTTTCCCTCTCCTCCCGGGAAAGCCGAGCTCTCCCTACCTGCATGGGCTCGTGGTCGAAAACTGGGCTGACCGCGCTCGCTCCACTGGGCTGGTGGTCCTCCGCGTTGTGCTGGAAACGATTTGGACGTGTCAGTCCGGTCACCCGATTCAGGCGAGCGTCCACTCTTAACGCCAGCTCCACCAGTCCATTAAGTGTCTCAGGGAGGTCCAAAACGTAGATCTCGTTAAGAACGCGGTCAGCCAGCCCATGCAGGAATCTGTCCCACTGCGCCTCCTCGTTCCAATGGCACTCTGCGGCCAGGGTGCGGAAACGGATGGAATAATCCGACACCGAGCCTTCACCTTGACGCAGATCGGCGAGTAATCTGGCCGCCTCCTTACCCGCCACTGCGCGATCGAAAACCCTCCTCATCTCCTCGGAGAGTGCCTGGAACGAGGTGCAGCAGTCGTCCTTATTCTCCCACACCGCCGTTCCCCAGAGAGATGCCTTTCCTGACAGCAGAGTCAGTACAAACGCCACCTTGGAGGATTCACTATGAAAGGTGCGCGGCTGTAAGGCAAAATGCATGGAACATCTTGTGAGAAAGGCTCTGCAGAATTCAGGCTCACCAGAATACCCCTCCGGTATGGGTAGACGAGGCTCAGGTTGATTTTCTGTCGCTGGTGCTGGTGATGGGGGAACGGGCGGTATGGGCGGCGCAGTGGGAGCTCGTAGATGTTGTAGCTGTTGGGTGAGCTCGGACACCTGTGCCACGAGTGCTTGGACCGCACGACCTGTGTGAGATCTGCTCTCCTCTTGTTGATCCATACGCGTGATGCTATGGGAGATGAATTCACTCAGACGAGACTCGCTTGCTGCATCCATATTTGGTCAGATCGTTCTGTGAGGAAATCAGAACGGATGCAATTGCAAGTAAAAAGGCGTTTATTTAAGGTCAGAAACGCACAAACACAGGTCGGGGAAAACACACTCAGATGACGATTGTGGCACAGGGACTTCGATGGCCTCCGGTGGTGGTGAAGTGAAGCGTGCTCAGGAAACCAGGAAACAGTGGAACATCCAGACGAGGTGACGAACACAACGAATCCACACGACGAAATCCACAGCAGGGGAACAGAGAGCCACACGGGAACAGGACACGACACCGGGGAAACCACAACGATCTGACAACATGAGGTGGGAATTACTGCACATATAAAGGGAACGGGGATTGATAACAGCTGGCAACACTAATGACACTACATTGAGTAACCACGCCCACATACAGACACACACACATCAGAAATGAGACAGCCGATTCATGAACCGTGACAGGGTTTCCCTCAATACTTCAGGATTCCCCTGCTGGACTTATACAACGCTTAAAGGGGGGGTGAAATGCTATTTCATGCATACTGAGTTTTTTACACTGGTAAAGAGTTGGATTCCCATGCTAAACATGGACAAAGTTTCAAAAACTAAGTTGTACGTTTGAAGACAAGTTTCGGAAAGTTTTTTTTGAGTATGGCTCTGTCTTACGTAAGATAGAGCGGAATTTCCTTATATGGGTCCTAAGGGCACTTCTCCGGTAAGATCGTGGGCGCACGCGCACTCGTAAAGCAGAGCAAGAGAGCGAAAGCAGTTCGCCATCAAAGCGCCCTGCCCGACTTTTGGGAAGTCAATGTCACCAAAGAAGTGTGTTTTTGGTTGCCAGGGCAAGACAACCCTGCACAGATTCCCAAAGAACCCAGCGTTAAGGAACCCGTGGATGGAGTTTGTTTTCCTGAGCATAAACGGAGTTGTGTAAGACTGCTGTTCCCTGCATTTCGACGATGATTGTTTTATAAACAAAGCCCAGATTGACGGATTTGCAGATCGTCTAATGCTTAAGGATCGAGCAGTCACAATGATAAAGGTTCGCGGTCGTGCGTTGGAACGGTGAGTAAAACTGTTGAACAAATGTCTCTGTGTGTTGTTAGCTAGGCGGGTAAGCACAGCTTTAGCTCCGCCCACACGGCCCGCCCCCAGCCGCTCGTTTTTTTTCCGGAAAGACTCGGTACAGCCTATCTTTCAATTAAAAATAAAATAAAACAAAAGACTTTTTGGAGATATGAAGAATGCAATATTACTCTATAGGTACTCAAGATTAACAGGAGATTGAGTGAAAATGAGCATTTCACCCCCCCTTTAACGTGGCTTAATGGACTACAGTGATGTAAAAGACCAAACTCGCAGGCAAGCAGATTGACTCAGAATAACGCGCAAAGTTTAATGCTAAACGTTTCCCAGTGATAGACTGGCATAAAGATGGTTTGACGTAGGACATTCGCACATTTTAGGGACCGTCTCTAAAGTGTATACGACTTTGGTATACACGTTTCTAACTTCAATAGCATTTGAATAGAACGACTTACAGTCATAAAAACAACTGTAACGTGTTCATGTAGTGTCAGGCATAATCAAGCGGCAACATTCTGATCTGAAAAATGAAGCCTACCCGGAAGTGCGAAAAACTGCAATACATCGAAAATCCGCTAGGGGCAGGTCCCAAAAGGGAGCAAATGTCCATAGCCCCCATGTTAAAATGTCCGTTTTCACAGCATAAATTCATGTTTTTACAAGTTGGTCCCATGGACTTTTATTGTATTTTTCGATAGGTTCCGAGTGCCTGACAACTGTGAGGGGGGTGAATTTTTTTCTAACTCGTTAGTTTAGATCGTATTTAGTTATAAAATATATGACAATAAGGGCGTGGTTAACTTTGATTGACAGCTTGATTGACAGCTGACAAGGCAGCGCCACGGAGAATGACAACATAAGAAGCGCCATTTTTTAATACAGTTTGACATATAATACTACTGTTTCTGTATCATGAAATGTAGTTTTAAGAGTTTTTCAGGCGAGAATGTAGTTGTTTAAAGCTCAAATCTGTGGTTTATTTAAAGATTTATGAAAATTTTATCCAGTTGATCCAGCGATGACCGGGCGCTCGGCGCGATGTGGGGTACCCCGCCTGGAAGAGTCTTTCATCGGCTTGACGTTCTGAGGTTTGCCGCCAATGCCGCGGACTCTGGCGTCTCTGTAGTGGTTAAACATGAGATATAATTAATCTTGTGTATATCTAATGGGCGATTTTTGGTCTCGTGAATCTATATTTTTTCCCTGGGCAATCGTTTTGGCTGAGGGGAAGTTTCATAACTTTATAAGCTATTTAACTTTACCGATGTATGGTTAGACTCGCGCTGACTTTGTATGTTTGACTGAATTGTTTGCTTTATTTGTATAGCTTCTTATACCTTTTACTTATACTTTTATAATGGCTAACATTGATAAAACTGAAATTTAACAAAAAGAGACTGGGTTGAGTTTTTGTCATTTTAAATTTTAATACAACGAAGATGATATGTAATGTTGTTTACTGCAAAATCTGTTGTTTAGTACAAATGCACATATTGCCTGGACCATAAAATGTTTAATATTTTTATATTATATTTAAAATAAAAAGAGGCAGGTTTGTGTTTTATATATATATATATATATATATATATATATATATATATATATATATATATATATATATATATATATATAATTTTTTTTTTTTTTTTCATAAATAGGCAAACGTTATGTGCAATTGAATGTAATCAATATGCGTTGCCTGAACCACATTTGTGTGGCTATAATGTTTAAGATTTCTTTAAATGAAAACGAAAAGAGTTAGTATGGTGCAGGGCTGGACTGGGACAGAAAATCGGCCCTGGCATTTTGGCCCAGACTGGCCCACTACATATGATCATAAACACCACCCATCTTTGCACACCTTTGAATATGTTTTTGTTCAACTCCTATTCATTAAAACCACTAATGCCATGTAATGAGTGAGTATAAACGAGTGAGAGTTAACAGATGAAATAAGTACAAAATTGTAATTTATTAATACAGTCGAACTATACTCCACAGTGGTGAATCCAAAAAACAAGCTATAAGCTGCATTGGCATAGCAATACAAGTGTTTCTCACAGGAACTTTGGTAAAACTGTGGTGGGTGGACCTCAGTCCTTCAAGAGGGGGTTTGGGGGCATGCTCCCCCTAAGAAAATTTTGTGCATTTTAATGTTAAATTCATCAATCTGGTGCAGTTTGAGGGTTCAAAATTAAAAGCTCCAACCCATATTCAGTGTGCAAGTATAACAAAGAAAAAAATCAAACCTCTTTTAGTAACAGTGTCTGTCTATATTACACTACTACATAATAATAGTTATAATATTAATCTCATGATAGTAGCCTAATAGCCATATATTGTAAAAAATAATGCACTGAAAAATAAAGAAAACTTTCATAATTAGTTTTGTACTAATTTCTATACTTGAAAGAGATAAGCACATGATCTTTTATTTTGACGGAAACTGCATCGAGCTTTTATTTTGGCGGAAAACATGGATACAAACGCGTCTCATTAAACTTGTAGTAAATTTCTGTAATCGTCAACTATGCAGATGTGGAAATAATCTGTAACTGGGTTATGGGTTCCTACACTCATAGCCAAAGTGTTTTGAAAGTAGTTCTGCTTACCGCGGAATCTACACTTTCTTATCTCTCTCCTGATCCTCCTCACTATCCTCCTCATCAGCCACTGAAGCTGATGAAGGTCCTGCTGCTGCAGAAAACATATATATCTTGACACATTTTACAGCGTCTGCTATTTCTATTACACGCTATTTCTCTGCACATTCCTTGCGTTTCTTCTCCATCTCTCAGACTATTCTGACAGATACACACTTGACACTGCACGCTCGCTCAAAGCCCAAAGGGGGAGGTGATTAAAGATGTGATTGGGCCAGCCCAGTGTCAGTCAAGAAAACAACCAATGGGCCGCTGATCTACGCGTTTCATGGGCCGGTCTATGGCGTCATTTTTTAGTCAAATGTCATGAGCGTGTAAGACATGCTCACGAGCACATTATGTTATTTCACGCGCGCAAAAATTAACCTTCAGCTGGCATGATAAAAGTACTCGCGCACAAATTCAACAACCGAGAGGTGTACAGGTAGCTGCGAGCGAGCGCCTGGCATACTCTCATGCTTGTACAGTGGAATCCTGCTCACGCGCAGTGGATTTCTGCTCGCGGAGTGCTGTTTTGCTCGCGCAGTGGATTTCTGCTTGCGGAGTGCTGTTTTGCTGCGCAGTGGATTTCTGCTCGGTCGAGTCTACATGACTTTTGACAATTTGGGGGCGGAAACCAAGGAGGGCACTGACCCTCTTATGATTGGTCACTTTCATCATGGAAAATCTTGGGAAATCCTAAAGGCGAGCATACACTGTGCGATGTCTGTGCGATTTCAGCAAGGAACCTACTCACACTGAACGAGTAGATCGCATGCGATGTAAAGCCAAAGCTCAGGATTTATGTGCTCACACTGTACGGTCCGAACGTCGAGCTGCGACTTGACTGCTCACACTATACGTGTGAAATATGCGCGAATCAGCGCGATAAATCCTCGTGCCGGGTTGCGCCTATGGACGATATCATGTAGCCTATTCAGAGATATTGTCAAAACAAGCATCGATCAGCTATCAATATCAAGAAGATTTAGCATTTCCAATTTATATATTAAATTATTAGTAGGCTTGTATTATTATTATTATTATTAGGGAAGGCTACTTTTATTATTAAACTGATAGGCTATTATAATTACATAGCCACGCAACAATTTCATAGCGCATCACCGCATAACTAACGCGCTGTGAGGATAATAAAATATTAGCCTACATAGAAGCTTTACTTCTCCTCATTAAAAATTGTCTAAAACATTTAGGTCGATTACAATGAATTATACATATAATTAATTATTAACAGTCTATAATATGTCCGAACACTGCAATAATTCATCAATGAAAATTAAAAACAGCTTTATTTCCAAACATTTTTTTAATAATAAAAGAGGCAAAGTGTAGGCTACATCGCAGGTGGCTTGGAAGAAGTGGGTAAAGGTTAATCCATTTTGCAACACGAACTGGAGGTAAGCAACAGTAATAGCTTTGAACTACAGAACTTAAAGATCTCCCTTTTTTCGTTAGGGTTAGGGTTAGGTTTTTTTTTTTTTTTTTTTTGCTGCAGATGAAATTGTTTTCGCGCAGGCGCAGTGAGGGAAAAAACACTGAGTTTAGGGCAATCGGTTCGTAGCTCTGCTTCAACTGTGCGATATAGTCACGAGGAGCGACCAAAATTTCTAACATGCCTGAAATTCATCCGACCATCCGATTGCCGGTCGTGAAAGGTTAATCGCCTCTCTTTTCCCCCTGTACACTGCACGACAAACGACGCACGACAAAGCTGAAAATCGGCCCGACCCGAAAAAGAGTCGCACGAGTCAGAATTCGGCTCAAAATCGGACGAAAATCGCACAGTGTATGCCCGCCTTAACACTCAGCTCGCTCTGCTACTCCGGCTATCTCTGTATATTTTAGACAACGAAATATGTGATAAAACACCATACTAACTCTTTTCGTTTTCATTTAAAGAAATCTTAAACATGATAGCCACACAAATGTGGTTCATGCAACGCGTATTGATTATATTCACTGCACATAACGTTTGCCTATTTAAAAAAAAACTAAATATAAAACACAAACCTGCCTCTTTTCGTTTTAAATATAATATAAAAACATTAAACATTTTAATATGGTCCAGGCAATATGTGCATTTGTACTAAACAACAGATTTTGCAGTAAACAACATTACAGTTTTTAAATTTTTAAATACAATTATTACAATTTAAAATGACAAAACTCAACCCAGTCTCTTTTTGTTAAATTTCAGTTTTATCAATATTAGCCATTATAAAAGTATAAGTAAAAGGTATAAGAAGCTATACAAATAAAGCAAACAATTCAGTCAAACACACAAAGTCAGCGCTCTAGTAAAACCATACAACGGTAATGTTAAATAGCTTATAAAGTTATGAAACTTCCCCTCAGCCAAAACGATTGGCCACAATGGCCAGGGAATAAATTATAGATTCACGAGACCAAAAATCGCCCGTTAGATATACACAAGACGAATTATATCTCATGTTTAACCACTACAGAGACCCCAGCGAAAGCGGCGAACGTCAGAAAGACTATAACCGAGGAAAGGCTGTTCCAGGCGGGGTACATGAGTGCCGAGCGCCCGGTCATCGTTGTATGGTTAGACAAGAGCGCTGACTTTGTATGTTTGACTGAATTGTTTGCTTTATTTGTAGCTTATAGCTTCTTATACCTTTTACTTATACTTTTATAATGGCTAATATTGATCAAACTGAAATTTAACAAAAAGAGACTGGGTTGAGTTTTGTCATTTTAAATTGTAATAATTGTATTTAAAAATTTAAAAACTGTAATGTTGTTTACTGCAAAATCTGTTGTTTAGTACAAATGCACATATTGCCTGGACCCAGTGACGGACTGGCCATTGGGCAATGTGGGCAAATGCCACTGCGGCCGCCTGGTCTCATCACTTGTTGTGGCCGCACCACAGACAAATAAATAGGCTAAATAAAGCGAGGAAGCGGCCGCCTATTGGCGCAATGGCTGCAAGCGGCAGCACCACCAGCGGCTCGCTCGGCGCTCATCACAATATAAAAAGGCTAAATAAATAAATAAAGCGGAGTGTCTGCAACAATAGGCCGTCGCAAATCAACAGACTAAGTATATGAACTGACAAAATGTAAAAATGTGTTCCTTGAATGCAATGTAAGTCGCTTTGGATAAAAGCGTCTGCCAAATGCATAAATGTAAATGTAAATGTAAATATGAATAAAATAATAATAAATTAAGCGGAGGTGCAGGCGGCCACAAAAAAAAACAAGGAAAAAAGCAAACAAACAAAAACCACGGCCTATCTCTGAAAAATAATAGCCCTATGAACTAAATAATAATAATGACTTTTTATTTCTATTTTTCCTGTGAAGGACAAATAGCCTAAATGTATGTAATCTCTCTATTTATAAGGTATTTTGAATGTTTTTAGTCAGTGAAATTTCTCGCAATCATTGACCTGATGAGAATGTAATGTTATGTTTCTTTGTTGGTTGCAGATGACTTGAGAAGACAAATGTGGCCTCTCTGCTAAAATTGCCAGGGCCTCTTTTTGGTGCCAGTCCGCCACTGCCTGGACCATATTAAAATGTTTAATGTTTTTATATTATATTTAAAACGAAAAGAGGCAGGTTTGTGTTTTATATTTAGTTTTTTTTTTAATAGGCAAACGTTATGTGCAGTGAATATAATCAATACGCGTTGCATGAACCACATTTGTGTGGCTATCATGTTTAAGATTTCTTTAAATGAAAACGAAAAGAGTTAGTATGGTGTTTTATCACATATTTCGTTGTCTAAAATATACAGAGATAGCCGGAGTAGCAGAGCGAGTTGAGTGACTCGCGCTGCGTCTGAAGGTGGGCGGGGTTAGGATTTCCCAAGATTTTCCATGATGAAAGTGACCAATCATAAGAGGGTCAGTGCCCTCCTTGGTTTCCGCCCCCAAATTGTCAAAAGTCATGTAGACTCGAGCGAGCAGAAATCCACTGCGCGAGCAGAAATCCACTGCGCGAGCAAAACAGCACTCCGCGAGCAGAAATCCACTGCGCGTAAGCAGGATTCCACTGTACAAGCATGAGAGTATGCCAGGCGCTCGCTCGCAGCTACCTGTACACCTCTCGGTTGTTGAATTTGTGCGCGAGTACTTTTATCATGCCAGCTGAAGGTTAATTTTTGCGCGCGTGAAATAACATAATGTGCTCGTGAGCATGTCTTACACGCTCATGACATTTGACTAAAAAATGACGCCATACCGGTCTGTCAGTGGGAAAAAAAACGTACTTTTTTTTGACCAATGCATTACACCGGCACTAACCCAGCGCCGTCAATTAAACAAAACAAAACGAATGGGCCGCCGATGTACGAGTTTTATGGGGCGTTAAAAAAAAAAAAAGAAAAAAGTATGAGATGTATCGGCCCAAAAGCACGTCGGCCCACCGGGCATTTGCCCGGTATGCCAGATTACCAGTCCAGCCCTGGTATGGTGTTTTATAACATATTTCGTTGCCTGAAATATACACAAAGATGACCGGAGTAGCATGTTGAGCTGAGTGAAGGTGGGCGGGGTGACGCGCGCTGCGTTAGAAGGTGGGCGGGGTTAGGATTTCCCAAGATTTTCCAAGATGGCGCCGCCCATACCCCCCATAAACGGCTTCAAACCTGTTCTTCAGAAAGTCTATGGGTGACGTCACAGACGCTTTGTCTATATTTTTTACAGTCTATGGGCATAATGCGCACCCTTTGGATTTTTGATATTTATTCAAATAAATTAAAGTTTGCTATTAAAGTTAGAAACGTGTATGTCAATGTTGTATGCAACTTTTGAGACGGTCCCTAAATGTGTGAATGTCCAATGTCAAGCCAATTTTACATTAGGCTACATTTAGTCATTTATTTAGCAGACACTTTTATCCAAAGCGATTTACAGTTAAACTAACAATAGGAGGACAACAATATGCAAGTGCTATGACTCTTCCCAGTTTAAGCTAATACACGTAGGCATAGTCTACTATATATATATATATATATATATATATATATATATATATATATATATATATATATATAGTTCATATTCTTAGTCCATCTAGCCTATATAGTAGCCTACAGCCTACATGCCCAATAAGGTGCGAGTTTGGACTTTTATATCACTGTATTAGTCCATAAGCTACGTTAAGCGTTTTGTCCTGACGGAAGGGGAATCCTTGAGTATGAGGTATTGAGGGAAACCGATAAATAATCCTGTTCATGGTAGAGAAAGCTGATAACATGTAGGCTACACAGGGAAAGTAACAATGAAGTTATTGAATGAAACATAAACACAGCTTTTGTGTCTTTATCATCTTTTCCATACTGACACATAATCATTTTCATTTTATGAATGAATGGCTTGCTCTAACTGTTGCTGGTCTTCGTCAACAACACGCGCTTTTTCACCCCCTGCTGGTGAGGTCAACTAACAGCAGATGGAGAGTATGCTCGGCAATCTATTGCTTTTCCTGCAGTTCCTGGACGTCAATGTTGAATTTACTGTCGAATTTGAACCACTGAATTTGTGGAAGCGAATTTTCAAAGCGAAATAAAATGGACCGAAAATTGCCTGTTGAATATTATAGGTTGTATTTTTAAACAGTTTGAATATTTTGGAAGTGAAATATGAAAGGTGAATATGGATTATTGAATTTATAATAATGAAAATGTGTTTGAAATGTTTTAATTTAAATATTCAAAGCTTAAATATACAACCATGTTGAATTTCAGCCCATAAAAAATGCAAGCCCTAAAAATACAATGCATTAAAATGCAAGCATGGTTAATGCAATGCCTATTTTTTTTCAAGTAGTGCAATTCAACAGGCTTATTTCAAAAACATTTGCATTATTTTACTTCCATAAACAACACGCTGTCATATACACTGATCCAGAGCATCCCAAACATGCTCAATGGGTGACATGTCCGGTGAGTGTGTTGGCCATGCAAGAACTGGGATGTTTTCAGCCTCCAGGAATTGTGTACAGATCCTTGCAACATGGGGCCGTGCATTATCATGCTGCAACATGAGGTGATGGTCGTGGATGAATGGCACAACAATGGGCCTCAGGATCTTATCACGGTATCTCTGTGCATTCAAACTGTGTATAATTATATATAAATAATACAAATATAAAAATGTATATATTTACAAAATACATTTTTTTTGTAAAAAAAAAAAAACAATTGTAAAAAATATATTTACAAAATAAATATATATCATTTTGTTCAGTAAATATAGCAGGTGTGATGTTATGTGAATATTTGTATTCATGAATAAAATAAAAATCACAAAAAGTCACATACAAAATTGTTCATATAATTTTAAATGAATGATTCATGATTTTGAATGTTGTCAGTTAATTATGTCAGATTAAAAAGAGGCATATCAGAGCATGATACTACAAAATGGCTCTCTTCACTTGCAGCAACATACTGTATAAATTGAATTTTGTCTTTATACTCACTTTATACTCATTAATTATTCCTCAAAGACTAGCCTAATCGGTAACACTTTATTTTACAGTGTCCTTTGTTACACGTTACATGTAGTTACTGTTGTAATAACAATAAATGATGCATGAAACTAAACCAACCCCTAACCCTAACCCTATAGTATAGTTAACTAGAAAAAAAAAGTTTGTTGAGACAAACTTTAAGTTGGCTTGAGAAAGCCGGACCAGAGATTTTGAAGAAGTTTTAAGTAGTTTGAAGTTTAAAATAGTTTAAATTTTGATTGATAGATTAGTTAGAAAGAAAGAATAGTTAGAGAAAGATAGATTAGTTAGAATGAAAGAAAGATAAGTTAAAAAGAAAGATAGATTAGAAAGAAAAAAAGATTTAGAAAGAAAGAAAGATTAGTTTGAAAGAAAGAAAGATTAGTTTGAAAGAAAGAAGGATTAGTAGGAAAGAAAGAAAGAAAGAAAGAAAGAAAGAAAGAAAGAAAGAAAGAAAGAAAGAAAGAGAAAATAGTTAGAAAGAAAGAATAGTTAGAAAAAAAGAAAGAAAAAGATTAGTTAGAAAGAAAGATGGATTAGATAGAAAGAAAGAAAGATAGATTAGATAGAAAGAAATATGGATTAGTTATAAAGAAAGAAAGAACGATAAATTAGTTAGAAATAAAGAAAGATGGATTAGTTAGAAAGAAAGAAAGATAGAAAAAAGAAAGAAAGACAGATTAGTTAGAAAGGCGGATAAGTTAGAAAGAAAGAAAGATGGATTAGTTAGAAAGAAAGAAAGATGGATTAGTTAGAAAGAAAGATAGATTAGTTAGAAATGGATTAGTTAGAAAGAAAGAAAGATAGATATATTAGTTAGAAAGAAAGAAAGATTAGTTAGAATAAAAGAAAGAAAGATATATTAGTTAGAAAGAAAGATGGATTAGCTAGAAAGAAAGAAAGATGGATTAGTTAGAAAGAAAGAAAGATGGATTAGTTAGAAAGAAAGATGGATTAGTTAAAAGAAAGAAAGAAAGATAGATAGATAGATAGATAGATAGATAGATAGATAGATAGATAGATAGATAGATGGATAGATTAGTTAGAATGAGAGAAAGAAAGATATATTAGTTAGAAAGAAAGATGGATTAGATAGAAAGATAGATTAGTTAGAAAGAAAGAAAGATGGATTGTTAGTTAGAGAGATAGCAAGGTGGATTAGTTAGAAAGAAATATGGCTTAGTTAAAAAGAAAGAAAGAAAGATAGATTAGTTAGAAAGAAAGAGATTAGATAGAAAGATAGATTAGTTAGAAAGAAAGAAAGAAAGAAAGACAGAAAGAATTGTGGATTAGTTAGTTAGAAAAGAAAGATGGATTAGTTATAAAAGAAAGAAAGATAGATTAGTTAGCAAGAAAGATAGATGGATTAGTTAAAAATAAAGAAAGACTGATTAGTTAGAATGAAAGAAAGAAAGACTAATTATTTAGAAAGATAGATGGATTAGTTAAAAATAAAGAAAGACTGATTAGTTAGAATGAAAGAAAGAAAGACCAATTAGTTAGAAAGAAAGATAGATTAGAAAGAAAGAAGAAAAAAGAAAGAATGAAAGAAAAAATAAAGAAAGATTAGGTAAAAAGAAAGAAAGAAAGAAAGAAAGAAAGAAAGAAAGAAAGAAAGAAAGAAAGAAAGAAAGAAAGAAAGAAAGAAAGAAAGATTAGTTAGAAAGAAAGATGGGAAGGATGGATTATTAAGAAAGATTGATTAGTTATATAGAAAGACAGATAGATTAGTTAGAAAGAAAGAAAGAAAGAAAGAAAGAAAGAAAGAAGTGATTAGTTTAAAAGAAAGAAAGATTGATTATTTAGAAAGAAAGAAGTATTAGTTAGAAAGAACGAGAGAAAGAAAGATTGATTAGTTAGAAAGAAAGAAAGAAAGAAAGAAAGAAAGAAAGAAAGAAAGAAAGAAAGAAAGAAAGATGGATTAGTTAGAATGAAAGAAAGAAAGATGGATTAGTTAGAATGAAAGAAAGAAAGAAAGATGGATTAGTTAGAAAGAAAGAACGATGGATTGGTTAGTTAGAAAGAAAGAAAGATGATTAGTTAGAAATAAAGAAAGATAGATTAGTTAAAAAGAAAGAAAGATAGATTAGTTAGAAAGAAAGATAGATTAGATAGAAAGATATAATAGTTAGAAAGAAAGAAAGATAGATTAGTTAGAAAGAAAGAAAGAAAGAAAGATTAGTTAGAGAGAAAGAAAGAAAGAAAGAAAGAAAGAAATATTAGTTAGAAAGAAAGAAAGAAAGAAAGAAAGAAAGAAAGAAAGAAAGAAAGAAAAAAAGAAAGATAGATTAGATAGAAAGATATAATAGTTAGAAAGAAAGAAAGATAGATTAGTTAGAAAGAAAGAAAGAAAGAAAGAAAGATTAGTTAGAAAGAAAGAAAGAAAGAAAGAAAGAAAGAAAGAAAGAAAGAAAGAAAGAAAGAAAGATGGATAAGATAGAAAGAAAGGTGGATTAGTTAAAAAGATAGATAGATAGATAGATAGATAGATAGATAGATAGATAGATAGATAGATAGATAGATAGATAGATAGATAGATAGATAGATAGATAGATAGATAGATAGATAAGTTTATAAGTACATTGAATGGTAATTTAATTGAGTCTAGGGCTTCAGAGAATTTAGATTTGAGTTTTTGGGTTGTACACTAATGGGCCACCGTAGTCTTGGCTCAATTTGAGCAGTCTTCAATGAAAGTCAATGGGGTTTTTATGATTTTTAATATTAATTTTTAAGAAAACTGAAAGTCAAATCAGTCTGAAAAGATATAGCAACTCAAGTCAGAACAGTATGAAGGTCTGACCCGAGTCTGGAGTATGTAGCTTGAACGGTCAAGGAGGAGTTAGTGTCTAAAAATTTGCAGAAAAAAAAGAAGAAGAATAAGTTTAAATAGGATTTCAGTAAGTTGGCTTTCTCAAGCCAACTTAATTATTATTATTCAGTACTTAAATGTATAATTACTAGGGCTGTCAAAGTTAGCGCGTTAATGACGCGTTAACGCAAAATCATATTAACGGCACTAATTTTTTTAACGTTCGATTAACGCAGCGCGTAGGCCTATTTTCTGTTTGACCCGTGGCTCAACCCCTAGTTCGAGTCGAGAAATGGAGATACACAGTGTTGCCAACTTAGCGACATTGCAGGCCCTGCAGGCGTTTTTTTTTTCCCTTCAACAAAGCGGCCAAACCTTATTTAGTTTCTGAGAATCGCCGGTACTGCTCTCCCAGTACGCGCGCGCGCCTCTCTCTCTCTCTCTTTCTCGCTCTCTCTCTGCGTCTCGCGCGGAGGAGCAGCGCTTTAATGCAGTTAACCACAGATATTATTTTGTTTCTCTAATTTTACAAGTATAGCCGAAATCATAGCACAGATATTGTCTTTATCTTGAATTGTGTGAATTTGATTTCACCAGACGACGGCTCGATTATCAGAATTTTTGTGCAGATCAACTTAACATCTTGAAAGGGAGAGCTGGTTATGTCTTAATGGGTCGCGTTTCAGTCACCATTTCAAATTCAATCCGTTGTTTGACAACAGAAACAGTAAAATATACCAATGAAAACAGTTTTATTGAGAATTTAGCTTCATCAAAATGGGCACAGAGAGAGATAAACTACAATGTAATAGGCTAATGAATAATAAATGTACATTTAGCATTTTCAGAAGAGCTGCCCTGTCATGCAAAAATCTAAACATGTTTGTGTTAGTAAATTGCTCAGTGCAAAGAAAGAGAAGTAATGGTAACCTGGCATTTTTTTGTTCTTTCTACGTGTCTAATAGACATGAACAAGTTCTTTGAAAAACATCTATGACCTTTGAAACATGTCTCGTCTTCATGCTCTATATTGACTATGGTTTCAATAATAAACATACATTTGCATAAAGCATCTATATTTATCCATGCCCACGTTGATTAGAGTATTACAAACTTGAAAAGTATTAATTTAAGGTACATTTAGAACAAATAAAAAAATGTGCGATTAAATGCGATTAATCGCGAGTTAACTCATGACAATATGCGATTAATCGCGATTAAAAAAAATTAATCGTTTGACAGCCCTAATAATTACACTGTAACACGGACATGTTAAAATAAAGTGTAACAGTTAGCTTAAAAGTGTCCCATAGCTTAAAAGTATTTCATATTCAGATTCACATGTAATGAATTTTTTTTTTTTTTTTTTTACATCATTTAAGTCATTTAAGAAAAATCATTTAAGTTTTCTTGACTTGGCCAGCCAGTTCGAATCTCCACACAATCTTCATTCAAATTATTAGGTTCTCCTGCACCTAAACATAACAGTTTTAACTAGAAAAAAAAGTTTGTTGGACAAACTTTAAGTTGGCTTGAGAAAGCCGGACCAGAGAGTTTGAAGAAGTTAAAAGTAGTTAGAAGTTTAAAGTAGTTAGAAGTTTGAAGTAGTTTGAAGTTTAAAGTAGTTTAAATTTTTATTGATAAATTAGTTAGAAAGAAAGAATAGTTAGAAAGAAAGAAAAGTTAGAAAGAAAGAAAAAAGAAAGAAAGATTAGTTAGAAAGAAAGAAAGAAAGATTAGGTATAAAGAAAGAAAGAAAGAAAGAAAGAAAGAAAGAAAGAAAGAGAAAGAAAGAAAGAAAGATTAGGTAGAAAGAAAGAAAGAATGAAAGAAAAAATAAAGAAAGATTAGGTAGAAAGAAAGAATGAAAGAAAAATAAAGAAAGATTAGGTATAAAGAAAGAAAGAAAAAGATTAGGTAGAAAGAAAGAAAGAAAGAAAGAAAGAAAGAAAGAAAGAAAGAAAGAAAGAAAGAAAGAAAGAAAGAAAGAAAGAAAGAAAGAGAAAGAAAGAAAGAAAGATTAGGTAGAAAGAAAGAAAGAAAGAAAGAAAGAAAAGATTAGGTAGAAAGAAAGAAAGAAAGAAAGAAAGAAAGAAAGAAAGAAAGAAAGATTAGGTAGAAAGAAAGAAAGAAAGAAAGAAAGAAAGAAAGAAAGAAAGAAAGAAAGAAAGAAAGAAAAAGAAAGATTAGGTAGAAAGAAAGAAAGACAGATTAGTTAGAAAGAAAGATTAGTTAGAAAGAAAGAAAAGTTAGAAAGAAAGAAAGAAAGAAAGAAAGAAAGAAAGAAAGAAAGAAAGAAAGAAAGATTAGGTAGAAAGAAAGAAAGAAAGAAAGAAAGAAAGAAAGAAAGAAAGAAATTAAAGTAAGAAAAAAAAGAAAGAAAGATTAGTTAGAACGAAAGAAGAAAGAAAAAAAGAAAGATTAGTTAGAAAGAAAGAAAAGGAAGAAAGGAAGAAAAAAGAAAGATTAGTTAGAAAGAAAGAAAGAAAAGTAAGCAAGAAAGAAAAGAAAGATTAGTTAGAAAGAAAGAAAAAGAAAAAAGAAAGATTAGCTAGAAAGAAAGATTAGCTAAAGTAGTTAGAAGTTTAAAATAGTTAGAAGTTTGAAGTAGTTTGAAGTTTAAAGTAGTTTAAATTTTAATTGATAAAATTAGTTAGAAAGAAAGAATAGTTAGAAAGAAAGAAAAGTTAGAAAGAAAGAAAGAAAGAAAGAAAAAAGAAAGATTAGTTAGAAAGAAAGAAAGAAAGAAAGATTAGGTATAAAGAAAGAAAGAAAGAAAGAAAGAAAGAAAGAAAGAAAGATTAGGTAGTAAGAAAGAATGAAAGAAAAAATAAAGAAAGATTAGGTAGAAAGAAAGAAAGAAAGAAAAAGATTAGGTAGAAAGAAAGAAAGAAAGAAAGAAAGAAAGAAAGAAAGAAAGAAAGAAAGAAAGAAAGAAAGAAAGAAAGAAAGAAAGAAAAAGATTAGGTAGAAAGAAAGAATGAAAGAAAAAAGAAAAAAAGATTAGCTAGAAAGAAAGAAAGAAAGACAAAAGAAAGAAAGATTAGCTAGAAAGAAAGAAAGAAAGAAAGAAAGAAAGATTAGGTAGAAAGAAAGAAAGAAAGAAAGAAAGAAAGAAAGAAAGAAAGAAAGAAAGAAAGAAAGAAAGAAAGAAAGAAAGATTAGGTAGAAAGAAAGAAAGACAGATTAGTTAGAAAGAAAGATAGATAGAAAGAAAGATTAGTTAGAAAGAAAGAAAAGTTAGAAAGAAAGAAAGAAAGAAAGAAAGAAAGAAAGAAAGAAAAAAGAAAGAAAGATTAGTTAGAAAGAAAGAAAGAAAGAAAGAAAGAAAGATTAGGTATAAAGAAAGAAAGAAAGATTAGTTAGAAAGAAAGAAAGAAAAAAGCAAGATTAGTAAGAAAGAAATTAAAGTAAGAAAGAAAAAAGAAAGAAAGATTAGTTAGAACGAAAGAAGAAAGAAAAAAAGAAAGATTAGTTAGAAAGAAAGAAAAGTAAGAAAGGAAGAAAAAAGAAAGATTAGTTAGAAAGAAAGAAAGAAGTAAGCAAGAAAGAAAAGAAAGATTAGTTAGAAAGAAAGAAAAAGAAAGATTAGCTAGAAAGAAAGAAAGAAAGATTAGCTAGAAAGAAAGAAAGTAAGATTAGGTAGAAAGAAAGAAAGAAAGATTAGGTAGAAAGAAAGACAGATTAGTTAGAAAGAAAGATAGAAAGAAAGATTAGTTAGAAAGAAAGAAAAGTAAGAAAGAAAGAAAAAAGAAAGAAAGATTAGTTAGAAAGAAAGAAAGATTAGGTATAAAGAAAGAAAGAAAGAAAGAAAGAAAGAAAGAAAGAAAGAAAGAAAGAAAAAAGAAAGATTAGTTAGAAAGAAAGAAAAAAGAAAGATTAGTAAGAAAGAAAGAAAGAAAAGTAAGAAAGAAAGAAAAGTAAAAAAGAAAAAAAAGATTAGTTAGAACGAAAGAAGAAAGAAAAAAAGAAAGATTAGTTAGAAAGAAAGAAAAGAAAGAAAAAAGAAAGATTAGTTGAAAGAAAGAAAGAAAAGTAAGCAAGAAAGAAAAGAAAGATTAGTTAGAAAGAAAGAAAAAGAAAAAAGAAAGATTAGCTAGAAAGAAAGAAGAAAGATTGGCTAGAAAGAAAGAAAAAAGAAAGAAAGATTAGTTAGAAAGAAAGAAAAAAGAAATATTTGTTAGAAAGGAAGGAAAGATTAGTTAGAAAGATTAGATAGAAAGAAGTTAGAAAGAAAGATTAAAAAGAAGAAAGATTAGTTAGAAAAAGAAAGAAAGAAAGACAGAAAGATTAGTTAGAAAGAAAGATAGATTGATTAGTTAGAAAGAAAGAAGAAATATTAGTTAGAAAGAAAGAATGATGAATGGTGGTTTAGTTAGAAAGAAAGAAAGAAAGAAAGAAAGAAAGAAAGAAAGAAAGAAAGAAAGAAAGAAAGAAAGAAAGACTAATTAGTTAGAAAGAAAGATAGATTAGTGAGAGAGAAAGAAAAAAGATTGATTAGTTAGAAAGAAAGAAAGAAAGAAAGAAAGAAAGAAAGAAAGAAAGAAAGAAAGAAAGAAAGAAAGAAAGAAAGAAAGAAACATGGATTAGTTAGAAAGAACGATTAGTTAGAAAGATAGATTAGTTAGAAAGAAAGATATATAGATTAGTTAGAATGAAAGAAAGAAAGAAAGATATATTAGTTAGAAAGAAAGATGGATTAGTTCGTTAAAAAGATAGAAAGATGGATTATTTAGTTAAAAAGAAAGATAGATTAGTTAGTTAAAAAGATAGATAGATAGATAGATAGATAGATAGATAGATAGATAGATAGAAAAGGTTTGAAGATAGATAGATAGATAGATAGATAGATAGATAGATAGATAGATAGATAGATAGATAGATAGATAGATAGATAGATAGATAGATAGATAGATAGATAATGTTTGAAGATAGATAGATAGATAGATAGATAGATAGATAGATAGATAGATAGATAGATAGATAGATAGATAGATAGAAAAGGTTTGAAGATAGATAGATAGATAGATAGATAGATAGATAGATAGATAGATAGATAGATAGATAGATAGATAGATAGATAGATAGATAGATAGATAGGTTAAATATATAGATAGATAGATACGGTAGATAGATACGTTAGATAGATAGATAGATAGATAGATAGATAGATAGATAGATAGATAGATAGATAGATAGATAGATAGATAGATAGATAGATAGATAGATTAGTTAAAAAGATAGATAGATAGATAGATAGATAGATAGATAGATAGATAGATAGAGGTTTGAAGATAGATAGATAGATAGATAGAAAAGGTTTGAAGATAGATAGATAGATAGATAGATAGATAGATAGATAGATAGATAGATAGATAGATAGATAGATAGATAGATAGATAGATAGATAGATAGATAGATAGATAGATAGATAGATAGATAGATAGATAGATAGATAGATTAGTTAAAAAGATAGATAGATAGATAGATAGATAGATAGATAGATAGATAGATAGATAGATAGATAGATAGATAGATAGATTTAGAATGGTAGTTTAATTGAGTCTAGGGCTTTAGAGAATTTAGATTTGAGTTTTTGGGTTGTGCATTAATGGGCCACCGTAGTCTTGGCTCAATTTGAGCAGTCTGCAATGAAAGTCAATGGGGTTTTTATGATTTTTAATATTAATTTTTAAGAAAACCATAACTCAAATCAGTCTGAAAAGATATAGCAACTCAAGTCAGAACAGTATGAAGGTCTGACCCGAGTTTGGAGTATGTAGCTTGAACGGTCTAGGAGGAGTTAGTGTCTAAAATTTTGCGGTCAGAAAAATAAGAAGAACTAGAAAAAAAAGTTTGTTGAGACAAACTTTAAGTTGGCTTGAGAAAGCCAGACCAGAGAGTTTGAAGAAGTTAAAAGTAGTAAGAAGTTTAAAGTAGTTAGAAGTTTGAAGTAGTTTGAAGTTTAAAGTAGTTTAAATTTTGATTGATAAATTAGTTAGAAAGAAAGAATAGTTAGAAAGAAAGAATAGTTAGAAAGAAAGGATTGGGTAGAAAGAAAGAATGAAAGAAAAAAGAAAGAAAGATTAGGTAGAAAGAAAGAAAGATTAGGTAGAAAGAAAGATTAGGTAAAAAGAAAGATTAGGTAGAAAGAAAGAAAGAAAGAAAGAAAGAAAGAAAGAAAGAAAGAGAAAGAAAGAAAGAAAGAAAGAAAGAAAGAAAGAAAGAAAGAAAGAAAGAAAGAAAGAAAGAAAGAAATATTAGGTAGAAAGAAAGAAAGAAAGAAAGATTAGGTAGAAAGAAAGATTAGGTAGAAAGAAAGAAAGAAAGAAAGAAAGAAAGAAAGAAAGAAAGAAAGAAAGAAAGAAAGAAAGAAAGAAAGAAAAAGATTAGGTAGAAAGAAAGAATGAAAGAAAAAGAAAGACAGATTAGTTAGAAAGCAAGAAAGAAAGATAGAAAGATTAGTTAGAAAGAAAGAAAGAAAGATTAGGTAGAAAGAAAGAAAAAAAGAAAGAAAAAAAGAAAGAAAGAAAGAAAGAAAGAAAGAAAGAAAGAAAGAAAGAAAGAAAGAAAGAAAGATCGAAAGATTAGGTAGAAAGAAAGAAAGACAGATTAGTTAGAAAGAAAGAAAAGTTAGAAAGAAAGAAAGAAAGAAAGAAAGAAAGAAAGAAAGAAAGAAAGAAAGAAAGAAGAAAAAGATTAGTTAGAAAGAAAGAAAGAAAGATTAGGTAGAAAGAAAGAAAGAAAGAAAGAAAGAAAGAAAGAAAGAAAGAAAGAAAGAAAGAAAGAAAGAAAGAAAGAAAGAAAGAAAGAAAAAGATTAGGTAGAAAGAAAGAATGAAAGAAAAAAGAAAGAAAGATTAGCTAGAAAGAAAGAAAGAAAGAAAGAAAGATTAGGTAGAAAGAAAGACAGAAAGAAAGAAAGAAAGAAAGATTAGATAGAAAGAAAGAAAGAAAGAAAGATTAGGTAGAAAGAAAGAAAGAAAGAAAGAAAGAATGAAAGAAAGAAAGAAAGAAAGAAAAAGATTAGGTAGAAAGAAAGAATGAAAGAAAAAAGAAAGACAGAATAGTTAGAAAGCAAGAAAGAAAGATAGAAAGATTAGTTAGAAAGAAAGAAAGAAAGATTAGGTAGAAAGAAAGAAAGAAAGAAAGAAAGAAAGAAAGAAAGAAAGAAAGAAAGAAAGAAAGAAAGATCGAAAGATTAGGTAGAAAGAAAGAAAGACAGATTAGTTAGAAAGCAAGAAAGAAAGATAGAAAGATTAGTTAGAAAGAAAGAAAAGTTAGAAAGAAAGAAAGAAAGAAAGAAAGAAAGAAAGAAAAAAGAAAGAAAGAAAGAAAAAAAGAAAAAGATTAGTTAGAAAGAAAGAAAGAAAGATTAGGTAGAAAGAAAGAAAGAAAGAAAGAAAGAAAGAAAGAAAGAAAGAAAGAAAGAAAAAGATTAGGTAGAAAGAAAGAATGAAAGAAAAAAGAAAGAAAGATTAGCTAGAAAGAAAGAAAGAAAGAAAGAAAGAAAGATTAGGTAGAAAGAAAGACAGAAAGAAAGAAAGATTAGGTAGAAAGAAAGAAAGAAAGATTAGGTAGAAAGAAAGAAAGAAAGAAAGAAAGAAAGAAAGAAAGAAAGAAAGAAAGAAAGAAAGAAAGAAAGAAAAAGATTAGGAAGAAAGAAAGAATGAAAGAAAAAAGAAAGAAAGATTAGCTAGAAAGAAAGAAAGAAAGAAAGATTAGGTAGAAAGAAAGAAAGACAGAAAGAAAGAAAGACAGAAAGAAAGAAAGAAAGATTAGGTAGAAAGAAAGAAAGACAGACAGACAGATTAGTTAGAAAGCAAGAAAGAAAGATAGAAAGATTAGTTAGAAAGAAAGAAAGAAAGAAAGAAAGAAAGAAAGAAAGAAAGAAAGAAAGAAAGAAAGAAAGAAAGAAAAAAAGATTAGGTAGAAAGAAAGAATGAAAGAAAAAAGAAAGAAAGATTAGCTAGAAAGAAAGAAAGAAAGAAAGAAAGATTAG
Organism: Scardinius erythrophthalmus; assembly: GCF_964197995.2. NCBI lineage: Eukaryota > Metazoa > Chordata > Actinopteri > Cypriniformes > Leuciscidae > Scardinius > Scardinius erythrophthalmus. Next base: position 33,584,553 of record NC_138223.1, read on the forward strand.
GTAGAAAGAAAGAAAGACAGAAAGAAAGAAAGACAGAAAGAAAGAAAGAAAGAAAGAAAGAAAGAAAGAAAGAAAGAAAGAAAGAAAGAAAGAAAGACAGATTAGTTAGAAAGCAAGAAAGAAAGATAGAAAGATTAGTTAGAAAGAAAGAAAGAAAGATTAGTTAGAAAGAAAGAAAGAAAGAAAGGAAGAAAGATCGAAAGATTAGGTAGAAAGAAAGAAAGACAGATTAGTTAGAAAGCAAGAAAGAAAGATAGAAAGAAAGATTAGTTATAAAGAAAGAAAAGTTAGAAAGAAAGAAAAAAGAAAGAAAGATTAGTTAGAAAGAAAGAAAGATTAGGTATAAAGAAAGAAAGAAAGAAAGAAAGAAAGAAAGAAAGAAAGAAAGAAAGAAAGAAAGAAAGAAAGAAAGAAAGAAAGAACGAACGAACGAACGAACGAACGAACGAACGAACGAACGAACGAACGAACGAAAGAAAGAAAGAAAGAAAGGAAGAAAGAGAAAGAAAGAAAGATTAGTTAGAAAGAAAGAAAAAAGCAAGATTAGTAAGAAAGAAAGAAAAAAGAAAGAAAGATTAGTTAGAACAAAAGAAGAAAGAAAAAAGAAAGATTAGTTAGAAAGAAAGAAAAATAAGAAAGAAAGAAAAAAGAAAGATTAGTTAGAAAGAAAGAAAAGTAAGCAAGAAAGAAAAGAAAGATTAGTTAGAAAGAAAGAAAAAGAAAAAAAGAAAGATTAGCTAGAAAGAAAGATTAGTTAGAAAGAAAGAAAGAAAGAAAGAAAGGAAGAAAGAAAGAGAAAGAAAGAAAGATTAGGTAGAAAGAAAGAATGAAAGAAAAAAAGAAAGATTAGCTAGAAAGAAAGAATGAAAGAAAAAAGAAAAAAAGATTAGCTAGAAAGAAAGAAAGAAAGATTAGGTAGAAAGAAAGACAGATTAGTTAGAAAGAAAGAAAGAAAGATAGAAAGATTAGTTAGAAAGAAAGAAAAAAGAAAGATTAGTAAGAAAGAAAGAAAAGTAAGAAAGAAAGATTAGTTAGAAGGAAAGAAGAAAGAAAAAAAGAAAGATTAGTTAGAAAGAAAGAAAGAAAAAAGAAAGATTAGTTAGAAAGAAAGAAAGAAAAGTAAGCAAGAAAGAAAAGAAAGATTAGTTAGAAAGAAAGAAAAAGAAAAAAGAAAGATTAGCTAGAAAGAAAGAAGAAAGATTGGCTAGAAAGAAAGAAAGAAAAAAGAAAGAAAGATAGATAAATTAGTTAGAATGAAAGAAAGATAGATTAGTTAGAAAGAAAGATAGATTAGTTAGAATGAAAGAAAGAAAGATATATTAGTTAAAAAGAAAGATGGATTAGTTAGTTAAAAAGAAAGAAAGATGGATTATTTACTTAAAAAGAAAGATAGATTAGTTAGTTAAAAAGAAAGATAGATTAGTTAGAAAGAAAGAAAGATTGATTAGTTAGAAAGAAAGAAGAAATATTAGTTCTAATAATATATATAAGAAAGAAAGAAAGAAAGACGAATTAGTTAGAAAGAAAGATAGATTAGTGAGAGAGAAAGAAAAAAGATTGATTAGTTAAAAAGAAAGAAAGAAAGAAAGAAAGAAAGAAAGAAAGAAAGAAAGAAAGAAAGAAAGAAAGAAAGAAAGAAAGAAAGATGGATTAGTTAGAAAGAACGATTAGATAGAAAGATAGATTAGTTAGAATGAAAGATAGATAGATTAGTTAGAATGAAAGAAAGATAGATTAGTTAGAATGAAAGAAAGATAGATTAGTTAGAATGAAAGAAAAAAGAAAGATTTGTTATAAAGGAAAGAAAGATAAGTTAGAAAGAAAGATTAGAAAGAAGAAAGATTAGTTGGAAAGAAAGAAAGAAAGATTGATTAGTTAGAAAGAAAGAAGAATATTAGTTAAAAAGGAAGAAAGAAAGATGGATTAGTTAGAAAGAAAGATTAGATAGAAAGATAGATTAGTTAGAAAGAAAGATAGATAGATTAGTTAGAAAGAAAGAAAGATATATTAGTTAGAAAGAAAGATGGATTAGTTAGTTAAAAAGAAAGAAAGATGGATTATTTACTTAAAAAGAAAGATAGATTAGTTAGTTAAAAAGAAAGATAGATTAGTTAGAAAGATCTAGATAGATAGATAGATAGATAGATAGATAGATAGATAGATAGATAGATAGATAGATAGATAGATAGATAGATAGATAGATAGATAGATAGATAGATAGATAAGGTTTGAAGATAGATAGATAGATAGATAGATAGATAGATAGATAGATAGATAGATAGATAGATAGATAGATAGATAGATAGATAGATAGATAGATAGATAGATTTGAAGATAGATAGATAGAAAAGGTTTGAAGATAGATAGATAGATAGATAGATAGATAGATAGATAGATAGATAGATAGATAGATAGATAGATAGATAAGGTTTGAAGATAGATAGATAGATAGATAGATAGATAGATAGATAGATAGATAGATAGATAGATAGATAGATAGATAGATAGATAGATAGATAGATAGATAGATAGATAGATAGATAGCTAGCTTAAAGCTTAATTGAGTATCAATGGCTTCTAGCAGTTTACATTAAACATAGTTCAAACAGACATGGACTTTAGGTCAATGAAAGTCTATGGGATTTTTATGATTTTTAATATTAATTTTTAAGAAAACCATAACTCAAACCAGTCTGAAAAGATAAAGCACACCAAGTCAGAACAGTATGAAGGTCTGACCCGAGTTTGGAGTATGTAGCTTGAACGGTCTAGGAGGAGTTAGAGTTGAAAATTTTTGGGTCAGAAGAATAATAAGAAGAAGAAGAACTAGATGCTAAAGTTCGTCGAGACAAACTTTAAGTTGGCTTGAGAAAGTTTGGACCAGAACGTTTTTTGCTAGGCGGTTGCTAGGGTGTTCTGGGTGGTTGCTAGGCGGTTGCTAGGGTGTTCTGGGTGGTTGCTATGCTGTTGTTAGGTGGTTGCTAGGGTATTTGGGTTGGTTGCTAGGGTGTTCTGGGTGGTTGCTAGGCGGTTGCTAGGGTGTTTTGGGTATTCTGGGTGGTTGCTAGGGTGTTCTGGGTGGTTGTTATGGTGTTGCTAGGCGGTTGCTAGGGTATTCTGGGTGGTTGCTAGGCGGTTGCTAGGGTGTTCTGGGTGGTTGCTATGGTGTTGCTAGGCGGTTGCTAGGGTGTTCTGGGTGGTTGCTAGGTGGTTGCTAGGGTGTTTTGAGTGGTTGCTAGGCGGTTGCTAGGGTATTCTGGTTGGTTGCTATGGTGTTGCTAGGCGGTTGCTAGGGTGTTCTGGGTGGTTGCTATGGTGTTGCTAGGGTATTCTTGGTGGTTGCTAGGCGGTTGCTAGGGTGTTCTGGGTGGTTGCTAGGCGGTTGCTAGGGTGTTCTGGGTGGTTGCTATGGTGTTGCTAGGCGGTTGCTAGGGTGTTCTGGGTGGTTGCTAGGCGGTTGCTAAGGTATTTTGGGTGGTTGCTAGGCGGTTGCTAGGGTGTTCTGGGTGGTTGCTAGGGTGTTGCTAGGTGGTTGCAAGGGTGTTCTGGGTGGTTGCTAGGTGGTTGCTAGGGTGTTTTGGGTGGTTGCTAGGCGGTTGCTAGGGTATTCTGGTTGGTTGCTAGGGTGTTTTGGGTGGTTGCTAGGGTGTTCTGGGTGGTTGCTATTGTGTTACTAGGTGGTTGCTAGGGTATTCTGGTTGGTTGCTAGGGTGTTCTGGGTGGTTGCTAGGCGGTTGCTAGGGTGTTCTGGGTGGTTGCTATGGTGCTGCTAGGCGGTTGCTAGGGTGTTCTGGGTGGTTGCTATGGTGTTGCTAGGCGGTTGCTAGGGTATTCTGGGTGGTTGCTAGGCGGTTGCTAAGGTATTCAGGGCGGTTGATATGGTGTTACTAGGTGGTTGGTAGTTGTCACAGATGGTTACTCTGGAGTTTTTATAGAGTTCTTAGAATGATTTAACACTTAACTAATCGCTATTAGCATGTAGCTATTCACTGCTAGCATGTGTAGCATGTTGGAAGTGCTGTTTGCTAGCATGAGTCAAAAGAGCCAAACCTCATCTCTATACGATGTTCTGATACAGAGATATAGGTCTTGCAAAACGGTTGCTAGGGTACTCAAGTTTGGTTGCTATGGAGTTGCTTGGGAGCTGGAAGCTGTAAACTTAATAAGTTTAAAGTGGTTTGAAGTTTAAAGTAGTTTACGAGTTTTTGAGTTTTGAGTTTATAAGTTTAAATGAGTTTAGAGTGTGTGTGTGTGTGTGTGTGTGTGTGTGTGTGTGTGTGTGTGTGTGTGTGTGTGTGTGTACACACACACACACACACTCAGAGTTTATGAGTGTAGAGTTTATAAGTGTATAAATGGATGAGTTTATAAGTGTACAAGTTTTTGAGTTTAGTTTATAAGTTTAAATGAGTTTTGAGTTTATAAGTTTAAATGAGTTTAGAGTTTATAAATTTAAATGAGTTTAAGAGTTCAGAGTTTATTAATTTATGAGTTTTAGAGTTCATAAGTCTATGAATTCATGAGTTTATAAGTTAATTACTTTATAAGTGTATGAGTTTAGAGTGCATTAGTTTAAATGAGTCTCAATGGCTCATATAGTATATAGAATGGCAGTTTGGTTTAGTCTTCAAGGTATTTTGATTTGAATTTTCGTCGGTTTGAATTTTTTAGAACTCCCCAATGTAAGTCAATGGGATTTTTGAATGAGTTTTTTCGAGTTTTGATCGTCATTTTTTAGGAAAACCGTAAGTCCGATCAGTCTGAAAAGATATAGCAACGCGAGTCAGAACAGTTTGAGTGTCTGAGCTGAGTTTGGAGTATGTAGAGTTAAAGCTCTAGGAGGAGTTTGAGTTGTAAATTTTTACGGTCAGAAGAATAATAATAACTAGATGCAAAAGTTCGTCGAGACAAACTTTAAGTTGGCTTGAGAAAGTTTGGACCAGAACGCTTTTTGCTAGGCGGTTGCTAGGGTCTTTTGGGTGGTTGCTAGGCGGTTGCTAGGGTCTTTTGGGTGGTTGCTATGCTGTTTCTAGGCGGTTGCTAGGGTATTTTGGGTGGTTGCTAGGCGGTTGCTAGGGTGTTCTGGGTGGTTGCTATGGTGTTGCTAGGCGGTTGCTAGGGTGTTCTGGGTGGTTGCTAGGCGGTTGCTAGGGTGTTCTGGGTGGTTGCTATGGTGTTGCTAGTAGGTTGCTAGGGTATTATGGGTGGTTGCTAGGCGGTTGCTAGGGTATTCTGGGTGGTTGCTAGGGTGTTGCTAGGCGGTTGCAAGGGTGTTCTGGGTGGTTGCTAGGTGGTTGCTAGGGTGTTTTGGGTGGTTGCTAGGCGGTTGCTAGGGTATTCTGGTTGGTTGCTAGGGTGTTTTGGGTGGTTGCTAGGGTGTTCTGGGTGGTTGCTATGGTGTTACTAGGTGGTTGCTAGGGTATTCTGGTTGGTTGCTAGGGTGTTCTGGGTGGTTGCTAGGTGGTTGCTAGGGTGTTTTGAGTGGTTGCTTGGCGGTTGCTAGGGTATTCTGGTTGGTTGCTAGGGTATTTTGGGTGGTTGCTAAGGTGTTCTGGGTGGTTGCTAGGCGGTTGCTAGGGTGTTCTGGGTGGTTGCTATGGTGTTGCTAGGCGGTTGCTAGGGTGTTCTGGGTGGTTGCTAGGCGGTTGCTAGGGTGTTCTGGGTGGTTGCTATGGTGTTGCAAGGCGGTTGCTAGGGTATTCTGGGTGGTTGCTAGGCGGTTGCTAAGGTATTTTGGGTGGTTGCTAGGCGGTTGCTAGGGTGTTCTGGGTGGTTGCTAGGGTGTTGCTAGGCGGTTGCTAGGCGGTTGCTAGGGTATTCTGGTTGGTTGCTAGGGCGTTTTGGGTGGTTGTTAGGGTGTTCTGGGTGGTTGCTATGGTGTTACTAGGTGGTTGCTAGGGTATTCTGGTTGGTTGCTAGGGTGTTCTGGGTGGTTGCTAGGCGGTTGCTAGGGTGTTCTGGGTGGTTGCTATGGTGTTGCTAGGCGGTTGCTAGGGTGTTCTGGGTGGTTGCTAGGCGGTTGCTAGGGTGTTCTGGGTGGTTGCTATGGTGTTGCTAGGCGGTTGCAAGGGTGTTCTGGGTGGTTGATATGGTGTTACTAGGTGGTTGGTAGTTGTCACAGATGGTTACTCTGGAGTTTTTTATAGAGTTCTTAGAATGATTTAACACTTAACTAATCGCTATTAGCATGTAGCTATTCACTGCTAGCATGTGTAGCATGTTGGAAGTGCTGTCTGCTAGCATGAGTCAAAAGAGCCAAACCTCATCTCTATACGATGTTCTGATACCGAGATATAGGTCTTGCAAAACGGTTGCTAGGGTACTCAAGTTTGGTTGCTATGGAGTTGCTTGGGAGCTGGACGCTTTAAACTTAATACGTTTAACGTGGTTTGAAGTTTAAAGTAGTTTACGAGTTTTTGAGTTTTGAGTTTATAAGTTTAAATAAGTTTTCAGAGTGTGTGTGTGTGTGTGTGTGTGTGTGTGTGTACACACACACACACACACACACACACACACACACACACAGAGTTTATGAGTTTAGAGTTTATAAGTGTATAAATGGATGAGTTTATAAGTGTAAGAGTTTTTGAGTTTAGAGTTTATAAGTTTTAAATGAGTTTAGAGTTTATAAGTTTAAATGAGTTTAAGAGTTCAGAGTTTATTAATTTATGAGTTTAAGAGTACATAAGTCTATGAATTCATGAGTTTATAAGTTAATTAGTTAGTAAAGTGTATGAGTTTAGAGTTCATTAGTTTAAATGAGTCTCATTGGCTAATATAGTATATAGAATGGCAGTTTGGTTTAGTCTTCAAGGTATTTTGATTTGAATTTTTGTCGGTTGGTCGGTTTGAATCTAAATTTGAATTTTTTAGAACTCCCCAATGTAAGTCAATGGGAGTTTTTGAATTTTTTTCGAGTTTTGATCGTCATTTTTAGGAAAACCGTAAGTCCGATCAGTCTGAAAAGATATAGCACACTTGGTCAGATCAGTTTGAGTGTCTGAGCCGAGTTTGGAGTATGTAGAGTTAAAGCTCTAGGAGGAGTTTGATATAGAAATTTTTAGTCTCAGAAGAATAATAATAACTAGAATGTACATTTCCTGAAGAAAATGTGAAATGGTGCTTGCAGTGGCAAAACTCGCCATTCGGTTGCTAAAATGTGGTACATGATTGCATACGAGCCAACAAACATGTCTGTACGATGTTCTGGTGCTGAGATATGGCTTATTCGTGTTGTTCAGGTGGTTGCTAGGGTGTTGCTAGGGTGTTCTGGGTGGTTGCTAGGCAGTTGCTAGGGTATTCTGAGTGGTTGCTAGGGTGTTGCTAGACAGTTGCTATGGTATTCTGGGTGGTTGCTAGGCGGTTGCTAGGGTATTCTGGATGGTTGCTAGGGCGTTGCTAGGGTGTTCTGGGTGGTTGCTAGGCGGTTGCTAGGGTATTCTGTGTGGTTGCTAGGGCATTGCTAGGTGGTTGCTAGGGTGTTCTGGGTGGTTGCTATGGTGTTGCTAGGCAGTTGCTATGGTATTTTGGGTGGATGCTAGGGCGTTGCTAGGCAGTTGCTAGGGTGTTCTGGGTGGTTGCTAGGCAGTTGCTAGGTGTTCTGGGGGGTTGCTAGACAGTTGCTAGGGTGTTCTGGGTGGTTGCTACGGTATTTTTGGTGGTTACTAGAGCGTTTCTAGACGTTGCTAGGGTGTTCAGGATGGTTGCTAAGGTATTTTTTTTAGTTGCTATGGTGTTACTAGGTGGTTGGTAGTTGTCAAAGATGGTTACCATGGAGTTTTTATAGAGTTATTAAAATCTTTAATAACGAGTACCTTCAGTATGGCACTCGGCCTGCGGCCTCGTGCCTATGGCCGAATAGGCACAAGCATGGAGCAATATCGCAAGGCCACGAGTGTAATATTGCGTTAAAAAATACAAAAAAATGTAAAAAACATTTTTTTTTGGTTTAGGGTGGTTTCTAGGGAGCTAGTGGTTGCTAGGGTGCTGAAACTGGTTGCTAGGGTGTGGCTATGAAGATTTTAGGCCATTACTTATTGGCTGCTTGATAATATAAATCCTCTGAGGGAGAGAGAGAGGGAGAGATGCAGGGCTGTCAGGCCCTTTGGAGTCTGTGTGTGTGAAAACGGCAGTTGGGATTCAAATATTTTTAGAATGCCCAATGTTAAGTCAATGGGACTTTTTTGGCCGCTTTTTCGTCCGCTGTGCGAACATCGTACACCCGATCGCTTAGAAAAGTCATAGCACACCTCTCCTCAATGAGCCGGTCGATTTGACACCTCACTCAGGGGTCTGTGACAAACGGTGCGGGGCGCATTACGCGCCAAACTTTGTCCAGAATAATAATAAGAATAACTAGAATGTACATTTCCTGAAGAAAATGTGAAGTGGTGCTTGCAGTGGCAAAACTCGCCACTCGGTTGCTAGAGTGTGGTACATGATTGCATACAAGGCAACAAACATGTCTGTACGATGTTCTGGTGCTGAGATATGGCTTATTCATGTTGTTCAGGTGGTTGCTAGGGTGTTGCTAGGGTGTTTTGTGTGGTTGCTAGGGCTTTGCTAGGTGGTTGCTAGGGTGTTGCTAGGCAGTTGCTAGGGTATTCTGGGTGGTTGCTAGGCAGTTGCTAGGGTATTCTGAGTAGTTGCTATGATGTTGCTAGGGGGTTGCTAGGGTATTCTGGGTGGTTGCTAGGGCGTTGCTAGGCAGTTGCAAGGGTATTCTGGGTGATTGCTATGGTGTTGCTAGGCGGTTGCTAGGGTATTCTGGGGGGTTGCTAGGCAGTTGCTAGGGTGTTCTGGATGGTTGCTAGGGCGTTGCTAGGTAGTTGCTAGGGTATTCTGGGTGGTTTCTATGGTGTTGCTAGGTGGTTGCTAGGGTATTCTGGGTGGTTGCTATGGTGTTGCTAGGCGGTTGCTAGGGTATTCTTGGTGGTTGCTAGGGTGTTGCTAGGCAGTTGCTAGGGTATTCTGGGTGGTTGCTATGGTGTTGCTAGGCAGTTGCTAGGGTATTCTGGGTGATTGATATGGTGTTGCTAGGCGGTTGCTAGGGTATTCTGGGGGGTTGCTAGGCAGTTGCTAGGGTGTTCTGGGTGGTTGCTAGGGCATTGCTAGGCAGTTGCTAGGGTATTCTGGGTGGTTGCTATGGTGTTGCTAGGTGGTTGCTAGGGTATTCTTGGTGGTTGCTATGGTGTTGCTAGGTGGTTGCTAGGGTATTCTGGGGGTTGCTAGGGTGTTGCTAGGCAGTTGCTAGGGTATTCTGGGTGGATGCTATGGTGTTCCTAGGCGGTTGCTAGGGTATTCTGGGTGGTTGCTAGGGCGTTGATCGGCAGTTGCTAGGGTGTTCTGGGTGGTTGCTAGGCGGTTGCTAGGGTATTCTGAGTGGTTGCTATGGTGTTGCTATTGTGTTCTAGGTGGTTGCTAGGGCGTTGCTAGGCAGTTGCTAGGGTGTTCTGGGTGGTTGCTAGGGTATTCTGGGTGGTTGCTATGGCGTTGCTAGGGTATTCTGGGTGGTTGCTAGGCGGTTGCTAGGGTATTCTTGGTGGTTGCTAGGGCGTTGCTAGGCAGTTACTAGGGTGTTCTGGGTGGTTGCTAGGGCGTTGCTAGGCGGTTGCTAGGGCGTTGCTAGGTGGTTACTAGGGTGTTCTGGGTGGTTGCTATGGTGTTGCTAGGCAGTTGCTATGGTATATTGGGTGGATGCTAGGGCGTTGCTAGGCAGTTGCTAGGGTGTTCTGGGTGGTTGCTAGGCAGTTGCTAGGTGTTCTGGGGGTTGCTAGACAGTTGCTAGGGTGTTCTGGGTGGTTGCTACGGTATTTTTGGTGGTTACTAGAGCGTTTCTAGACGTTGCTAGGGTTTTCAGGATGGTTGCTAAGGTATTTTTTTTAGTTGCTATGGTGTTACTAGGTGGTTGGTAGTTGTCAAAGATGGTTACTATGGAGTTTTTATAGAGTTATTAAAATCTTTAATAACGAGTGCCTTCAGTACGGCACTCGGCCTGCGGCCTCGTGCCTATGGCCGAATAGGCACAAGCATGGAGCAATATCGCAAGGCCACGAGTGTAATATTGCGTTAAAAAATAAAAAAAAATTAAAAACAATTTTTTTTTTGGTTTAGGGTGGTTGCTAGGGAGCTCTTAGTGGTTGCTAGGGTGCTAAAACTGGTTGCTAGGGTGTGGCTATGAAGATTTTAGGCCATTACTTATTGGCTGCTTGATAATATAAATCCTCTGAGGGAGAGAGAGAGGGAGAGAGACGCAGGGGTGTCAGGCCCTTTGGAGTCTGTGTGAAAACGTCGGTTGGGATTCAAATATTTTTAGAACTCCCAATGTAAAGTCAATGGGGACTTTTTTGGCCGCTTTTTCGTCCGCTGTGCGAACATCGTACACCCGATCGCTTAGAAAAGTCATAGCACACCTCTCCTCAATGAGCCGGTCGATTTGACACTTTACTCAGGGGTCTGTGACAAACGGTGCGGGGCGCATTACGCGCCAAACTTTGTCCAGAATAATAATAATAATAATAATAATAAGAATAATAAGTATGAGCAATAACAATAGTGATGCCTTGCTTTCAGCAAGCACCACTAATAATAAGTATGAGCAATAACAATAGTGATGCCTTGCTTTCAGCAAGCACCACTAATAATAATAACTAGAATGTACATTTCCTGAAGAAAATGTGAAGTGGTGCTTGCAGTGGCAAAACTCGCCACTCGGTTGCTAGGGTGTTGTACATGTTTGCATTCGAGCCAACAACCATGTCTGTACGATGTTGTGGAGCTGAAATATGGCTTCTATATGTTGCAATATGGTTGCTAGGTGGCTCTAAATGGTTGCTAGGGTGTGAATACACAGTTACCATGGTGATATTTACAGGCTGTTTTACAACTGAAACTAATGAGCCAACCCCCATCTCTATACAATATTCTGATGCAGAGATGTAGGTCTTGTAAAATGGTTGCTAGGGTACTCTGTTTGGTTGCTATGGAGATGCTTGTCAGCTGCTAATGATGAAACTACAAAGGCTTCTTGTTAGCATGAATGATATAAACCAACTCCCATCTCTATACGATGTTCTGATGCAGAGATATACGTTTTGCTAAACGGTTGCTAGGGTACTCTATTTGGTTGCTAGCGAGTGGCTTGTCAGCTGCCAATCATGAAACTCCAAAGGCTTCTTGTCACTATGAATGATATAAACCAACTCCCATGCCTCTGCGACATTCAGAATGGAAGATATGCCTCTTTGGATTTTGGTTGCTAGGGTACTCTGTTTGGTTGCTAGGGAGTGGCTTGTCAGCTGTCAATGATGAAATTCCAAAGGCTTCTTGTCATTATGAATTATATAATCCAACTCCCATGCCTCTGTGACATTCAGAATGTAAGATATGCCTCTTTGGATTTTGGTTGCTAGGGTACTCTTTTTGGTTGCTATGGAGTTACTTGGCACCTGCCAATGATGCAATTCCAAAGGCTTCTTGTCACTATGAATGATATAAACCAACTCCCATGCCTCTGTGACATTCAGAATGGAAGATATCCCTCTTTGGATTGTTGTTGCTAAGGTGCTCGACAATGGTTGCTAGGGAGGGGCTAGGAAGTGTTGAGGTGATTTATGATTGGCCGTTTGCTGCCCTGAGTCAAACTTGTGTTAACCCCATCTCTTTATGATGTTCTGATGCAGAGATATAGGTCTTGCAAAATGGTTGCTAGGGTACTCTGTTTGGTTGCTAGGGAGTGGCTTGGCAGCTGCCAATCATGAAACTCCAAAGGCTGCTTGTCAGTATGTATGATATAAACCAACTCCCATGCCTCTGTGACATTCAGAATAGAAGATATCCCTCTTTGGATTGTTGTTGCTAAGGTGCTCGACAATGGTTGCTAGGGACGGGCTAGGAAGTGTTGAGGTGATTTATGATTGGCCGTTTGCTGCCCTGAGTCAAACTTGTGTTAACCCCATCTCTTTATGATGTTCTGATGCAGAGATATAGGTCTTGCAAAATGGTTGCTAGGGTACTCTGTTTGGTTGCTAGGGAGTGGCTTGGCAGCTGCCAATCATGAAACTCCAAAGGCTGCTTGTCAGTATGTATGATATAAACCAACTCCCATGCCTCTGTGACATTCAGAATAGAAGATATCTCTCTATGAATTTTGGTTGCTAAGGTGCTCGACAATGGTTGCTAGGGAGGGGCTAGGAAGTGTTGAGGTGATTCATGATTGGCTGTTTGCTGCCCCGAGTCAAATGAGACCACCCCCATGTTTCTATGACAATTCAGTCCTGAGATATCCCTTTGATCTCTTTCAATGGAAGTCTATGGGACTTGTTGCTAAGGGGCTCTAAATGGTTGCTAGGGCGTGGCTTGATAGCTTCACAATGATCCTGAGAGACTGATTGGTCATCTGAGTAAGATGAGCCCTCCCCCTTGTCTCTATGACACTGTGATCCAGAGCTACGTTCATTACAAAATCCCTATGCAATTTACCATAGTAGGAAAAGCATGTGTGTTTCACGGGACATTCCTTCCCCATAGTAAGTCAATGGGACAACTTTGGGACGCTCCTGCCCCCCAGGGGTGCAACTTTTACCCCATTGTGAGGTATGTTCTTACAGAGCCTGTCAGCCTCTTCAAATGTGGCAAATCACACGTTTCTGCAAAATCCTCGCTCAGAGCTATGAGTGCTCAAAGTTCGTCGCAATGTTAAGTCAATGGAACTTTTTGGGGTGCTTTTTCGCCCCTGGGGCGAACACCGCACCCCCGATCGCTTATAAAAGTCATAGCACACCTCTCCTCAATAAGCCGGTCGATTTGACACCTCATTCATGGGTCTGTGACAAACGGTGCGGGGCGAGTTACGCGCCAAACTTTTGTCCAGAACAATAAGAAGAAGAAGAAGAACTAGAATGTACATTTCCTGAAGAAAATGTGAAATGGTGCTTGCAGTGGCAAAACTCTCCACTCGGTTGCTAGGGTGTTGTACATGATTGCATACGAGCCAACAACCATGTCTGTACGATGTTGTGGAGCTGAAATATGGCTTCTATATGTTGCAATATGGTTGCTAGGTGGCTCTAAATGGTTGCTAGGGTGTGAATACACAGTTACCATGGTGATATTTACAGACTGTTTTACAACTGAAACTAATGAGCCAACCCCCATCTCTATACAATATTCTGATGCAGAGATGTAGGTCTTGTAAAATGGTTGCTAGGGTACTCTGTTTGGTTGCTATGGAGTTGCTTGGCAGCTGCTGATGATGAAACTGCAAAGGCTTCTTGTCAGTATGAATGATATAAACCAACTCCCATCTCTATACGATGTTCTGATGCAGAGATATACGTTTTGCTAAACGGTTGCTAGGGTACTCTGTTTGGTTGCTAGGGAGTAGCGTGGCAGCTGCCAATCATGAAACTCCAAAGGCTGCTTGTCAGTATGAATGATATAATCCAACTCTCATGCCTCTGCGACATACAGAATGGAAGATATCCCTCTTTGGATATTGGTTGCTAGGGTACTCTGTTTGGTTGCTAGGGAGTGGCTTGTCAGCTGCCAATCATGAAACTCCAAAGGCTGCTTGTCAGTATGAATGATATAAACCAACTCCCATGCCTCTGCGACATTCAGAATGGAAGATATGCCTCTTTGGGTTTTGGTTGCTAGGGTACTCTGTTTGGTTGCTATGGAGTTACTTGGCAGCTGCCAATGATGCAATTCCAAAGGCTTCTTGTCACTATGAATGATATAAACCAACTCCCATGCCTCTGTGACATTCAGAATGGAAGATATCCCTCTTTGGATTTTGGTTGCTAGGATACTCTGTTTGGTTGCTAGGGAGTGGCTTGGCAGCTGCCACTGATGAAACTGCAAAGGCTTCTTGTCATTATGAATTATATAAACCAACTCCCATGCCTCTGTGACATTCAGAATGGAAGATATCCCTCTTTGTATTTTGGTTGCTAGGGTACTCTGTTGGTTGCTAGGGAGTGGCTTGGCAGCTGCCAATCATGAAACTTCAAAGGCTGCTTGTCAGTATGAATGATATAAACCAACTCCAATCTCTATACGATGTTCTGATACAGAGATATTCGTTTTGCTAGACGGTTGCTAGGGTACTCTGTTTGGTTGCTAGGGAGTGGCTTGGCAGTTGCCAATGATGCAATTCCAAAGGCTTCTTGTCACTATGAATGATATAAACCATCTCCCATTTCTCTGTGACATTCAGAATGGCAGATATCCCTCTTTGGATTTTGGTTGCTAAGGTACTCTGTTTGGTTGCTATAGAGTGGCTTGGCAGATGCAAATTTTGAAACTGCAAAAGCTTCTTGTCACTATGAATGATATAAACCAACTCCCATGCCTCTGTGATATTCATAATGGAAGATATCCCTCTTTGGATTTTGGTTGCTAAGGTGTTCGACAATGGTTGCTAGGGAGGGGCTAAGAAGTGTTGAGGTGATTCATGATTGGCTGTTTGCTGCCACGAGTCAAATGAGACCACCCCCATGTTTCTATGACAATTCAGTCTGGAGATATCTCTTTGAACTCTTTCAATGGAAGTCTATGGAACTTGTTGCTAAGGGGCTCTAAATGGTTGCTAGGGCATGGCTTGATAGCTTCACAATGATCCTGAGAGACTGATTGGTCGTCTGAGTAAAATGAGCTCGCCCCCTTGTCTCTATGACACTGTGATCAGGAGCTATGTTCAATACAAAATCCCTATGCAATTTACCATAGTAGGAAAAGCATGTGAGTTTCACAGGATGTTCCTTCCCCATAGTAAGTCAATGGGGCAACTTTGGGCAGCTTCTGCCCCCCAGGGCTACAACTTTTACCCCATTGTGAGGTATGTTCTTACAGAGCCTGTCAGCCTCTTCAAATGTGGCAAATCACAAGTTTATGTGAAATCCTCGCTCTGAGCTAGGAGTCGTCAAAGTTTGTCGCAATGTTAAGTCTATGGGACTTTTTTGGCCGCTTTTTCGCCCCTGGGGCAAACATCGCACCCCCGATCGCTTATAAAAGTCATAGCACACCTCTCCTCAATGAGCCGGTCGATTTGACACCTCACTCAGGGGTCTGAGACAAACGGTGCGGGACGAGTTACGCGCCAAACTTTGTCCAGAATAAAAATAAGAATAATAACTAGAATGTACATTTCCTGAAGAAAATGTGAAGTGGTGCTTGCAGTGGCAAAACTCTCCACTTGGTTGCTAGGGTGTTGTACATGATTGCATTCGAGCCAACAACCATGTCTGTACAATGTTGTGGAGCTGAAATATGGCTTCTATATGTTGCAATATGGTTGCTAGGTGGCTCTAAACGGTTGCTAGGGTGTGAAATCAGTTACCATGGTGATAGTTACAGACAGTTTCCCAACCAAAACAAAAGAGCCAACCCCCATCTCTATGTGATGTTCTGATGCAGAGACATGGGTCATGATAAACGGTTGCTAGGGTCCTCTGTTTGGTTGCCAGGGAGTGACTTGGCAGGTGCCAATGATGAAACTCCAAAGGCTGATTGTCAGTATAAATGATTTAAACCAACTCCCATGCCTCTGTGACATTCAGAATGGAAGATATCCCTCTTTGGAATTTGGTTGCTAGGGTCCTCTGTTTGGTTGCAAGGGAGTGACTTGGCAGGTGCCAATCATAAAACTCCAAAGGCTGCTTGTCATAATGAATGATATAAACCAACTCCCATGCCTGTGTGACTTTCAGAATGGAAGATATCCCTCTTTGGATTTTGGTTACTAGGGTACTCTGTTTGGTTGCTATGGAGTTACTTGGCAGCTGCCAATGATGAAATTCCAAAGGTTTCTTGTCAGTATGAATGATATAAACCAACTCCCATGCCTCTGTGACATTCAGAATGGAAGAGATCCCTGTTTGGATTTTGGTTGCTAGGGTACTCTGTTTGGTTGTTATGGAGTTGCTTGGCAGCTGCCAATCATGAAACACCAAAGGCTTCTTGTCAGTATGAATGACATAAACCAACTCCCATGCCTCTGTGACATTCAGAATGGAAGATATCCCTCTTTGAATTTTGGTTGCTAGGGTAATCTGTTTGGTTGCTATGGAGTTGCTTGACAGCTGCCATTGATGAAACTGCAACGGCTTTTTGTTACTATGAAGGATATAAACCAACTCCCATGCCTCTGTGACATTCAGACTGGAAGATATCCCTCTTTGGATTTTGGTTGCTAGGGTACTATGATTGGTTGCTAGGGAGTGGCTTGGCAGCTGCCAATCATGAAACTCCAAAGGCTTCTTGTCAATATTGAATTATATAAACCTTCCCCCATCTCTATACGATGCTCTGATACAGAGATATAGGCCTTGCTAAATAGTTGCTAGGGTACTCTGTTTGGTTGCTATGGAGTGGCTTGGCAGCTGCTAATGATGAACTCCAAAGGCTGCTTTTCAGTATGAATGACATAAACAAACTCCCATGCCTCTGTGACATTCAGAATGGAAGATATCCCTCTTTGAATTTTGGTTGCTAGGGTAATCTGTTTGGTTGCTATGGAGTTGCTTGACAGCTGCCATTGATGAAACTGCAAAGGCTTTTTGTTACTATGAATGATATAAACCAACTTCCATGCCTCTGTGACATTCAGAATAGAAGATATCCCTCTAGGATTTTGGTTGCTAAGGTGCTCGACAATGGTTGCTAGGGAGGGGCTAGGAAGTGTTGAGGTGATTCATGATTGGCCATTTGATGCCCTGAGTGAAACGAGACCACCTTGGTGTTTCTATGATCTACTAGAGCGTTTCTAGACGTTGCTAGGGTGTTCAGGATGGTTGCTAAGGTATTTTTGGTAGTTGCTATTTTGTTACTAGGTGGTTGGTAGTTGTCAAAGATGGTTACTATGGAGTTTTTATAGAGTTATTAAAATCTTTAATAACGAGTGCCTTCAGTACGGCACTCGGCCTGCGGCCTCGTGCCTATGGCTGAATAGGCACAAGCATGGAGCAATATCGCAAGGCCACGAGTGTAATATTGCGTTAAAAAATACAAAAAAATGTAAAAAAAAATTTTTTTTGGTTTAGGGTGGTTGCTAGGGAGCTCTTAGTGGTTGCTAGGGTGCTAAAACTGGTTGCTAGGGTGTGGCTATGAAGATTTTAGGCCATTACTTATTGGCTGCTTGATAATATAAATCCTCTGAGGGAGAGAGAGAGGGAGAGACGCAGGGCTGTCAGGCCCTTTGGAGTGGTGTGTGTGTGAAAACGTCGGTTGGGATTCAAATATTTTTAGAATGCCCAATGTAAAGTCAATGGGGACTTTTTTGGCCGCTTTTTCGTCCGCTGTGCGAACATCGTACACCCGATCGCTTAGAAAAGTCATAGCACACCTCTCCT
Source organism: Scardinius erythrophthalmus (assembly GCF_964197995.2). NCBI lineage: Eukaryota > Metazoa > Chordata > Actinopteri > Cypriniformes > Leuciscidae > Scardinius > Scardinius erythrophthalmus. The sequence continues at coordinate 33,601,904 of NC_138223.1, forward strand.
CAATGAGCCGGTCGATTTGACACTTTACTCAGGGGTCTGTGACAAACGGTGCGGGGCGCATTACGCGCCAAACTTTGTCCAGAATAATAATAATAATAATAATAATAATAACTAGAATGTACATTTCCTGAAGAAAATGTGAAGTGGTGCTTGCAGTGGCAAAATTCGCCACTCGGTTGCTAGGGTGTTGTACATGATTGCATACGAGCCAACAACCATGTATGTACGATGTTGTGGAGCTGAAATATGGCTTCTATATGTTGCAATATGGTTGCTAGGTGGCTCTAAATGGTTGCTAGGGTGTGAATACACAGTTACCATGGTGATATTTACAGACTGTTTTCCAACCGAAACTAATGAGCCAACCCCCATCTCTATACAATATTCTGATGCAGAGATGTAGGTCTTGTAAAATGGTTGCTAGGGTACTCTATTTGGTTGCTATGGAGTTGCTAGGCAGCTGCCAATGATGAAACTCCAAAGGCTTCTTGTCACTATGAATGATATAAACCAACTCCCATGCCTCTGTGACATACAGAATGTAAGATATCCCTCTTTGGATTTAGGTTGCTAGGGTACTCTATTTGGTTGCTAGGGAGTGGCTTGGCAGCTGCCAATCATGAATCTCCAAAGGCTGCTTGTCAGTATGAATGATATAATCCAACTCCCATGCCTCTGTGACATACAGAATGGAAGATATCCCTCTTTGAATTTTGGTTGCTAGGGTACTCTATTTGGTTGCTAGGGAGTGGCTTGGGAGCTGTCAATAATGAAACTACAAAGGCTGCTTGTCAGTATGAATGATATAAACCAACTTCCATGCCTCTGTGACATTCAGAATGGAAGATATCCCTCTTTTGATTTTGGTTGCTAGGGTACTCTGTTTGGTTGCTATGAAGTTGCTTGGCAGCTGCTAATGATGAAACTGCAAAGGCTTCTTGTCAGTATGAATGATATAAACCAACTCCCATCTCTATACGATGTTCTGATGTAGAGATATAGGTCTTGCTAAACGGTTGCTAGGGTACTCTGTTTGGTTGCTAGGGAGTGGCTTGGCAGCTGCCAATGATGAAACTGCAAAGGCTTCTTGTCATTATGAATTACATAAACCAACTCCCATGCCTCTGTGGCATTCAGAATGGAAGATATCCCTCTTTGTTATTTGGTTGCTAGGGTACTCTGTTGGTTGCTAGGGAGTGGCTTGGCAGCTGCCAATCATGAAACTCCAAAGGCTGCTTGTCAGTATGAATGATATAAACCAACTCCCATCTCTATACGATGTTCTGATACAGAGATATTCGTTTTGTTAAACGGTTGCTAGGGTACTCTGTTTGGTTGCTAGGGAGTGGCTTGGCAGTTGCCAATGTTGAAACTGCAAAGGCTTCTTGTCACTATGAATGATATAAACCAACTCCCATTTCTCTGTGACATTCAGAATGGCAGATATCCCTCTTTGGAATTTGGTTGCTAGGGTACTCTGTGTGGTTGCTATGGAGTTACTTGGCAGCTGCCAATGATGCAGTTCCAAAGGCTTCTTGTCACTATGAATGATATAAACCAACTCCCATGCCTCTGTGACATTCAGAATGGAAGATATCCCTCTTTGGATTGTGGTTGCTAAGGTGCTCGACAATGGTTGCTAGGGAGGGGCTAGGAAGTGTTGAGGTGATTTATGATTGGCCGTTTGCTGCCCCGAGTCAAATGAGACCACCCCCATGTTTCTATGACAATTCAGTCCGGAGATATCTCTTTGAACTCTTTCAATGGAAGTCTATGGAACTTGTTGCTAAGGGGCTCTAAATGGTTGCTAGGGCGTGGCTTGATAGCTTCACAATGATCCTGAGAGACTGATTGGTCATCTGAGTAAAATGAGCCCTCCCCCTTGTCTCTATGACACTGTGATCCAGAGCTACGTTCAATACAAAGTCCCTATGCAATTTACCATAGTAGGAAAAGCATGTGTGTTTCACGGGACGTTCCTTCCCCATAGTAAGTCAATGGGGCAACTTTGGGCATCTCCTGCCCCCCAGGGGTGCAACTTTTACCCCATTGTGAGGTATGTTCTTACAGAGCCTGTCAGCCTCTTCAAATGTGGCAAATCACACATTTCTGCGAAATCCTCGCTCAGAGCTACGTGTGGTCAAAGTTCGTCGCAATGTTAAGTCAATGGGACTTTTTTGGCCGCTTTTTCGCCCCTGGGGCAAACACCGCACCCCCGATCGCTTATAAAAGTCATAGCACACCTCTCCTTAATGAGCCGGTCGATTTGACACCTCATTCATGGCTCTGAGACAAACGGTGCGGGGCGAGTTACGCGCCAAACTTTGTCCAGAATAATAATAATAATAATAATAAGAAGAATAATAAGTATGAGCAATAACAATAGTGATGCCTTGCTTTCAGCAAGCACCACTAATAATAATAAGAATAATAAGTATGAGCAATAACAATAGTGATGCCTTGCTTTCAGCAAGCACCACTAATAATAAGTATGAGCAATAACAATAGTGATGCCTTGCTTTCAGCAAGCACCACTAATAAGTATGAGCAATAACAATAGTGATGCCTTGCTTTCAGCAAGCACCACTAACTAGAATGTACATTTCCTGAAGAAAATGTGAAGTGGTTTTTGCAGTGGCAAAACTCTCCACTTGGTTGCTAGGGTGTTGTACATGATTGCATTCGAGCCAACAACCATGTCTGTACGATGTTGTGGAGCTGAAATATGGCTTCTATATGTTGCAATATGGTTGCTAGGTGGCTCTAAACGGTTGCTAGGGTGTGAAATCAGTTACCATGGTGATAGTTACAGACAGTTTCCCAACCAAAACAAAAGAGCCAACCCCCATCTCTATGTGATGTTCTAATGCAGAGACATGGGTCATGATAAACGGTGGCTAGGGTCCTCTGTTTGGTTGCCAGGGAGTGACTTGGCAGGTGCCAATGATGAAACTCCAAAGGCTGATTGTCAGTATAAATGATTTAAACCAACTCCCATGCCTCTGTGACATTCAGAATGGAAGATATCCCTCTTTGGAATTTGGTTGCTAGGGTCCTCTGTTTGGTTGCAAGGGAGTGACTTGGCAGGTGCCAATCATAAAACTCCAAAGGCTGCTTGTCATTATGAATGATATAAACCAACTCCCATGCCTGTGTGACTTTCAGAATGGAAGATATCCCTCTTTGGATTTTGGTTACTAGGGTACTCTGTTTGGTTGCTATGGAGTTACTTGGCAGCTGCCAATGATGAAATTCCAAAGGTTTCTTGTCAGTATGAATGATATAAACCAACTCCCATGCCTCTGTGACATTCAGAATGGAAGAGATCCCTCTTTGGATTTTGGTTGCTAGGGTACTCTGTTTGGTTGTTATGGAGTTGCTTGGCAGCTGCCAATCATGAAACACCAAAGGCTTCTTGTCAGTATGAATGACATAAACCAACTCCCATGCCTCTGTGACATTCAGAATGGAAGATATCCCTCTTTGAATTTTGGTTGCTAGGGTAATCTGTTTGGTTGCTATGGAGTTGCTTGACAGCTGCCATGGATGAAACTGCAACGGCTTTTTGTTACTATGAATGATATAAACCAACTCCCATGCCTCTGTGACATTCAGACTGGAAGATATCCCTCTTTGGATTTTGGTTGCTAGGGTACTATGATTGGTTGCTAGGGAGTGGCTTGGCAGCTGCCAATCATGAAACTCCAAAGGCTTCTTGTCAATATTGAATTATATAAACCTTCCCCCATCTCTATACGATGCTCTGATACAGAGATATAGGTCTTGCTAAATAGTTGCTAGGGTACTCTGTTTGGTTGCTATGGAGTGGCTTGGCAGCTGCTAATGATGAACTCCAAAGGCTGCTTTTCAGTATGAATGACATAAACAAACTCCCATGCCTCTGTGACATTCAGAATGGAAGATATCCCTCTTTGAATTTTGGTTGCTAGGGTAATCTGTTTGTTTGGTATGGAGTTGCTTGACAGCTGCCATTGATGAAACTGCAAAGGCTTTTTGTTACTATGAATGATATAAACCAACTTCCATGCCTCTGTGACATTCAGAATAGAAGATATCCATCTAGGATTTTGGTTGCTAAGGTGCTCGACAATGGTTGCTAGGGAGGGGCTAGGAAGTGTTGAGGTGATTCATGATTGGCCATTTGATGCCCTGAGTGAAACGAGACCACCTTGGTGTTTCTATGATCTACTAGAGCGTTTCTAGACGTTGCTAGGGTATTCAGGATGGTTGCTAAGGTATTTTTGGTAGTTGCTATTTTGTTACTAGGTGGTTGGTAGTTGTCAAAGATGGTTACTATGGAGTTTTTATAGAGTTATTAAAATCTTTAATAACGAGTGCCTTCAGTACGGCACTCGGCCTGTGGCCTCGTGCCTATGGCTGAATAGGCACAAGCATGGAGCAATATCGCAAGGCCACGAGTGTAATATTGTGTTAAAAAATAAAACAAAATGTAAAAAATTTTTTTTTTTGGTTTAGGGTGGTTGCTAGGGAGCTCTTAGTGGTTGCTAGGGTGCTAAAACTGGTTGCTAGGGTGTGGCTATGAAGATTTTAGGCCATTACTTATTGGCTGCTTGATAATATAATCCTCTGAGGGAGAGAGAGAGGGAGAGACGCAGGGGTGTCAGGCCCTTTGGAGTCTGTGTGTGTGAAAACGTCGGTTGGGATTCAAATATTTTTAGAATGCCCAATGTAAAGTCAATGGGGACTTTTTTGGCCGCTTTTTCGTCCGCTGTGCGAACATCGTACACCCGATCGCTTAGAAAAGTCATAGCACACCTCTCCTCAATGAGCCGGTCGATTTGACACTTCACTCAGGGGTCTGTGACAAACGGTGCGGGGCGCATTACGCGCCAAACTTTTGTCCAGAATAATAAAAAGAAAAATAATAATAAGTATGAGCAAAGTCCTTTTAGGCAAGTCGTGCCACTCGGCCGCCATCTTGGCAACGCCTCCGGGCAGCTATTTCGGACTAACAAGACCAGGCTCCTATCTAAATGAATGGGCAGAGAGTCAGAACTGCACTTTCACTAGTCATCGGGACATAAAAACTGCATGTATAGAAACAGCAGTAAAATATGATAGAAATCGCTGAAAAAGTTTGATGACTTTGCCCCAAAATAAGGTTTAAAACGCCGTTTTCCCCACAGGTTATACTTTTACTACGCATGCGCAAGGGTTTGTCTCCGCTGTCACGAAACCTCAACTGTGCGCATGCGTCCGTGGAACCAGACGATAGGCTTAAATGTTTCCCGGCTTGACTGTTAAAAGCAGATGATTGGCTTTCCAGCGGGAGGGGCGGGACATGTGCATACATCCGCCATGTTTGCCGTTACGGATTTTCCTTATATAGTTGTATTGAAGATTGAGGAAGTGGCATGTCTCTTATATAAATTGTCTCTGGTATGAGCAATAACAATAGTGATGCCTTGCTTTCAGCAAGCACCACTAATAATAAGAAGAATAATAAGTATGCAAGAGAACACTAATGATGCCTTGCTTTCAGCAAGCACCATTAATAAGAAGAATAATAAGTATGCAAGAGAACACTAATGATGCCTTGCTTTCAGCAAGCACCATTAATAATAACTAGATGCAAAAGTTCGTCGATACAAACTTTAAGTTGGCTTGAGAAAGTTTGGACCAGAACGTTTTTTGCTAGGCGGTTGCTAGGGTGTTCTGGGTGGTTGCTAGGCGGTTGCTAGGGTATTCTGGGTGGTTGCTAGGCGGTTGCTAGGGTGTTCTGGGTGGTTGCTATGGTGTTGCTAGGCGGTTGCTAGGGTGTTCTGGTTGGTTGCTAGGCGGTTGCAAGGGTGTTGTTAGGCGGTTGCTAGGGTGTTCTAGGTGGTTGCTATGGTGTTGCTAGGCGGTTGCTAAGGTATTCTGGGTGGTTGCTAGGCGGTTGCTAGGGTGTTCTGGGTGGTTGCTATGGTGTTGCTAGGCGGTTGCTAGGGTGTTCTGGTTGGTTGCTAGGCGGTTGCTAGGGTGTTGTTAGGCGGTTGCTAGGGTGTTCTGGGTGGTTGCTATGGTGTTGCTAGGCGGTTGCTAAGGTATTCTGGGTGGTTGCTAGGCGGTTGCTAGGCGGTTGCTAGGGTATTCTGGGTGGTTGCTAGGCGGTTGCTAGGGTATTCTGGGTGGTTGCTAGGCAGTTGCTAGGGTGTTCTGGGTGGTTGCTATGGTGTTGCTAGGCGGTTACTAGGGTGTTCTGGGTGGTTGCTAGGCGGTTGCTAGGGTGTTCTGGGTGGTTGCTTTGGTGTTGCTAGGCGGTTGCTAGGGTGTTCTGGGTGGTTGCTAGGGTGTTGTTAGGCGGTTGCTAGGGTGTTCTGGGTGGTTGCTATGGTGTTGCTAAGGTCTTCTGGGTGGTTGCTAGGCGGTTGCTAGGCGGTTGCTAGGGTATTCTGGGTGGTTGCTAGGCAGTTGCTAGGGTGTTCTGGGTCGTTGCTATGGTGTTGCTAGGCGGTTGCTAGGGTGTTATGGGTGGTTGCTATGGTGTTGCTAGGTGGTTGCTAGGGTATTCTGGGTGGTTGCTAGGCAGTTGCTAGGGTGTTCTGGGTGGTTGCTATGGTGTTGCTAGGTGGTTGCTAGGGTGTTCTGGGTGGTTGCTATGGTGTTGCTAGGTGGTTGCTAGGGTGTTATGGGTGGTTGCTATGGTGTTGCTAAGGTATTCTGGGTGGTTGCTAGGCGGTTGCTAGGCGGTTGCTAGGGTGTTCTGGGTGGTTACTATGGTGTTGCTAGGTGGTTGCTAGGGTGTTGCTAGGTGGTTGGTAGTTGTCACAGATGGTTACTATGTAGTTTTGATATAGTTGTTTGCATGATCTTGGTATGATTTAGCACTTAACTAATCGCTATTAGCATGTAGCTATTCACTGCTAGCATGTGTAGCATGTTGGAAGTGCTGTTTGCTAGCATGAGTCAAAAGAGCCAAACCTCATCTCTATACGATGTTCTGATACAGAGATATAGGTCCTGCAAAACCGTTTCTAGGGTACTCAAGTTTGGTTGCTATGGAGTTGCTTTGGAACTGGGAGCTTTAAACGTAAGAAGTTTAAAGTGGTTTGAAGTTTAAAGTAGTTTACAGTAGTTTGAAGTTTATGGCAGGTAGATAAATAAGTTAATAGATAGATAGATAAACACACACACACATACGCACACACACACTAACTCGCTCACACACTCACTCAGACACACACACACTCAGACACACACACACGCACACTTAAGAGTTTGAGTTTAGAGTTTATAAGTGTATGAGTTTTTGAGTTTTGAGTTTATAAGTTTAAATGAGTTTAGAGTTTATAAGTTTAAATGAGTTTAAGAGTTCAGAGTTTATTAATTTATGAGTTTAATAGTTTATAAGTCTATGAATTCATGAGTTTATAAGTTAATTAGTTAATCTCATACACTTATTCTAATTATAAGTGTATGAGTTTAGAGTTTATTAGTTTAAATGAGTCTCAATGGCTCATATAGTATATAGAACGGCAGTTTGGTTTAGTCTTCAAGGTGTTTAGATTTAAATTTTCGACATACACACACACAAGCATGCACACACAGACTCTCACTCTCTCTCACCCACACACACTATCTCTCTCACACACACACTCACTAACTCACTCACACACACACAGACAAGTTCATTAACACACACACACACACACACACACACACACACACACACACACACACACACACACACTCACGCACATAGACACACTCTCTCTCTGTCACACACACACACACACACACACACACACTCAGAGTTTATAAGTGTACAAGTTTTTGAGTTAAAAGTTTATAAGTTTAAATGAGTATGTACAAGTATTTGAGTTTACACACACACACACACGCTCTCTCTCTCTCACACACACACACACACACACACACACACACACACACACACGTTTTGAGTTTAGAGTTCATTAGTTTAAATGAGTCTCAATGGCTCATATAGTATATAGAACGGCAGTTTGGTTTAGTCTTCAAGGTGTTTTGATTTGAATTTTCGTCGGTTTGAATTTTTTAGAACTCCCATTGTAAGTCAATGGAGTTTTTGAATGAGTTTTTTCGAGTTTTGATCGTCATTTTTAGGAAAACCGTAAGTCCGATCAGTCTGAAAAGATATAGCAACTCGAGTCAGATCAGTTTGAGTGTCTGAGCCGAATTTGGAGTTTGTAGAGTTAAAGCTCTAGGAGGAGTTTGAGTTGTAAATTTTTACGGTCAGAAGAATAATAATAACTAGATGCAAAAGTTCGTCGAGACAAACTTTAAGTTGGCTTGAGAAAGTTTGGACCAGAACGTTTTTTTTGCTAGGCGGTTGCTAGGGTGTTCTGGGTGGTTGCTATGGTGTTGCTAGGCGGTTGCTAAGGTATTTTGGGTGGTTGCTAGGCGGTTGCTAAGGTATTTTGGGTGGTTGCTAGGCGGTTGCTAGGGTGTTCTGGGTGGTTGCTATGGTGTTACTAGGCGGTTGCTAGGGTGTTCTGGGTGGTTGCTAGGTGGTTGCTAGGGTGTTTTGAGTGGTTGCTAGGCGGTTGCTAGGGTATTCTGTTTGGTTGCTAGGGTGTTTTGGGTGGTTGCTAAGGTGTTCTGGGTGGTTGCTAGGCGGTTGCTAGGGTGTTCTGGGTGGTTGCTATGGTGTTGCTAGGCGGTTGCTAGGGTGTTCTGGGTGGTTGCTAGGCGGTTGCTAGGGTGTTCTGGGTGGTTGCTATGGTGTTGCTAGGCGGTTGCTAGGGTATTCTGGGTGGTTGCTAGGCGGTTGCTAAGGTGTTCTGGGTGGTTGCTAGGCGGTTGCTAGGGTGTTCTGGGTGGTTGCTAGGGTGTTGCTAGGCGGTTGCAAGGGTGTTCTGGGTGGTTGCTAGGGTGTTTTGGGTGGTTGCTAGGCGGTTGCTAGGGTATTCTGGTTGGTTGCTAGGGTGTTTTGGGTGGTTGCTAGGGTGTTCTGGGTGGTTGCTATGGTGTTACTAGGTGGTTGCTAGGGTATTCTGGTTGGTTGCTAGGGTGTTCTGGGTGGTTGCTAGGCGGTTGCTAGGGTGTTCTGGGTGGTTGCTATGGTGTTGCTAGGTGGTTGCTAGGGTATTCTGGGTGGTTGCTATGGTGTTGCTAGGCGGTTGCTAGGGTGTTCTGGGTGGTTGTTATGGTGTTGCTAGGCGGTTGCTAAGGTATTCTGGGTGGTTGCTAGGCGGTTGCTAGGGTGTTCTGGGTGGTTGCTAGGCGGTTGCTAGGGTGTTCTGGGTGGTTACTATGGTGTTGCTAGGTGGTTGCTAGGGTATTCTGGGTGGTTGCTAGGCAGTTGCTAGGGTGTTCTGGGTGGTTGCTATGGTATTGCTAGGCGGTTGCTATGGTGTTCTGGGTGGTTGCTATGGTGTTGCTAGGTGGTTGGTAGTTGTCACAGATGGTTACTATGGAGTCTTTATAGAGTTCTTAGCATGATCTTGGCATGATACAGCACTTAACTAATCGCTATTAGCATGTAGCTATTCACTGCTAGCATGTGTAGCATGTTGGAAGTGCTGTTTGCTAGCATGAGTCAAAAGAGCCAAACCTCATCTCTATACGATGTTCTGATACAGAGATATAGGTATTGCAAAACGGTTGCTAGGGTACTCAAGTTTGGTTGCTATGGAGTTGCTTGGGAGCTGGGAGCTTTAAACTTAATAAGTTTAAAGTGGTTTGAAGTTTAAAGTAGTTTACAAGTTTTTGAGTTTTGAGTTTATAAGTTTAAATGAGTTTAGAGTGTGTGTGTGTGTGTGTGTGTGTGTGTGTGTGTGTGTGTGTGTGTGTGTGTGTGTGTGTGTACACACACACACACACACACACACACACACTCAGAGTTTATGAGTGTAGAGTTTATAAGTCTATAAATGGATGAGTTTATAAGTGTACAAGTTTTTGAGTTTAGTTTATAAGTTTAAATGAGTTTTGAGTTTATAAGTTTAAATGAGTTTAGAGTTTATACATTTAAATGAGTTTAAGAGTTCAGAGTTTGTTAATTTATGAGTTTAAGAGTTCATAAGTCTATGAATTCATGAGTTTATAAGTTAATTACTTTAAAAGTGTATGAGTTTAGAGTGCATTAGTTTAAATGAGTCTCAATGGCTCATAGTATATAGAACGGCAGTTTGGTTTAGTCTTCAAGGTATTTTGATTTGAATTTTCGTCGGTTGGTCAGTTTGAATCTAAATTTGAATTTTTTAGAACTCCCTAATGTAAGTCAATGGGAGTTTTTCCAAGTTTTGATCGTCATTTTTAGGAAAACCGTAAGTCCGATCAGTCTGAAAAGATATAGCAACTAACTTCAGATCAGTTTGAGTGTCTGAGCCGAGTTTGGAGTATGTAGAGTTAAAGCTCTAGGACGAGTTTGAGTCAACAGTTTTTAACAGAAGATTAATAATAATAACTAGAATGTACATTTCCTGAAGAAAATGTGAAATGGTGCTTGCAGTGGCAAAACTCTCCACTCGGTTGCTAGGGTGTTGTACATGATTGCATACGAGCCAACAACCATGTCTGTACGATGTTGTGGAGCTGAAATATGGCTTCTATATGTTGCAATATGGTTGCTAGGTGGCTCTAAATGGTTGCTAGGGTGTGAATACACAGTTACCATGGTGATATTTACAGACTGTTTTACAACTGAAACTAATGAGCCAACCCCCATCTCTATACAATATTCTGATGCAGAGATGTAGGTCTTGTAAAATGGTTGCTAGGGTACTCTGTTTGGTTGCTATGGAGTTGCTTGGCAGCTGCTGATGATGAAACTGCAAAGGCTTCTTGTCAGTATGAATGATATAAACCAACTCCCATCTCTATACGATGTTCTGATGCAGAGATATACGTTTTGCTAAACGGTTGCTAGGGTACTCTGTTTGGTTGCTAGGGAGTAGCGTGGCAGCTGCCAATCATGAAACTCCAAAGGCTGCTTGTCAGTATGAATGATATAATCCAACTCTCATGCCTCTGCGACATACAGAATGGAAGATATCCCTCTTTGGATATTGGTTGCTAGGGTACTCTGTTTGGTTGCTAGGGAGTGGCTTGTCAGCTGCCAATCATGAAACTCCAAAGGCTGCTTGTCAGTATGAATGATATAAACCAACTCCCATGCCTCTGCGACATTCAGAATGGAAGATATGCCTCTTTGGGTTTTGGTTGCTAGGGTACTCTGTTTGGTTGCTATGGAGTTACTTGGCAGCTGCCAATGATGCAATTCCAAAGGCTTCTTGTCACTATGAATGATATAAACCAACTCCCATGCCTCTGTGACATTCAGAATGGAAGATATCCCTCTTTGGATTTTGGTTGCTAGGATACTCTGTTTGGTTGCTAGGGAGTGGCTTGGCAGCTGCCACTGATGAAACTGCAAAGGCTTCTTGTCATTATGAATTATATAAACCAACTCCCATGCCTCTGTGACATTCAGAATGGAAGATATCCCTCTTTGTATTTTGGTTGCTAGGGTACTCTGTTGGTTGCTAGGGAGTGGCTTGGCAGCTGCCAATCATGAAACTTCAAAGGCTGCTTGTCAGTATGAATGATATAAACCAACTCCAATCTCTATACAATGTTCTGATACAGAGATATTCGTTTTGCTAAACGGTTGCTAGGGTACTCTGTTTGGTTGCTAGGGAGTGGCTTGGCAGTTGCCAATGATGCAATTCCAAAGGCTTCTTGTCACTATGAATGATATAAACCATCTCCCATTTCTCTGTGACATTCAGAATGGCAGATATCCCTCTTTGGATTTTGGTTGCTAAGGTACTCTGTTTGGTTGCTATAGAGTGGCTTGGCAGATGCCAATTATGAAACTGCAAAAGCTTCTTGTCACTATGAATGATATAAACCAACTCCCATGCCTCTGTGATATTCATAATGGAAGATATCCCTCTTTGGATTTTGGTTGCTAAGGTGTTCGACAATGGTTGCTAGGGAGGGGCTAAGAAGTGTTGAGGTGATTCATGATTGGCTGTTTGCTGCCACGAGTCAAATGAGACCACCCCCATGTTTCTATGACAATTCAGTCTGGAGATATCTCTTTGAACTCTTTCAATGGAAGTCTATGGAACTTGTTGCTAAGGGGCTCTAAATGGTTGCTAGGGCGTGGCTTGATAGCTTCACAATGATCCTGAGAGACTGATTGGTCGTCTGAGTAAAATGAGCTCGCCCCCTTGTCTCTATGACACTGTGATCAGGAGCTATGTTCAATACAAAATCCCTATGCAATTTACCATAGTAGGAAAAGCATGTGAGTTTCACAGGATGTTCCTTCCCCATAGTAAGTCAATGGGGCAACTTTGGGCAGCTTCTGCCCCCCAGGGCTACAACTTTTACCCCATTGTGAGGTATGTTCTTACAGAGCCTGTCAGCCTCTTCAAATGTGGCAAATCACAAGTTTATGTGAAATCCTCGCTCTGAGCTAGGAGTCGTCAAAGTTTGTCGCAATGTTAAGTCTATGGGACTTTTTTGGCCGCTTTTTCGCCCCTGGGGCAAACATCGCACCCCCGATCGCTTATAAAAGTCATAGCACACCTCTCCTCAATGAGCCGGTCGATTTGACACCTCACTCAGGGGTCTGAGACAAACGGTGCGGGACAAGTTACGCGCCAAACTTTGTCCAGAATAAAAATAAGAATAATAATAAGTATGCAAGAGAACACTAATGATGCCTTGCTTTCAGCAAGCACCATTAATAATAAGTTTAAATAGGATTTCAGTAAGTTGGCTCTCTCAAGCCAACTTAACTAGAATGTACATTTCCTGAAGAAAATGTGAAATGGTGCTTGCAGTGGCAAAACTCTCCACTCGGTTACTAGGGTGTTGTACATGATTGCATACGAGCCAACAACCATGTCTGTACGATGTTGTGGATCAGAAATAAGGCTTCTATATGTTGCAATATGGTTGCTAGGTGGCTGTAAATGGTTGCTAGGATGTGAATACAAAGTTACCATGGTGAAATTTACAGACTGTTTCCCAACCAAAACAAAAGAGCCAACCCCCATCTCTATATGATGTTCTGATGCAGAGACATGGGTCTTGATAAACGGTTGCTAGGGTCCTCTGTTTGGTTGCCAGGGAGTGACTTGGCAGGTGCCAATCATAAAACTCCAAAGGCTGATTGTCAGTATGAATGATTTAAACCAACTCCCATGCCTCTGTGATATTCAGAATGGAAGATATCCCTTTTTGGAATTTGGTTGCTAGGGTACTCTGTTTGGTTGCTAGAGAGTGGCTTGGCAGCTGCCAATCATGAAACTCTAGAGGCTGCTTGTCATTATGAATGATATAAACCAACTCCCATGCCTGTGTGACTTTCAGAATGGAAGATATCCCTCTTTGGATTTTGGTTACTAGGGTACTCTGTTTGGTTGCTATGGAGTTACTTGGCAGCTGCCAATGATGAAATCCCAAAGGCTTCTTGTCAGTATGAATGATATAAACCAACTTCCATGCCTCTGTGACATTCAGAATGTAAGTTATCCCTCTTTGGATTTTGGTTGCTAGGGTACTCTGTTTGGTTGTTATGGAGTTGCTTGACAGCTGCCACTGATGAAACTGCAAAGGCTTCTTGTCACTATGAATGATATAAACCAACTCCCATGCCTATGTGACATTCATAATGGAAGATATCCGTCTTTGGATTTTGGCTGCTAGGGTACTCTGTTTGGTTGCTATGGAGTTGCTTGACAGCTGCCAATGATGAAACTACAGAGGCTTCTTGTCATTATGAATGATATAAACCAACTCCCATGCCTATGTGACATTCAGAATGGAAGATATCCCTCTTTGGATTTTGGTTGCTAGGGTACTCTGATTGGTTGCTTGGGAGTGGCTTGGCAGCTGCCAATCATGAAACTCCAAAGGCTTCTTGTCACTATGAATTATATAAACCAACCCCCATCTCTATACAATGCTCTGATACAGAGATATAGGTCTTGCTAAATAGTTGCTAGGGTACTCTGTTTGGTTGCTATGGAGTGGCTTGGCAGCTGCTAATGATGAAACTCCAAAGGCTGCTTTTTCTGTATGAATGATATAAACCAACTCACATGCCTCTGTCATATTCAGAATAGATGATATCCCTCTAGGATTTTGGTTGCTAAGGTGCTCGACAATGGTTGCTAGGGAGGGGCTAGGAAGTGTTGAGGTGATTCATGATTGGCCATTTGATGCCCTGAGTGAAATGAGACCACCTTCGTGTTTATATGATCTACTAGAGCGTTTCTAGACGTTTCTAGGGTGTTCAGGATGGTTGCTAAGGTATTTTTGGTAGTTGCTATGGTGTTACTAGGTGGTTGCTAGTTGTCAAAGAAGTGGTTACTATGGAGTTTTTATAGAGTTATTCAAATCTTTAATAACGAGTGCCTTCAGTACGGCACTCGGCCTGCGGCCTCGTGCCTATGGCCGATTAGGCACAAGCATGGAGCGATATCGCAAGGCCACGAGTGTAATATTGCTTTAAAAAATACAAAAAAATGTACAAATTTATTTTTTTTGGTTTAGGGTGGTTGCTAGGGAGCTCTTAGTGGTTGCTAGGGTGCTGTAACTGGTTGCTAGGGTGTGGCTATGAAGATTTTAGGCCATTACTTATTGGCTGCTTGATAATATAAATCCTCTGAGGGAGAGAGAGAGGGAGAGATGCAGGGGTGTCAGGCCCTTTGGAGTCTGTGTGTGTGAAAACGTCGGTTTGGATTCAAATATTTTTAGAACTCCCAATGTAAAGTCAATGGGGACTTTTTTGGCCGCTTTTTCGTCCGCTGTGCGAACATCGTACACCCGATCGCTTAGAAAAGTCATAGCACACCTCTCCTCAATGAGCCGGTCGATTTGACACCTCACTCAGGGGTCTGTGACAAACGGTGCGGGGCGAGTTACGCGCCAAACTTTTGTCCAGAATAATAATAATAAGAAGAACTAGAATGTACATTTCCTGAAGAAAATGTGAAGTGGTGCTTGCAGTGGCAAAACTCGCCACTCGGTTGCTAGAGTGTGGTACATGATTGCATACAAGCCAACAAACATGTCTGTACGATGTTCTGGTGCTGAGATATGGCTTATTCATGTTGTTCAGGTGGTTGCTAGGGTGTTGCTAGGGTGTTCTGTGTGGTTGCTAGGGCTTTGCTAGGTGGTTGCTAGGGTGTTCTGGGTGGTTGCTATGGTGTTGCTAGGCAGTTGCTAGGGTATTCTGGGTGGTTGCTAGGGCGTTGCTAGGCAGTTGCTAGGGTGTTCTGGGTGGTTGCTATGGACTTGCTAGGCGGTTGCTAGGGTATTCTGGGTGGTTGCTATGGTGTTGCTAGGCAGTTGCTATGGTATTCTGGGTGGATGCTAGGGCATTGCTAGGCAGTTGCTAGGGTGTTCAGGGTGGTTGCTAGGCAGTTGCTAGGTGTTCTAGGTGGTTGCTAGGCAGTTGCTAGGGTGTTCTGGGTGCTTGCTAGAGTTTTTTGTGGTTACTAGAGCATTTCTAGACGTTGCTAGGGTGTTCAGGGTGGTTGCTAAGTTGTTTTTGTTAGTTGCTATGGTGTTACTAGGTGGTTGGTAGTTGTCAAATATGGTTACTATGGAGTTTTTATAGAGTTATTAAAATCTTTAATAACGAGTGCCTTCAGTACGGCACGAGGCCTGTGGCCTCGTGCCTATGGCTGAATAGGCACAAGCATGGAGCGATATCGCAAGGCCACGAGTGTAATATTGCTTTAAAAAATACAAAAATATGTAAAAAAAATTTTTTTTTGGTTTAGGGTGGTTGCTAGGGAGCTCTTAGTGGTTGCTAGGGTGCTTTAACTGGTTGCTAGGGTGTGGCTATGAAGATTTTAGGCCATTACTTATTGGCTGCTTGATAATATAAATCCTCTGAGGGAGAGAGAGAGGGAGAGACGCAGGGCTGTCAGGCCCTTTGGAGTCTGTGTGTGTGAAAACGGCAGTTGGGATTCAAATGTTTTTAGAACTCCCCATGTTAAGTCAATGGGACTTTTTTGGCCGCTTTTTCGTCCGCTGTGCGAACATCGTGCACCCGATCGCTTAGAAAAGTCATAGCACACCTCTCCTCAATGAGCCGGTCGATTTGACACCTCACTCAGGGGTCTGTGACAAACGGTGCGGGGCGCATTACGCGCCAAACTTTTGTGTGGAAGAATAATAATAAAAAGAATAATAAGTATGAGCAATAACAATAGTGATGCTTTCAAAAAAGCACCACTAATAATAAGTATGCAAGAGAACACTAATGATGCCTTGCTTTCAGCAAGCACCATTAATAATAATAATAATAATAATAATAAGTTTAAATAGGATTTCAATATGTTGGCTCTCTCAAGCCAACTTAATAAGTTTAAATAGGATTTCAGTAAGTTGGCTTTCTCAAGCCAACTTAATAATAAGTTTAAATAGGATTTCAGTAAGTTGGCTTTCTCAAGCCAACTTAATAATAATAAGTTTAAATAGGATTTCAGTAAGTCGGCTTTCTCAAGCCAACTTAATTAGCAGAAATGTAAATACATGTCTAACCATTTTTATATTCAGCTTTGACATTTTTTTTTCTTTACATTTTGTATATGTGCCAAATATTGCCCCACCAAGAAAAAGGCATTTGAAAACAAAAAAAAAATTGTTTGCATTTCTTATCTCCTTGCACAATCAATGTCTTTTTTTTTTCAACACATCCCATAATTTTAAAAATATCAGCCTCTACCAAATGGTTGAGATGGCACTTAAAGGTAAAAGAAATTGTATACACATTTTCATATGAACTGTGAAAATTTGAACTATAATACTACTGTAATTTATTTTAAAAATATTATTGAAATATGCCATCAAATATTTCAGGTTTTCATTTTAACACAGGAAATTAAATGTTTTACAAATTAAACAAAAATAAATAGCATAAAAACCTAAAAGTAACAAAACCAAAGACATTACATTCTTTCTGCATTCAAAAAAAAAAAAAGTAATATAATGGCATTTAGGCTTTTATGTTTCAAGAAACACGCAAACTTTTAATAGTGCATTTTAATGTCCATTCTCAAAGGGGGGTGACAGTTAACCGTTATGTGACAAATCAACCGATTGGTTGAGCATGTTTTTGAACAATTATTAAAAGCATACTAAAGTTTTTTCATGGTACCAAGTAACATAATTTTGTAAAGTTAGGGCTCTTACAGTGTAATATGTCAAAAAAATATGCTTACCTTGCAAAATTTCACCAAAAACAGTTCACATGGCAGGAGTGATTTTTTTGTTTGAAACTGAAACTAATAAAATGTCAGTTAAATATCACCCTTAGATGAGTTTAATGTCCACACTCCCTCAACACAGCCAGAGTATAAATAAAAAAGAAAACATGATAGGATATATAGTATTAAAGGAGAACTCCGGTCAATTTTAACATTGAGCTCATTTTTTTGTACATTTGGAGTGCTGTCAATACAGAGACCAACAACAAAAATCGGTGTTGCCTACACCGTCTTATCCTCTTTTAAAATTTGCACCCTGTTGACTTTAATGGGGCAATATTTAAACCTGCTTTTAGCTTCTTAACATCCTTGATGTGTCATTACAAGTGCACAGGTCATGTGAGTGATTCCTTCGGAGTGAACGCGAGTCAATCTGACTTCAGTAGATGTGAAAGATAGGGATAAAAATGATGTTTATTCAGCCAGCGCACATACCTGTATTTAGGGCCCGAGCACCGATGGTGTGAGGACCCTCTTGGAATTGCTCTGTTTATTATTAGGGCCCGAGCACCGATGGTGTGAGGACCCTCTTGGAATTGCTCTGTTTATTATTATTATTATTATTATTAGGGCCCGAGCACCGATGGTGTGAGGACCCTCTTGGAATTGCTCTGTTTATTATTAGGGCCCGAGCACCGATGGTGTGAGGACCCTCTTGGAATTGCTCTGTTTATTAGGGCCCGAGCACCGATGGTGTGAGGACCCTCTTGGAATTGCTCTGTTTATTATTATTATTATTAGGGCCCGAGCACCGATGGTGTGAGGACCCTCTTGGAATTGCTCTGTTTATTATTATTATTAGGGCCCGAGCACCGATGGTGTGAGGACCCTCTTGGAATTGCTCTGTTTATTATTATTATTATTATTATTATTATTATTCTTCTTCTCCGCATTGAATTGCATTTTTGAGGGCCTAAACATATGCGAAAACTCACGAAACTTTGCACACGCGTCAGAACTGGCGAAAATTTACATCTGATATAGGTTTCAGAATTGGACGGGGCAAAACGGCTCGATAGCGCCACCTATAAAAGTTCAACGGAGTGCGCCTCCCGCAACGTTCCACGTACGTGCACGAAATTCGGTACATACATGTAATGACCTAATACCTACAAAAAAGTCTCTTGGAGCATAGCCCTAAACCCAACAGGAAGTCAGCCATTTTGAACTTCCTCCCAGATTTTTGTGCAGTTTTTGACATTTTCAGGCCTCGTACTTTAACGAACTCCTCCTACAGTTTTAATCTGATCATCTTCAAATTTGGTGAGTGTAATCTTAAGGCCTTTGCGACGTTAAATTGCGAAGATCTTGAGTTTTCGTCGAAGGGCGGGTCCTCGGCGGCCTGACAAATTTTGATGTTTCGCCATGAAACAGGAAGTTGCTGTAACTCAGGCATGGAATGTCCAATCTGCCCCAAACTTCATACGTTTGATAAGAGTTCTGTCCTGAACACATGACCATGCTCATATTCAGTTATAGTCATAGCGCCACCTGCTGGCAACAGGAAGTGACATGTTTAACACTGTTATGGACTCCTAATAACATATAAAAAAGTGCCAGCAAGTGCTAAACATGCTAACAACATACTAGAAGCATGCTAAAACATGCTAGCAAACTCTTAGCTAAGTGCTAAAGCATGCTATTATTGCAATTAAATAGGAATTTGCTGTAACTCAGGCATGGAATGTCCAATCTGCCCCAAACTTCACACTTTTGATAAGCGTTCTGTCCTGAACATATCTACATGAGAATATTCAGTTATAGTAATAGCGCCACCTACTGGTAACAGGAAGTGTCATGTTTAACACGTTGATGCCATTCTAGCAACATGTTAAAAATGCCATTGACTTCTAAACATGCTAGAAACATGTTAAAACATACTAGCAATACTTAGCTAAGTGCTAAAGCATGCTAATTCAATGAAACAGGATGTTGTTGTTACTCAAGAAGGCAATGTCCAATCTGCGCCAAACTTCACACTTTTAATAATCGTTCTGTCCTGAACACATGACCATGCTCATATTCAGTTATAGTCATAGCGCCACCTGCTGGCAACAGGAAGTGACATGTTTAACACTGTTATGGACTCCTAATAACATATAAAAAAGTGCCAGCAAGTGCTAAACATGCTAACAACATACTAGAAACATGTTAAAACATACTAGCAATACTTAGCTAAGTGCTAAAGCATGCTAATTCAATGAAACAGGACTTTGTTGTTACTCAAGAAGGCAATGTACAATCTACCCCAAACGTCACACGTTTGATAAGAGTTATCTCTTGAACACATGTCCATGCTCATATTTAGTTATAGTCATAGCGCCACCTGCTGGCAACAGGAAGTGACGTTTAACACTGTTCTTGACTCCTAATAACATATAAAAAAATGCCAGTAGGTGCTAAACATCCTAACAACATACTATAGACATGCTAAAACATACTAGCAAACACTTAGCTAAGTGCTAAAGAATGATATTACTGCAATTAAATATGAATTTGCTGTAACTCAGGCATGGAATGTCCAATCTGCCCCAAACTTCACACTTTTGATAAGCGTTCTGTCCGGAACACATGACCATGCTTATATTCAGTTACAGTCATAGCGCCACCTGCTGGCAACAGGAAGTGACATGTTTAACACTGTTATGGACTCCTAATAACATATAAAAAAGTGCCAGCAAGTGTTAAACATGCTAACAACATACTAGAAACATGCTAAAACATGCTAGCAAACTCTTAGCCAAGTGCTAAAGCATGCTATTATTGCAATTAAATAGGAATTTGCTGTAACTCAGGCATGGAATGTCCAATCTGCCCCAAACTTCACACTTTTGATAAGAGTCATGGCCTGAACACATCTACATGAGAATGTTCAATTATAGTAATAGCGCCACCAACTGGCAACAGGAAGTGACATGTTTAACACGTTGATGCCGTTCTAGCAACATGTTAAAAATGCCATTGAGTTCTAAACATGCTAGAAACATGTTAAAACATGCTAACAATGCTTAGCTAAGTGCTAAAGCATGCTAATTCAATGAAACATGACTTTGTTGTTACTCAAGAAGGCAATGTCCAATTTGCACCAAACTTCACACGTTTGATAAGAGTTCTGTCCTGAACACACATCCAAGCTCATATTCAGTTATAGTCATAACGCCACCTACTGGCAACAGAAACTGACATGGTTAACACAGTAATGCAGTACTAACCACATAATTATTGTGTACTAAGCATGCTAGAAACACACTAAACATGCTAGCAACACTTAGCTGAGTCATGAAGCATGCTATTATCACCATTATACAAAACATTTTGTAACTGACTTTGACATACTCTTACTATATATACCTCCTTAAATGTACATTTCCCAACCATGCTCTGTCTTCCTAAAGCCACCAAGTGTTGATGGCACGGGTGCGAGGGCCCTTTCATCGCTGCTTGCAGCTTTAATTATTATTATTCTTCTTCTTCTTCTTCTCCGCATTGAATTGCATTTTTGAGGGCCTAAACATGCTCGAAAACTCACGAAACTTTGCACACGCGTCAGAACTGGCGAAAATTTACATCTGATATAGGTTTCAGAATTGGACGGGGCAAAACGGCTCGATAGCGCCACCTATAAAAGTTCAACGGAGTGCGCCTCCCGCAACGTTCCACGTACGTGCACGAAATTCGGTACATACATGTAATGACCTAATACCTACAAAAAAGTCTCTTGGAGCATAGCCCTAAACACAACAGGAAGTCAGCCATTTTGAACTTCCTCTCAGATTTTTGTGCAGTTTTTGCTATTTTCAGGCCTCGTACTTTAACGAACTCCTCCTACAGTTTTAATCTGATCATCTTCAAATTTGGTGAGTGTAATCTTAAGGCCTTTGCGACGTTAAATTGCGAAGATCTTGAGTTTTCGTCAAAGGGCGGGTCCTCGGTGACCTGACAAATTTCGATGTTTCGCCATGAAACAGGAAGTTGCTGTAACTCAGGCATGGAATGTCCAATCTGCCCCAAACTTCACACTTTTGATAAGCGTTCTGTCCTGAACACATGACCATGCTCATATTCAGTTACAGTCATAGCGCCACCTGCTGGCAACAGGAAGTGACATGTTTAACACTGTTATGGACTCCTAATAACATATAAAAAAGTGCCAGCAAGTGCTAAACATGCTAACAACATACTAGAAGCATGCTAAAACATGCTAGCAAACTCTTAGCTAAGTGCTAAAGCATGCTATTATTGCAATTAAATAGGAATTTGCTGTAACTCAGGCATGGAATGTCCAATCTGCCCCAAACTTCACACTTTTGATAAGCGTTCTGTCCTGAACACATCTACATGAGAACATTCAGTTATAGTAATAGCGCCACCTACTGGTAACAGGAAGTGTCATGTTTAACACGTTGATGCCATTCTAGCAACATGTTAAAAATGCCATTGAGGTCTAAACATGCTAGAAACATGTTAAAACATGCTAGCTAATGTTAAAACATGCTAGCAATACTTAGCTAAGTGGTAAAGCATGCTAATTCAATGAAACAGGATGTTGTTGTTACTCAAGAAGGCAATGTCCAATCTGCCCCAAACTTCACACTTTTGATAAGCGTTCTGTCCTGAACACATGACCATGCTCATATTCAGTTACAGTCATAGCGCCACCTGCTGGCAACAGGAAGTGACATGTTTAACACTGTTATGGACTCCTAATAACATATAAAAAAGTGCCAGCAAGTGTTAAACATGCTAACAACATACTAGAAAAATGCTAAAACATGCTAGCAAACTCTTAGCTAAGTGCTAAAGCATGCTATTATTGCAATTAAATAGGAATTTGCTGTAACTCAGACATGGAATGTCCAATCTGCCCCAAACTTCACACTTTTGATAAGAGTCATGGCCTGAATACATCTACATGAGAATGTTCATTTATAGTAATAGCGCCACCTACTGGCAACAGGAAGTGACATGTTTAACACATTGATGCCGTTCTAGCAACATGTTAAAAATGCCATTGAGTTCTAAACATGCTAGAAACATGTTAAAACATGCTAACAATGCTTAGCTAAGTGCTAAAGAATGCTAATTCAATGAAACATGACTTTTTTGTTACTCAAGAAGGCAATTTCCAATTTGCACCAAACTTCACACGTTTGATAAGAGTTCTGTCCTGAACACACATCCATGCTCGTATTCAGCTATAGTCATAACGCCACCTACTGGCAACAGAAACTGACATGGTTAACACAGTAATGCAGTACTAACCACATAATTATTGTGTACTAAGCATGCTAGAAACAGACTAAACATGCTAGCAACACTTAGCTGAGTCATGAAGCATGCTATTATCACCATTATACAAAACATTTTGTAACTGACTTTGACATACTCTTACTATATATACCTCCTTAAATGTACATTTCCCAACCATGCTCTGTCTTCCTAAAGCCACAAAGTGTTGATGGCACGGGTGCGAGGGCCCTTTCATCGCTGCTTGCAGCTTTAATTAGGGCCCGAGCACCGATGGTGTGAGGACCCTCTTGGAATTGCTCTGTTTATTATTATTATTATTATTATTATTATTATTCTTCTTCTCCGCATTGAATTGCATTTTTGAGGGCCTAAACATGCGCGAAAACTCACGAAACTTTGCACACGCGTCAGAACTGGCGAAAATTTACATCTGATATAGGTTTCAGAATTGGACGGGGCAAAACGGCTCGATAGCGCCACCTATAAAAGTTCAACGGAGTGCGCCTCCCGCAACGTTCCACGTACGTGCACGAAATTCGGTACATACATGTAATGACCTAATACCTACAAAAAAGTCTCTTGGAGCATAGCCCTAAACCCAACAGGAAGTCAGCCATTTTGAACTTCCTCCCAGATTTTTGTGCAGTTTTTGCTATTTTCAGGCCTCATACTTTAACGAACTCCTCCTACAGTTTTAATCTGATCATCTTCAAATTTGGTGAGTGTAATCTTAAGGCCTTTGCGACGTTAAATTGCGAAGATCTTGAGTTTTCGTCGAAGGGCGGGTCCTCGGCGGCCTGACAAATTTTGATGTTTCGCCATGAAACAGGAAGTTGCTGTAACTCAGGCATGGAATGTCCAATCTGCCCCAAACTTCATACGTTTGATAAGAGTTCTGTCCTGAACACATGACCATGCTCATATTCAGTTATAGTCATAGCGCCACCTGCTGGCAACAGGAAGTGACATGTTTAACACTGTTATGGACTCCTAATAACATATAAAAAAGTGCCAGCAAGTGTTAAACATGCTAACAACATACTAGAAGCATGCTAAAACATGCTAGCAAACTCTTAGCTAAGTGTTAAAGCATGCTATTATTGCAATTAAATAGGAATTTGCTGTAACTCAGGCATGGAATGTCCAATCTGCCCCAAACTTCACACTTTTGATAAGCGTTCTGTCCTGAACATATCTACATGAGAATATTCAGTTATAGTAATAGCGCCACCTACTGGTAACAGGAAGTGTCATGTTTAACACGTTGATGCCATTCTAGCAACATGTTAAAAATGCCATTGACTTCTAAACATGCTAGAAATATGTTAAAACATACTAGCAATACTTAGCTAAGTGCTAAAGCATGCTAATTCAATGAAACAGGATGTTGTTGTTACTCAAGAAGGCAATGTCCAATCTGCGCCAAACTTCACACTTTTAATAAACGTTCTGTCCTGAACACATGACCATGCTCATATTCAGTTATAGTCATAGCGCCACCTGCTGGCAACAGGAAGTGACATGTTTAACACTGTTATGGACTCCTAATAACATATAAAAAAGTGCCAGCAAGTGCTAAACATGCTAACAACATACTAGAAGCATGCTAAAACATGCTAGCAAACTCTTAGCTAAGTGCTAAAGCATGCTATTATTGCAATTAAATAGGAATTTGCTGTAACTCAGGCATGGAATGTCCAATCTGCCCCAAACTTCACACTTTTGATAAGCGTTCTGTCCTGAACATATCTACATGAGAATATTCAGTTATAGTAATAGCGCCACCTACTGGTAACAGGAAGTGTCATGTTTAACACGTTGATGCCATTCTAGCAACATGTTAAAAATGCCATTGACTTCTAAACATGCTAGAAACATGTTAAAACATACTAGCAATACTTAGCTAAGTGCTAAAGCATGCTAATTCAATGAAACAGGACTTTGTTGTTACTCAAGAAGGCAATGTACAATCTACCCCAAACGTCACACGTTTGATAAGAGTTATCTCTTGAACACATGTCCATGCTCATATTTAGTTATAGTCATAGCGCCACCTGCTGGCAACAGGAAGTGACGTTTAACACTGTTCTTGACTCCTAATAACATATAAAAAAATGCCAGTAGGTGCTAAACATCCTACCAACATACTATAGACATGCTAAAACATACTAGCAAACACTTAGCTAAGTGCTAAAGAATGATATTACTGCAATTAAATATGAATTTGCTGTAACTCAGGCATGGAATGTCCAATCTGCCCCAAACTTCACACTTTTGATAAGCGTTCTGTCCTGAACACATGACCATGCTTATATTCAGTTACAGTCATAGCGCCACCTGCTGGCAACAGGAAGTGACATGTTTAACACTGTTATGGACTCCTAATAACATATAAAAAAGTGCCAGCAAGTGTTAAACATGCTAACAACATACTAGAAACATGCTAAAACATGCTAGCAAACTCTTAGCCAAGTGCTAAAGCATGCTATTATTGCAATTAAATAGGAATTTGCTGTAACTCAGGCATGGAATGTCCAATCTGCCCCAAACTTCACACTTTTGATAAGAGTCATGGCCTGAACACATCTACATGAGAATGTTCAATTATAGTAATAGCGCCACCAACTGGCAACAGGAAGTGACATGTTTAACACGTTGATGCCGTTCTAGCAACATGTTAAAAATGCCATTGAGTTCTAAACATGCTAGAAACATGTTAAAACATGCTAACAATGCTTAGCTAAGTGCTAAAGCATGCTAATTCAATGAAACATGACTTTGTTGTTACTCAAGAAGGCAATGTCCAATTTGCACCAAACTTCACACGTTTGATAAGAGTTCTGTCCTGAACACACATCCAAGCTCATATTCAGTTATAGTCATAACGCCACCTACTGGCAACAGAAACTGACATGGTTAACACAGTAATGCAGTACTAACCACATAATTATTGTGTACTAAGCATGCTAGAAACACACTAAACATGCTAGCAACACTTAGCTGAGTCATGAAGCATGCTATTATCACCATTATACAAAACATTTTGTAACTGACTTTGACATACTCTTACTATATATACCTCCTTAAACGTACATTTCCCAACCATGCTCTGTCTTCCTAAAGCCACCGAGTGTTGATGGCACGGGTGCGAGGGCCCTTTCATCGCTGCTTGCAGCTTTAATTATTATTATTATTCTTCTTCTCCGCATTGAATTGCATTTTTGAGGGCCTAAACATGCTCGAAAACTCACGAAACTTTGCACACGCGTCAGAACTGGCGAAAATTTACATCTGACATAGGTTTCAGAATTGGACGGGGCAAAATGGCTCGATAGCGCCACCTATAAAAGTTCAACGGAGTGCGCCTCCCGCAACATTCCACGTACGTGCACGAAATTCGGTACATACATGTAATGACCTAATACCTACAAAAAAGTCTCTTGGAGCATAGCCCTAAACACAACAGGAAGTCAGCCATTTTGAACTTCCTCTCAGATTTTTGTGCAGTTTTTGCCATTTTCAGGCCTCGTACTTTAACAAACTCCTCCTACAGTTTTAATCTGATCATCTTCAAATTTGGTGAGTGTAATCTTAAGGCCTTTGCGACGTTAAATTGCGAAGATCTTGAGTTTTCGTCAAAGGGCGGGTCCTCGGCGGCCTTACAAATTTCGATGTTTCGCCATGAAACAGGAAGTTGCTGTAACTCAGGCATGGAATGTCCAATCTGCCCCAAACTTCACACGTTTGATAAGAGTTCTGCCCTGAACACATGGCCATGCTCATATTCAGTTATAGTCATAGCGCCACCTGCTGGCAACAGGAAGTGACATGTTTAACACTGTTATGGACTCCTAATAACATATAAAAAAGTGCCAGCAAGTGCTAAACATGCTAACAACATACTAGAAGCATGCTAAAACATGCTAGCAAACTCTTAGCTAAGTGCTAAAGCATGCTATTATTGCAATTAAATAGGAATTTGCTGTAACTCAGGCATGGAATGTCCAATCTGCCCCAAACTTCACACTTTTGATAAGCGTTCTGTCCTGAACACATCTACATGAGAACATTCAGTTATAGTAATAGCGCCACCTACTGGTAACAGGAAGTGTCATGTTTAACACGTTGATGCCATTCTAGCAACATGTTAAAAATGCCATTGAGGTCTAAACATGCTAGAAACATGTTAAAACATGCTAGCTAATGTTAAAACATGCTAGCAATACTTAGCTAAGTGGTAAAGCATGCTAATTCAATGAAACAGGATGTTGTTGTTACTCAAGAAGGCAATGTCCAATCTGCCCCAAACTTCACACTTTTGATAAGCGTTCTGTCCTGAACACATGACCATGCTCATATTCAGTTACAGTCATAGCGCCACCTGCTGGCAACAGGAAGTGACATGTTTAACACTGTTATGGACTCCTAATAACATATAAAAAAGTGCCAGCAAGTGTTAAACATGCTAACAACATACTAGAAAAATGCTAAAACATGCTAGCAAACTCTTAGCTAAGTGCTAAAGCATGCTATTATTGCAATTAAATAGGAATTTGCTGTAACTCAGACATGGAATGTCCAATCTGCCCCAAACTTCACACTTTTGATAAGAGTCATGGCCTGAATACATCTACATGAGAATGTTCATTTATAGTAATAGCGCCACCTACTGGCAACAGGAAGTGACATGTTTAACACATTGATGCCGTTCTAGCAACATGTTAAAAATGCCATTGAGTTCTAAACATGCTAGAAACATGTTAAAACATGCTAACAATGCTTAGCTAAGTGCTAAAGAATGCTAATTCAATGAAACATGACTTTTTTGTTACTCAAGAAGGCAATTTCCAATTTGCACCAAACTTCACACGTTTGATAAGAGTTCTGTCCTGAACACACATCCATGCTCGTATTCAGCTATAGTCATAACGCCACCTACTGGCAACAGAAACTGACATGGTTAACACAGTAATGCAGTACTAACCACATAATTATTGTGTACTAAGCATGCTAGAAACAGACTAAACATGCTAGCAACACTTAGCTGAGTCATGAAGCATGCTATTATCACCATTATACAAAACATTTTGTAACTGACTTTGACATACTCTTACTATATATACCTCCTTAAATGTACATTTCCCAACCATGCTCTGTCTTCCTAAAGCCACAAAGTGTTGATGGCACGGGTGCGAGGGCCCTTTCATCGCTGCTTGCAGCTGTAATTATTATTATTATTCTTCTTCTCCGCATTGAATTGCATTTTTGAGGGCCTAAACATGCTCGAAAACTCACGAAACTTTGCACACGCGTCAGAACTGGCGAAAATTTACATCTGACATAGGTTTCAGAATTGGACGGGGCAAAATGGCTCGATAGCGCCACCTATAAAAGTTCAACGGAGTGCGCCTCCCGCAACATTCCACGTACGTGCACGAAATTCGGTACATACATGTAATGACCTAATACCTACAAAAAAGTCTCTTGGAGCATAGCCCTAAACACAACAGGAAGTCAGCCATTTTGAACTTCCTCTCAGATTTTTGTGCAGTTTTTGCCATTTTCAGGCCTCGTACTTTAACAAACTCCTCCTACAGTTTTAATCTGATCATCTTCAAATTTGGTGAGTGTAATCTTAAGGCCTTTGCGACGTTAAATTGCGAAGATCTTGAGTTTTCGTCAAAGGGCGGGTCCTCGGCGGCCTTACAAATTTCGATGTTTCGCCATGAAACAGGAAGTTGCTGTAACTCAGGCATGGAATGTCCAATCTGCCCCAAACTTCACACGTTTGATAAGAGTTCTGCCCTGAACACATGGCCATGCTCATATTCAGTTATAGTCATAGCGCCACCTGCTGGCAACAGGAAGTGACATGTTTAACACTGTTATGGACTCCTAATAACATATAAAAAAGTGCCAGCAAGTGCTAAACATGCTAACAACATACTAGAAGCATGCTAAAACATGCTAGCAAACTCTTAGCTAAGTGCTAAAGCATGCATATTATTGCAATTAAATAGGAATTTGCTGTAACTCAGGAATGGAATATCCAATCTGCCCCAAACTTCACACTTTTGATAAGCGTTCTGTCCTGAACACATCTACATGAGAATGTTCAGTTATAGTAATAGCGCCACCTACTGGCAACAGGAAGTGTCATGTTTAACACGTTGATGCCATTCTAGCAACATGTTAAAAATGCCATTGAGGTCTAAACATGCTAGAAACATGTTAAAACATGCTAGCTTATGTTAAAACATGCTAGCAATACTTAGCTAAGTGGTAAAGCATGCTAATTCAATGAAACAGGATGTTGTTGTTACTCAAGAAGGCAATGTCCAATCTGCGCCAAACTTCACACTTTTAATAAACGTTCTGTCCTGAACACATGACCATGCTCATATTCAGTTACAGTCATAGTGCCACCTGCTGGCAACAGGAAGTGACATGTTAAACACTGTTGTGGACATATAAAAACATATAAAAAAAGTGCCAGCAAGTGCTAAACATGCTAACAACATACTAGAAACATGCTAAAACATGCTAGCAAACTCTTAGCTAAGTGCTAAAGCAGGCTATTGCTGCAATTAAATAGGAATTTGCTGTTACACAGGCATGGAATGTCCAATCTGCCCCAAACTTCACACGTTTGATAAGAGTCATGGCCTGAACACATCTACATGAGAATATTCAGTTATAGTAATAGCGCCACCTGCTGTCAACAGGAAATGACATGTTTAACACTGTTGTGGTCTCCTAATAACATATAAAAAAGAGCCAGCAAGTGCTAAACAGGTTAGCAACATACTAGAAACATGCTAGCAAACACTTAGCTAAGTGCTAAAGCATGCTATTACTGCAATTAAATAGGAATTTGCTGTAACTCAGGCATGGAATGTCCAATCTGCCCCAAACTTCACACGTTTGATAAGAATCATGGCCTGAACACATGTCTATGCTCAAATTCAGTTATAGTTATAGCGCCACCTACTGGCAACAGGAAGTGACATGTTTAACACGTTGATGCCGTTCTAGCAACATGTTAAAAATGCCATTGAGTTCTAAACATGCTAGAAACATGTTAAAACATGCTAGCAATACTTAGCTAAGTGCTAAAGCATGCTAATTCAATGAAACAGGACTTTGTTGTTACTCAAGAAGGCAATGTACAATCTACCCCAAACTTCACACGTTTGATAAGAGTTATCTCTTGAACACATGTCCATGCTCATATTTAGTTATAGTCATAGCGCCACCTGCTGGCAACAGGAAGTGACGTTTAACATTGTTCTTGACTCCTAATAACATATAAAAAAATGCCAGTAGGTGCTAAACATCCTACCAACATACTAGAGACATGCTAAAACATACTAGCAAACACTTAGCTAAGTGCTAAAGAATGATATTACTGTAATTAGGGCCCGAGCACCGATGGTGTGAGGACCCTCTTGGAATTGCTCTGTTTATTATTATTATTATTATTATTATTCTTCTTCTCCGCATTGAATTGCATTTTTGAGGGCCTAAACATGCGCGAAAACTCACGAAACTTTGCACACGCGTCAGAACTGGCGAAAATTTACATCTGATATAGGTTTCAGAATTGGACGGGGCAAAACGGCTCGATAGCGCCACCTATAAAAGTTCAACGGAGTACGCCTCCCGCAACGTTCCACGTACGTGCACGAAATTCGGTACATACATGTAATGACCTAATGCCTACAAAAAAGTCTCTTGGAGCATAGCCCTAAACCCAACAGGAAGTCAGCCATTTTGAACTTCCTCCCAGATTTTTGTGCAGTTTTTGACATTTTCAGGCCTCATACTTTAACAAACTCCTCCTACAGTTTTAATCTGATCATCTTCAAATTTGGTGAGTGTAATCTTAAGGCCTTTGCGACGTTAAATTGCGAAGATCTTGAGTTTTCGTCGAAGGGCGGGTCCTCGGCGGCCTGACAAATTTTGATGTTTCGCCATGAAACAGGAAGTTGCTGTAACTCAGGCATGGAATGTCCAATCTGCCCCAAACTTCATACGTTTGATAAGAGTTCTGTCCTGAACACATGACCATGCTCATATTCAGTTATAGTCATAGCGCCACCTGCTGGCAACAGGAAGTGACATGTTTAACACTGTTATGGACTCCTAATAACATAAAAAAAAGTGCCAGCAAGTGCTAAACATGCTAACAACATACTAGAAGCATGCTAAAACATGCTAGCAAACTCTTAGCTAAGTGCTAAAGCATGCTATTATTGCAATTAAATAGGAATTTGCTGTAACTCAGGCATGGAATGTCCAATCTGCCCCAAACTTCACACTTTTGATAAGCGTTCTGTCCTGAACATATCTACATGAGAATATTCAGTTATAGTAATAGCGCCACCTACTGGTAACAGGAAGTGTCATGTTTAACACGTTGATGCCATTCTAGCAACATGTTAAAAATGCCATTGACTTCTAAACATGCTAGAAACATGTTAAAACATACTAGCAATACTTAGCTAAGTGCTAAAGCATGCTAATTCAATGAAACAGGATGTTGTTGTTACTCAAGAAGGCAATGTCCAATCTGCGCCAAACTTCACACTTTTAATAAACGTTCTGTCCTGAACACATGACCATGCTCATATTCAGTTATAGTCATAGCGCCACCTGCTGGCAACAGGAAGTGACATGTTTAACACTGTTATGGACTCCTAATAACATATAAAAAAGTGCCAGCAAGTGCTAAACATGCTAACAACATACTAGAAGCATGCTAAAACATGCTAGCAAACTCTTAGCTAAGTGCTAAAGCATGCTATTATTGCAATTAAATAGGAATTTGCTGTAACTCAGGCATGGAATGTCCAATCTGCCCCAAACTTCACACTTTTGATAAGCGTTCTGTCCTGAACATATCTACATGAGAATATTCAGTTATAGTAATAGCGCCACCTACTGGTAACAGGAAGTGTCATGTTTAACACGTTGATGCCATTCTAGCAACATGTTAAAAATGCCATTGACTTCTAAACATGCTAGAAACATGTTAAAACATACTAGCAATACTTAGCTAAGTGCTAAAGCATGCTAATTCAATGAAACAGGACTTTGTTGTTACTCAAGAAGGCAATGTACAATCTACCCCAAACGTCACACGTTTGATAAGAGTTATCTCTTGAACACATGTCCATGCTCATATTAAGTTATAGTCATAGCGCCACCTGCTGGCAACAGGAAGTGACGTTTAACACTGTTCTTGACTCCTAATAACATATAAAAAAATGCCAGTAGGTGCTAAACATCCTACCAACATACTATAGACATGCTAAAACATACTAGCAAACACTTAGCTAAGTGCTAAAGAATGATATTACTGCAATTAAATATGAATTTGCTGTAACTCAGGCATGGAATGTCCAATCTGCCCCAAACTTCACACTTTTGATAAGCGTTCTGTCCTGAACACATGACCATGCTTATATTCAGTTACAGTCATAGCGCCACCTGCTGGCAACAGGAAGTGACATGTTTAACACTGTTATGGACTCCTAATAACATATAAAAAAGTGCCAGCAAGTGTTAAACATGCTAACAACATACTAGAAACATGCTAAAACATGCTAGCAAACTCTTAGCCAAGTGCTAAAGCATGCTATTATTGCAATTAAATAGGAATTTGCTGTAACTCAGGCATGGAATGTCCAATCTGCCCCAAACTTCACACTTTTGATAAGAGTCATGGCCTGAACACATCTACATGAGAATGTTCAATTATAGTAATAGCGCCACCAACTGGCAACAGGAAGTGACATGTTTAACACGTTGATGCCGTTCTAGCAACATGTTAAAAATGCCATTGAGTTCTAAACATGCTAGAAACATGTTAAAACATGCTAACAATGCTTAGCTAAGTGCTAAAGCATGCTAATTCAATGAAACATGACTTTGTTGTTACTCAAGAAGGCAATGTCCAATTTGCACCAAACTTCACACGTTTGATAAGAGTTCTGTCCTGAACACACATCCAAGCTCATATTCAGTTATAGTCATAACGCCACCTACTGGCAACAGAAACTGACATGGTTAACACAGTAATGCAGTACTAACCACATAATTATTGTGTACTAAGCATGCTAGAAACACACTAAACATGCTAGCAACACTTAGCTGAGTCATGAAGCATGCTATTATCACCATTATACAAAACATTTTGTAACTGACTTTGACATACTCTTACTATATATACCTCCTTAAATGTACATTTCCCAACCATGCTCTGTCTTCCTAAAGCCACCGAGTGTTGATGGCACGGGTGCGAGGGCCCTTTCATCGCTGCTTGCAGCTTTAATTATTATTATTAGGGCCCGAGCACCGATGGTGTGAGGACCCTCTTGGAATTGCTCTGTTTATTATTATTATTATTATTATTATTATTATTCTTCTTCTCCGCATTGAATTGCATTTTTGAGGGCCTAAACATGCTCGAAAACTCACGAAACTTTGCACACGCGTCAGAACTGGCGAAAATTTACATCTGATATAGGTTTCAGAATTGGACGGGGCAAAATGGCTCGATAGCGCCACCTATAAAAGTTCAACGGAGTGCGCCTCCCGCATCGTTCCACGTACGTGCACGAAATTCGGTACATATATGTAATTACCTAATACCTACAAAAAAGTCTCTTGGAGCGTAGCCCTAAACACAACAGGAAGTCAGCCATTTTGAACTTCCTCTCAGATTTTTGTGCAGTTTTTGCCATTTTCAGGCCTCGTACTTTAACGAACTCCTCCTACAGTTTTAATCTGATCATCTTCAAATTTGGTGAGTGTAAACTTCAGGCCTTTGCGACGTTAAATTGCGAAGATCTTGAGTTTTCGTCGAAGTGCGGGTCCTCGGCGGCCTGACAAATTTCGATGTTTCGCCATGAAACAGGAAGTTGCTGTAACTCAGGCATGGAATGTCCAATCTGCCCCAAACTTCACACTTTTGATAAGAGTTCTGTCCTGAACACATGACCATGCTCATATTCAGTTATAGTCATAGCGCCACCTGCTGGCAACAGGAAGTGACATGTTTAACACTGTTATGGACTCCTAATAACATATAAAAAGGTGCCAGCAAGTGCTAAACATGCTAACAACATACTAGAAGCATGCTAAAACATGCTAGCAAACTCTTAGCTAAGTGCTAAAGCATGCTATTATTGCAATTAAATAGGAATTTGCTGTAACTCAGGCATGGAATGTCCAATCTGCCCCAAACTTCACACTTTTGATAAGCGTTCTGTCCTGAACACATCTACATGAGAATATTCAGTTATAGTAATAGCGCCACCTACTGGTAACAGGAAGTGTCATGTTTAACACGTTGATGCCATTCTAGCAACATGTTAAAAATGCCATTGACTTCTAAACATGCTAGAAACATGTTAAAACATGTTAGCAATACTTAGCTAAGTGCTAAAGCATGCTAATTCAATGAAACAGGATGTTGTTGTTACTCAAGAAGGCAATGTCCAATCTGCACCAAACTTCACACGTTTGATAAGAATCATGGCCTGAACACATGTCTATGCTCAAATTTAGTTATAGTAATAGCGCCACCTACTGGCACCAGGAAGTGACATGTTTAACACGTTGATGCCGTTCTAGCAACATGTTAAAAATGCCATTGAGTTCTAAACATGCTAGAAACATGTTAAAACATGCTAGCAATACTTAGCTAAATGCTAAAGCATGCTAATTCAATGAAACAGGACTTTGTTGTTACTCAAAAAGGCAATGTACAATGTACCCCAAACTTCACACGTTTGATAAGAGTTATCTCTTGAACACATGTCCATGCTCATATTTAGTTATAGTCATAGCGCCACCTGCTGGCAACAGGAAGTGACGTTTAACACTGTTCTTGACTCCTAATAACATATAAAAAAATGCCAGTAGGTGCTAAACATCCTACCAACATACTAGAGTCATGCTGAAACATACTAGCAAACACTTAGCTAAGTGCTAAAGAATGATATTACTGCAATTAAATATGAATTTGCTGTAACTCAGGCATGGAATGTCCAATCTGCCCCAAACTTCACACTTTTGATAAGCGTTCTGTCCTGAACACATGACCATGCTTATATTCAGTTACAGTCATAGCGCCACCTGCTGGCAACAGGAAGTGACATGTTTAACACTGTTATGGACTCCTAATAACATATAAAAAAGTGCCAGCAAGTGTTAAACATGCTAACAACATACTAGAAACATGCTAAAACATGCTAGCAAACACTTAGCTAAGTGTTAAAGAATGATATTACTGTAATTAAATATGAATTTGCTGTAACTCAGGCAAGGAATGTCCAATCTGCCCCAAACTTCACACTTTTGATAAGCGTTCTGTCCTGAACACATGATCATGCTTACAGTCATAGCGCCACCTGCTGGCAGCAGGAAGTGACATGTTTAACACTGTTATGGACTCCTAATAACATATAAAAAAGTGCCAGCGAGTGCTAAACATGCTAACAACATACTAGAAACATGCTAAAACATGCTAGCAAACTCTTAGCTAAGTGCTAAAGCATGCTATTATTGCAATTAAATAGGAATTTGCTGTAATTCAGGCATGGAATGTCCAATCTGCCCCAAACTTCACACATTTGATAAGAATCATGGCCTGAACACATGTCTATGCTCAAATTCAGTTATAGTAATAGCGCCACCTACTGGCAACAGGAAGTGACATGTTTAACACTTTTATGCCGTTCTAGCAACATGTTAAAAATGCCATTGAGTTCTAAACATGCTAGAAACATGTTAAAACATGCTAACAATGCTTAGCTAAGTGCTAAAGAATGTTAATTCAATGAAACATGACTTTGTTGTTACTCAAGAAGGCAATGTCCAATTTGCACCAAACTTCACACGTTTGATAAGAGTTCTGTCCTGAACACACATCCATGCTCATATTCAGTTATAGCCATAACGCCACCTACTGGCAACAGAAACTGACATGGTTAACACAGTAATGCAGTACTAACCACATAATTATTGTGTACTAAGCATGCTAGAAACAGACTAAACATGCTAGCAACACTTAGCTGAGTCATGAAGCATGCTATTATCACCATTATACAAAACATTTTGTAACTGACTTTGACATACTCTTACTATATATACCTCCTTAAATGTACATTTCCCAACCATGCTCTGTCTTCCTAAAGCCACCGAGTGTTGATGGCACGGGTGCGAGGGCCCTTTCATCGCTGCTTGCAGCTTTAATTATTATTATTATTCTTCTTCTCCGCATTGAATTGCATTTTTGAGGGCCTAAACATGCTCGAAAACTCACGAAACTTTGCACACGCGTCAGAACTGGCGAAAATTTACATCTGATATAGGTTTCAGAATTGGACGGGGCAAAATGGCTCGATAGCGCCACCTATAAAAGTTCAACGGAGTGCGCCTCCCGCATCGTTCCACGTACGTGCACGAAATTCGGTACATACATGTAATTACCTAATACATACAAAAAAGTCTCTTGGAGCGTAGCCCTAAACACAACAGGAAGTCAGCCATTTTGAACTTCCTCTCAGATTTTTGTGCAGTTTTTGCCATTTTCAGGCCTCGTACTTTAACGAACTCCTCCTACAGTTTTAATCTGATCATCTTCAAATTTGGTGAGTGTAATCTTCAGGCCTTTGCGACGTTAAATTGCGAAGATCTTGAGTTTTCGTCGAAGTGCGGGTCCTCGGCGGCCTGACAAATTTCGATGTTTCGCCATGAAACAGGAAGTTGCTGTAACTCAGGCATGGAATGTCCAATCTGCCCCAAACTTCACACTTTTGATAAGAGTTCTGTCCTGAACACATGACCATGCTCATATTCAGTTATAGTCATAGCGCCACCTGCTGGCAACAGGAAGTGACATGTTTAACACTGTTATGGACTCCTAATAACATATAAAAAAGTGCCAGCAAGTGCTAAACATGCTAACAACATACTAGAAGCATGCTAAAACATGCTAGCAAACTCTTAGCTAAGTGCTAAAGCATGCTATTATTGCAATTAAATAGGAATTTGCTGTAACTCAGGCATGGAATGTCCAATCTGCCCCAAACTTCACACTTTTGATAAGCGTTCTGTCCTGAACACATCTACATGAGAATATTCAGTTATAGTAATAGCGCCACCTACTGGTAACAGGAAGTGTCATGTTTAACACGTTGATGCCATTCTAGCAACATGTTAAAAATGCCATTGACTTCTAAACATGCTAGAAACATGTTAAAACATGCTAGCAATACTTAGCTAAGTGCTAAAGCATGCTAATTCAATGAAACAGGATGTTGTTGTTACTCAAGAAGGCAATGTCCAATCTGCACCAAACTTCACACTTTTGATAAGCGTTCTGTCCTGAACACATGACCATGCTTATATTCAGTTACAGTCATAGCGCCACCTGCTGGCAACAGGAAGTGACATGTTTAACACTGTTATGGACTCCTAATAACATATAAAAAAGTGCCAGCAAGTGTTAAACATGCTAACAACATACTACAAACATGCTAAAACATGCTAGCAAACTCTTAGCTAAGTGCTAAAGCATGCTATTATTGCAATTAAATAGGAATTTGCTGTAACTCAGGCATGGAATGTCCAATCTGCCCCAAACTTCACACGTTTGATAAGAATCATGGCCTGAACACATGTCTATGCTCAAATTTAGTTATAGTAATAGCGCCACCTACTGGCACCAGGAAGTGACATGTTTAACACGTTGATGCCGTTCTAGCAACATGTTAAAAATGCCATTGAGTTCTAAACATGCTAGAAACATGTTAAAACATGCTAGCAATACTTAGCTAAATGCTAAAGCATGCTAATTCAATGAAACAGGACTTTGTTGTTACTCAAGAAGGCAATGTACAATCTACCCCAAACTTCACACGTTTGATAAGAGTTATCTCTTGAACACATGTCCATGCTCATATTTAGTTATAGTCATAGCGCCACCTGCTGGCAACAGGAAGTGACGTTTAACACTGTTCTTGATTCCTAATAACATATAAAAAAATGCCAGTAGGTGCTAAACATCCTACCAACATACTAGAGACATGCTGAAACATACTAGCAAACACTTAGCTAAGTGCTAAAGAATGATATTACTGCAATTAAATATGAATTTGCTGTAACTCAGGCATGGAATGTCCAATCTGCCCCAAACTTCACACTTTTGATAAGCGTTCTGTCCTGAACACATGACCATGCTTATATTCAGTTACAGTCATAGCGCCACCTGCTGGCAACAGGAAGTGACATGTTTAACACTGTTATGGACTCCTAATAACATATAAAAAAGTGCCAGCAAGTGTTAAACATGCTAACAACATACTAGAAACATGCTAAAACATGCTAGCAAACTCTTAGCCAAGTGCTAACGCATGCTATTATTGCAATTAAATAGGAATTTGCTGTAACTCAGGCATGGAATGTCCAATCTGCCCCAAACTTCACACTTTTGATAAGAGTCATGGCCTGAACACATCTACATGAGAATGTTCAGTTATAGTAATAGCGCCACCTACTGGCAACAGGAAGTGACATGTTTAACACGTTGATGCCGTTCTAGCAACATGTTAAAAATGCCATTGAGTTCTAAACATGCTAGAAACATGTTAAAACATGCTAACAATGCTTAGGTACGTGCTAAAGAATGCTAATTCAATGAAACATGACTTTGTTGTTACTCAAGAAGGCAATGTCCAATTTGCACCAAACTTCACACGTTTGATAAGAGTTCTGTCCTGAACACACATCCATGCTCATATTCAGTTATAGTCATAACGCAACCTACTGGCAACAGAAACTGACATGGTTAACACAGTAATGCAGTACTAACCACATAATAATTGTGTACTAAGCATGCTAGAAACAGACTAAACATGCTAGCAACACTTAGCTGAGTCATGAAGCATGCTATTATCACCATTATACAAAACATTTTGTAACTGACTTTGACATACTCTTACTATATATACCTCCTTAAATGTACATTTCCCAACCATGCTCTGTCTTCCTAAAGCCACCGAGTGTTGATGGCACGGGTGCGAGGGCCCTTTCATCGCTGCTTGCAGCTTTAATTATTATTATTCTTCTTCTTCTTCTCCGCATTGAATTGCATTTTTGAGGGCCTAAACATGCTCGAAAACTCACGAAACTTTGCACACGCGTCAGAACTGGCGAAAATTTACATCTGATATAGGTTTCAGAATTGGACGGGGCAAAATGGCTCGATAGCGCCACCTATAAAAGTTCAACGGAGTGCGCCTCCCGCAACGTTCCACGTACGTGCACGAAATTCGGTACATACGTGTAATGACCTAATACCTACAAAAAAGTCTCTTGAAGCATAGCCCTAAACACAACAGGAAGTCAGCCATTTTGAACTTCCTCTCAGATTTTTGTGCAGTTTTTGCCATTTTCAGGCCTCGTACTTTAACGAACTCCTCCTACAGTTTTAATCTGATCATCTTCAAATTTGGTGAGTGTAATCTTAAGGCCTTTGCGACGTTAAATTGCGAAGATCTTGAGTTTTCGTCAAAGGGCGGGTCCTCGGCGGCCTGACAAATTTCGATGTTTCGCCATGAAACAGGAAGTTGCTGTAACTCAGGCATGGAATGTCCAATCTGCCCCAAACTTCACACTTTTGATAAGCATTCTGTCCTGAACACATGACCATGCTCATATTCAGTTACAGTCATAGCGCCACCTGCTGGCAACAGGAAGTGACATGTTTAACACTGTTATGGACTCCTAATAACATATAAAAAAGTGCCAGCAAGTGCTAAACATGCTAACAACATACTAGAAGCATGCTAAAACATGCTAGCAAACTCTTAGCTAAGTGCTAAAGCATGCTATTATTGCAATTAAATAGGAATTTGCTGTAACCCAGGCATGGAATGTCCAATCTGCCCCAAACTTCACACGTTTGATAAGAATCATGGCCTGAACACATGTCTATGCTCAAATTCAGTTATAGTAATAGCGCCACCTACTGGTAACAGGAAGTGTCATGTTTAACACGTTGATGCCATTCTAGCAACATGTTAAAAATGCCATTGAGTTCTAAACATGTTAGAAACATATTAAAACATGCTAGCAATACTTAGCTAAGTGCTAAAGCATGCTAATTCAATGAAACAGGACTTTGTTGTTACTCAAGAAGGCAATGTACAATCTACCCCAAACTTCACACGTTTGATAAGAGTTATCTCTTGAACACATGTCCATGCTCATATTTAGTTATAGTCATAGCGCCACCTGCTGGCAACAGGAAGGGATGTTTAACACTGTTCTTGACTCCTAATAACATATAAAAAAATGCCAGTAGGTGCTAAACATCCTACCAACATACTAGAGACATGCTAAAACATACTAGCAAACACTTAGCTAAGTGCTAAAGAATGATATTACTGCAATTAAATATGAATTTGCTGTAACTCAGGCATGGAATGTCCAATCTGCCCCAAACTTCACACTTTTGATAAGCGTTCTGTCCTGAACACATGACCATGCTTATATTCAGTTACAGACATAGCGCCACCTGCTGGCAACAGGAAGTGACATGTTTAACACTGTTATGGACTCCTAATAACATATAAAAAAGTGCCAGCAAGTTTTAAACATGCTAACAACATATTATAAACATGCTAAAACATGCTAGCAAACTCTTAGCTAAGTGCTAAAGCATGCTATTATTGCAATTAAATAGGAATTTGCTGTAACTCAGGCATGGAATGTCCAATCTGCCCCAAACTTCACACTTTTGATAAGAGTCATGGCCTGAATACATCTACATGAGAATGTTCATTTATAGTAATAGCGCCACCTACTGGCAACAGGAAGTGACATGTTTAACACGTTGATGCCGTTCTAGCAACATGTTAAAAATGCCATTGAGTTCTAAACATGCTAGAAACATGTTAAAACATGCTAACAATGCTTAGCTAAGTGCTAAAGAATGCTAATTCAATGAAACATGACTTTTTTGTTACTCAAGAAGGCAATTTCCAATTTGCACCAAACTTCACACGTTTGATAAGAGTTCTGTCCTGAACACACATCCATGCTCATATTCAGCAATAGTCATAACGCCACCTATTGGCAACAGAAACTGACATGGTTAACACAGTAATGCAGTACTAACCACATAATTATTGTGTACTAAGCATGCTAGAAACAGACTAAACATGCTAGCAACACTTAGCTGAGTCATGAAGCATGCTATTATCACCATTATACAAAACATTTTGTTACTAACTTTGACATACTCTTACTATATATACCTCCTTAAATGTACATTTCCCAACCATGCTCTGTCTTCCTAAAGCCACCGAGTGTTGATGGCACGGGTGCGAGGGCCCTTTCATCGCTGCTTGCAGCTTTAATTAGGGCCCGAGCACCGATGGTGTGAGGACCCTCTTGGAATTGCTCTGTTTATTATTATTATTATTAGGGCCCGAGCACCGATGGTGTGAGGACCCTCTTGGAATTGCTCTGTTTATTAGGGCCCGAGCACCGATGGTGTGAGGACCCTCTTGGAATTGCTCTGTTTATTATTATTATTATTATTATTATTATTATTATTCTTCTCCGCATTGAATTGCATTTTTGAGGGCCTAAACATGCGCGAAAACTCACGAAACTTTGCACACGCGTCAGAACTGGCGAAAATTTACATCTGATATAGGTTTCAGAATTGGACGGGGTAAAACGGCTCGATAGCGCCACCTATAAAAGTTCAACGGAGTGCGCCTCCCGCAACGTTCCACGTACGTGCACGAAATTCGGTACATACATGTAATGACCTAATACCTACAAAAAAGTCTCTTGGAGCATAGCCCTAAACCCAACAGGAAGTCAGCCATTTTGAACTTCCTCCCAGATTTTTGTGCAGTTTTTGACATTTTCAGGCCTCATACTTTAACGAACTCCTCCTACAGTTTTAATCTGATCATCTTCAAATTTGGTGAGTGTAATCTTAAGGCCTTTGCGACGTTAAATTGCGAAGATCTTGAGTTTTCGTCGAAGGGCGGGTCCTCGGCGGCCTGACAAATTTTGATGTTTCGCCATGAAACAGGAAGTTGCTGTAACTCAGGCATGGAATGTCCAATCTGCCCCAAACTTCATACGTTTGATAAGAGTTCTGTCCTGAACACATGACCATGCTCATATTCAGTTATAGTCATAGCGCCACCTGCTGGCAACAGGAAGTGACATGTTTAACACTGTTATGGACTCCTAATAACATATAAAAAAGTGCCAGCAAGTGCTAAACATGCTAACAACATACTAGAAGCATGCTAAAACATGCTAGCAAACTCTTAGCTAAGTGCTAAAGCATGCTATTATTGCAATTAAATAGGAATTTGCTGTAACTCAGGCATGGAATGTCCAATCTGCCCCAAACTTCACACTTTTGATAAGCGTTCTGTCCTGAACATATCTACATGAGAATATTCAGTTATAGTAATAGCGCCACCTACTGGTAACAGGAAGTGTCATGTTTAAC
The DNA here is from genome assembly GCF_964197995.2 of Scardinius erythrophthalmus. NCBI lineage: Eukaryota > Metazoa > Chordata > Actinopteri > Cypriniformes > Leuciscidae > Scardinius > Scardinius erythrophthalmus. Next base: position 33,643,955 of record NC_138223.1, read on the forward strand.
ACGTTGATGCCATTCTAGCAACATGTTAAAAATGCCATTGACTTCTAAACATGCTAGAAACATGTTAAAACATACTAGCAATACTTAGCTAAGTGCTAAAGCATGCTAATTCAATGAAACAGGATGTTGTTGTTACTCAAGAAGGCAATGTCCAATCTGCGCCAAACTTCACACTTTTAATAAACGTTCTGTCCTGAACACATGACCATGCTCATATTCAGTTATAGTCATAGCGCCACCTGCTGGCAACAGGAAGTGACATGTTTAACACTGTTATGGACTCCTAATAACATATAAAAAAGTGCCAGCAAGTGCTAAACATGCTAACAACATACTAGAAGCATGCTAAAACATGCTAGCAAACTCTTAGCTAAGTGCTAAAGCATGCTATTATTGCAATTAAATAGGAATTTGCTGTAACTCAGGCATGGAATGTCCAATCTGCCCCAAACTTCACACTTTTGATAAGCGTTCTGTCCTGAACATATCTACATGAGAATATTCAGTTATAGTAATAGCGCCACCTACTGGTAACAGGAAGTGTCATGTTTAACACGTTGATGCCATTCTAGCAACATGTTAAAAATGCCATTGACTTCTAAACATGCTAGAAACATGTTAAAACATACTAGCAATACTTAGCTAAGTGCTAAAGCATGCTAATTCAATGAAACAGGACTTTGTTGTTACTCAAGAAGGCAATGTACAATCTACCCCAAACGTCACACGTTTGATAAGAGTTATCTCTTGAACACATGTCCATGCTCATATTTAGTTATAGTCATAGCGCCACCTGCTGGCAACAGGAAGTGACGTTTAACACTGTTCTTGACTCCTAATAACATATAAAAAAATGCCAGTAGGTGCTAAACATCCTACCAACATACTATAGACATGCTAAAACATACTAGCAAACACTTAGCTAAGTGCTAAAGAATGATATTACTGCAATTAAATATGAATTTGCTGTAACTCAGGCATGGAATGTCCAATCTGCCCCAAACTTCACACTTTTGATAAGCGTTCTGTCCTGAACACATGACCATGCTTATATTCAGTTACAGTCATAGCGCCACCTGCTGGCAACAGGAAGTGACATGTTTAACACTGTTATGGACTCCTAATAACATATAAAAAAGTGCCAGCAAGTGTTAAACATGCTAACAACATACTAGAAACATGCTAAAACATGCTAGCAAACTCTTAGCCAAGTGCTAAAGCATGCTATTATTGCAATTAAATAGGAATTTGCTGTAACTCAGGCATGGAATGTCCAATCTGCCCCAAACTTCACACTTTTGATAAGAGTCATGGCCTGAACACATCTACATGAGAATGTTCAATTATAGTAATAGCGCCACCAACTGGCAACAGGAAGTGACATGTTTAACACGTTGATGCCGTTCTAGCAACATGTTAAAAATGCCATTGAGTTCTAAACATGCTAGAAACATGTTAAAACATGCTAACAATGCTTAGCTAAGTGCTAAAGCATGCTAATTCAATGAAACATGACTTTGTTGTTACTCAAGAAGGCAATGTCCAATTTGCACCAAACTTCACACGTTTGATAAGAGTTCTGTCCTGAACACACATCCAAGCTCATATTCAGTTATAGTCATAACGCCACCTACTGGCAACAGAAACTGACATGGTTAACACAGTAATGCAGTACTAACCACATAATTATTGTGTACTAAGCATGCTAGAAACACACTAAACATGCTAGCAACACTTAGCTGAGTCATGAAGCATGCTATTATCACCATTATACAAAACATTTTGTAACTGACTTTGACATACTCTTACTATATATACCTCCTTAAATGTACATTTCCCAACCATGCTCTGTCTTCCTAAAGCCACCGAGTGTTGATGGCACGGGTGCGAGGGCCCTTTCATCGCTGCTTGCAGCTTTAATTATTATTATTATTATTATTCTTCTTCTTCTTCTTCTCCGCATTGAATTGCATTTTTGAGGGCCTAAACATGCTCGAAAACTCACGAAACTTTGCACACGCGTCAGAACTGGCGAAAATTTACATCTGATATAGGTTTCAGAATTGGACGGGGCAAAACGGCTCGATAGCGCCACCTATAAAAGTTCAACGGAGTGCGCCTCCCGCAACGTTCCACGTACGTGCACGAAATTCGGTACATACATGTAATGACCTAATACCTACAAAAAAGTCTCTTGGAGCATAGCCCTAAACACAACAGGAAGTCAGCCATTTTGAACTTCCTCTCAGATTTTTGTGCAGTTTTTGCTATTTTCAGGCCTCGTACTTTAACGAACTCCTCCTACAGTTTTAATCTGATCATCTTCAAATTTGGTGAGTGTAATCTTAAGGCCTTTGCGACGTTAAATTGCGAAGATCTTGAGTTTTCGTCAAAGGGCGGGTCCTCGGTGACCTGACAAATTTCGATGTTTCGCCATGAAACAGGAAGTTGCTGTAACTCAGGCATGGAATGTCCAATCTGCCCCAAACTTCACACTTTTGATAAGCGTTCTGTCCTGAACACATGACCATGCTCATATTCAGTTACAGTCATAGCGCCACCTGCTGGCAACAGGAAGTGACATGTTTAACACTGTTATGGACTCCTAATAACATATAAAAAAGTGCCAGCAAGTGCTAAACATGCTAACAACATACTAGAAGCATGCTAAAACATGCTAGCAAACTCTTAGCTAAGTGCTAAAGCATGCTATTATTGCAATTAAATAGGAATTTGCTGTAACTCAGGCATGGAATGTCCAATCTGCCCCAAACTTCACACTTTTGATAAGCGTTCTGTCCTGAACACATCTACATGAGAACATTCAGTTATAGTAATAGCGCCACCTACTGGTAACAGGAAGTGTCATGTTTAACACGTTGATGCCATTCTAGCAACATGTTAAAAATGCCATTGAGGTCTAAACATGCTAGAAACATGTTAAAACATGCTAGCTAATGTTAAAACATGCTAGCAATACTTAGCTAAGTGGTAAAGCATGCTAATTCAATGAAACAGGATGTTGTTGTTACTCAAGAAGGCAATGTCCAATCTGCCCCAAACTTCACACTTTTGATAAGCGTTCTGTCCTGAACACATGACCATGCTCATATTCAGTTACAGTCATAGCGCCACCTGCTGGCAACAGGAAGTGACATGTTTAACACTGTTATGGACTCCTAATAACATATAAAAAAGTGCCAGCAAGTGTTAAACATGCTAACAACATACTAGAAAAATGCTAAAACATGCTAGCAAACTCTTAGCTAAGTGCTAAAGCATGCTATTATTGCAATTAAATAGGAATTTGCTGTAACTCAGACATGGAATGTCCAATCTGCCCCAAACTTCACACTTTTGATAAGAGTCATGGCCTGAATACATCTACATGAGAATGTTCATTTATAGTAATAGCGCCACCTACTGGCAACAGGAAGTGACATGTTTAACACATTGATGCCGTTCTAGCAACATGTTAAAAATGCCATTGAGTTCTAAACATGCTAGAAACATGTTAAAACATGCTAACAATGCTTAGCTAAGTGCTAAAGAATGCTAATTCAATGAAACATGACTTTTTTGTTACTCAAGAAGGCAATTTCCAATTTGCACCAAACTTCACACGTTTGATAAGAGTTCTGTCCTGAACACACATCCATGCTCATATTCAGCTATAGTCATAACGCCACCTACTGGCAACAGAAACTGACATGGTTAACACAGTAATGCAGTACTAACCACATAATTATTGTGTACTAAGCATGCTAGAAACAGACTAAACATGCTAGCAACACTTAGCTGAGTCATGAAGCATGCTATTATCACCATTATACAAAACATTTTGTAACTGACTTTGACATACTCTTACTATATATACCTCCTTAAATGTACATTTCCCAACCATGCTCTGTCTTCCTAAAGCCACAAAGTGTTGATGGCACGGGTGCGAGGGCCCTTTCATCGCTGCTTGCAGCTTTAATTAGGGCCCGAGCACCGATGGTGTGAGGACCCTCTTGGAATTGCTCTGTTTATTATTATTATTATTATTATTATTATTATTCTTCTTCTCCGCATTGAATTGCATTTTTGAGGGCCTAAACATGCGCGAAAACTCACGAAACTTTGCACACGCGTCAGAACTGGCGAAAATTTACATCTGATATAGGTTTCAGAATTGGACGGGGCAAAACGGCTCGATAGCGCCACCTATAAAAGTTCAACGGAGTGCGCCTCCCGCAACGTTCCACGTACGTGCACGAAATTCGGTACATACATGTAATGACCTAATACCTACAAAAAAGTCTCTTGGAGCATAGCCCTAAACCCAACAGGAAGTCAGCCATTTTGAACTTCCTCCCAGATTTTTGTGCAGTTTTTGACATTTTCAGGCCTCATACTTTAACGAACTCCTCCTACAGTTTTAATCTGATCATCTTCAAATTTGGTGAGTGTAATCTTAAGGCCTTTGCGACGTTAAATTGCGAAGATCTTGAGTTTTCGTCGAAGGGCGGGTCCTCGGCGGCCTGACAAATTTTGATGTTTCGCCATGAAACAGGAAGTTGCTGTAACTCAGGCATGGAATGTCCAATCTGCCCCAAACTTCATACGTTTGATAAGAGTTCTGTCCTGAACACATGACCATGCTCATATTCAGTTATAGTCATAGCGCCACCTGCTGGCAACAGAAAGTGACATGTTTAACACTGTTATGGACTCCTAATAACATATAAAAAAGTGCCAGCAAGTGCTAAACATGCTAACAACATACTAGAAGCATGCTAAAACATGCTAGCAAACTCTTAGCTAAGTGCTAAAGCATGCTATTATTGCAATTAAATAGGAATTTGCTGTAACTCAGGCATGGAATGTCCAATCTGCCCCAAACTTCACACTTTTGATAAGCGTTCTGTCCTGAACATATCTACATGAGAATATTCAGTTATAGTAATAGCGCCACCTACTGGTAACAGGAAGTGTCATGTTTAACACGTTGATGCCATTCTAGCAACATGTTAAAAATGCCATTGACTTCTAAACATGCTAGAAACATGTTAAAACATACTAGCAATACTTAGCTAAGTGCTAAAGCATGCTAATTCAATGAAACAGGATGTTGTTGTTACTCAAGAAGGCAATGTCCAATCTGCGCCAAACTTCACACTTTTAATAAACGTTCTGTCCTGAACACATGACCATGCTCATATTCAGTTATAGTCATAGCGCCACCTGCTGGCAACAGGAAGTGACATGTTTAACACTGTTATGGACTCCTAATAACATATAAAAAAGTGCCAGCAAGTGCTAAACATGCTAACAACATACTAGAAGCATGCTAAAACATGCTAGCAAACTCTTAGCTAAGTGCTAAAGCATGCTATTATTGCAATTAAATAGGAATTTGCTGTAACTCAGGCATGGAATGTCCAATCTGCCCCAAACTTCACACTTTTGATAAGCGTTCTGTCCTGAACATATCTACATGAGAATATTCAGTTATAGTAATAGCGCCACCTACTGGTAACAGGAAGTGTCATGTTTAACACGTTGATGCCATTCTAGCAACATGTTAAAAATGCCATTGACTTCTAAACATGCTAGAAACATGTTAAAACATACTAGCAATACTTAGCTAAGTGCTAAAGCATGCTAATTCAATGAAACAGGATGTTGTTGTTACTCAAGAAGGCAATGTCCAATCTGCGCCAAACTTCACACTTTTAATAAACGTTCTGTCCTGAACACATGACCATGCTCATATTCAGTTATAGTCATAGCGCCACCTGCTGGCAACAGGAAGTGACATGTTTAACACTGTTATGGACTCCTAATAACATATAAAAAAGTGCCAGCAAGTGCTAAACATGCTAACAACATACTAGAAGCATGCTAAAACATGCTAGCAAACTCTTAGCTAAGTGCTAAAGCATGCTATTATTGCAATTAAATAGGAATTTGCTGTAACTCAGGCATGGAATGTCCAATCTGCCCCAAACTTCACACTTTTGATAAGCGTTCTGTCCTGAACATATCTACATGAGAATATTCAGTTATAGTAATAGCGCCACCTGCTGGCAACAGGAAGTGACGTTTAACACTGTTCTTGACTCCTAATAACATATAAAAAAATGCCAGTAGGTGCTAAACATCCTACCAACATACTATAGACATGCTAAAACATACTAGCAAACACTTAGCTAAGTGCTAAAGAATGATATTACTGCAATTAAATATGAATTTGCTGTAACTCAGGCATGGAATGTCCAATCTGCCCCAAACTTCACACTTTTGATAAGCGTTCTGTCCTGAACACATGACCATGCTTATATTCAGTTACAGTCATAGCGCCACCTGCTGGCAACAGGAAGTGACATGTTTAACACTGTTATGGACTCCTAATAACATATAAAAGAGTGCCAGCAAGTGTTAAACATGCTAACAACATACTAGAAACATGCTAAAACATGCTAGCAAACTCTTAGCCAAGTGCTAAAGCATGCTATTATTGCAATTAAATAGGAATTTGCTGTAACTCAGGCATGGAATGTCCAATCTGCCCCAAACTTCACACTTTTGATAAGAGTCATGGCCTGAACACATCTACATGAGAATGTTCAATTATAGTAATAGCGCCACCAACTGGCAACAGGAAGTGACATGTTTAACACGTTGATGCCGTTCTAGCAACATGTTAAAAATGCCATTGAGTTCTAAACATGCTAGAAACATGTTAAAACATGCTAACAATGCTTAGCTAAGTGCTAAAGCATGCTAATTCAATGAAACATGACTTTGTTGTTACTCAAGAAGGCAATGTCCAATTTGCACCAAACTTCACACGTTTGATAAGAGTTCTGTCCTGAACACACATCCAAGCTCATATTCAGTTATAGTCATAACGCCACCTACTGGCAACAGAAACTGACATGGTTAACACAGTAATGCAGTACTAACCACATAATTATTGTGTACTAAGCATGCTAGAAACACACTAAACATGCTAGCAACACTTAGCTGAGTCATGAAGCATGCTATTATCACCATTATACAAAACATTTTGTAACTGACTTTGACATACTCTTACTATATATACCTCCTTAAATGTACATTTCCCAACCATGCTCTGTCTTCCTAAAGCCACCGAGTGTTGATGGCACGGGTGCGAGGGCCCTTTCATCGCTGCTTGCAGCTTTAATTATTATTATTATTCTTCTTCTCCGCATTGAATTGCATTTTTGAGGGCCTAAACATGCGCGAAAACTCACGAAACTTTGCACATGCGTCAGAACTGGCGAAAATTTACATCTGATATAGGTTTCAGAATTGGACGGGGCAAAACGGCTCGATAGCGCCACCTATAAAAGTTCAACGGAGTGCGCCTCCCGCAACGTTCCACGTACGTGCACGAAATTCGGTACATACGTGTAATGACCTAATACCTACAAAAAAGTCTCTTGGAGCATAGCCCTAAACCCAACAGGAAGTCAGCCATTTTGAACTTCCTCTCAGATTTTTGTGCAGTTTTTGCCATTTTCAGGCCTCGTACTTTAACGAACTCCTCCTACAGTTTTAATCTGATCATCTTCAAATTTGGTGAGTGTAATCTTAAGGCCTTTGCGACGTTAAATTGCGAAGATCTTGAGTTTTCGTCAAAGGGCGGGTCCTCGGCGGCCTGACAAATTTCGATGTTTCGCCATGAAACAGGAAGTTGCTGTAACTCAGGCATGGAATGTCCAATCTGCCCCAAACTTCACACTTTTGATAAGCATTCTGTCCTGAACACATGACCATGCTCATATTCAGTTACAGTCATAGCGCCACCTGCTGGCAACAGGAAGTGACATGTTTAACACTGTTATGGACTCCTAATAACATATAAAAAAGTGCCAGCAAGTGCTAAACATGCTAACAACATACTAGAAGCATGCTAAAACATGCTAGCAAACTCTTAGCTAAGTGCTAAAGCATGCTATTATTGCAATTAAATAGGAATTTGCTGTAACCCAGGCATGGAATGTCCAATCTGCCCCAAACTTCACACGTTTGATAAGAATCATGGCCTGAACACATGTCTATGCTCAAATTCAGTTATAGTAATAGCGCCACCTACTGGTAACAGGAAGTGTCATGTTTAACACGTTGATGCCATTCTAGCAACATGTTAAAAATGCCATTGAGTTCTAAACATGTTAGAAACATATTAAAACATGCTAGCAATACTTAGCTAAGTGCTAAAGCATGCTAATTCAATGAAACAGGACTTTGTTGTTACTCAAGAAGGCAATGTACAATCTACCCCAAACTTCACACGTTTGATAAGAGTTATCTCTTGAACACATGTCCATGCTCATATTTAGTTATAGTCATAGCGCCACCTGCTGGCAACAGGAAGGGATGTTTAACACTGTTCTTGACTCCTAATAACATATAAAAAAATGCCAGTAGGTGCTAAACATCCTACCAACATACTAGAGACATGCTAAAACATACTAGCAAACACTTAGCTAAGTGCTAAAGAATGATATTACTGCAATTAAATATGAATTTGCTGTAACTCAGGCATGGAATGTCCAATCTTCCCCAAACTTCACACTTTTGATAAGCGTTCTGTCCTGAACACATGACCATGCTTATATTCAGTTACAGACATAGCGCCACCTGCTGGCAACAGGAAGTGACATGTTTAACACTGTTATGGACTCCTAATAACATATAAAAAAGTGCCAGCAAGTTTTAAACATGCTAACAACATATTATAAACATGCTAAAACATGCTAGCAAACTCTTAGCTAAGTGCTAAAGCATGCTATTATTGCAATTAAATAGGAATTTGCTGTAACTCAGGCATGGAATGTCCAATCTGCCCCAAACTTCACACTTTTGATAAGAGTCATGGCCTGAATACATCTACATGAGAATGTTCATTTATAGTAATAGCGCCACCTACTGGCAACAGGAAGTGACATGTTTAACACGTTGATGCCGTTCTAGCAACATGTTAAAAATGCCATTGAGTTCTAAACATGCTAGAAACATGTTAAAACATGCTAACAATGCTTAGCTAAGTGCTAAAGAATGCTAATTCAATGAAACATGACTTTTTTGTTACTCAAGAAGGCAATTTCCAATTTGCACCAAACTTCACACGTTTGATAAGAGTTCTGTCCTGAACACACATCCATGCTCATATTCAGCAATAGTCATAACGCCACCTACTGGCAACAGAAACTGACATGGTTAACACAGTAATGAAGTACTAACCACATAATTATTGTGTACTAAGCATGCTAGAAACAGACTAAACATGTTAGCAACACTTAGCTGAGTCATGAAGCATGCTATTATCACCATTATACAAAACATTTTGTTACTAACTTTGACATACTCTTACTATATATACCTCCTTAAATGTACATTTCCCAACCATGCTCTGTCTTCCTAAAGCCACCGAGTGTTGATGGCACGGGTGCGAGGGCCCTTTCATCGCTGCTTGCAGCTTTAATTATTAGGGCCCGAGCACCGATGGTGTGAGGACCCTCTTGGAATTGCTCTGTTTATTATTATTATTATTATTATTATTATTATTCTTCTTCTCCGCATTGAATTGCATTTTTGAGGGCCTAAACATGCGCGAAAACTCACGAAACTTTGCACACGCGTCAGAACTGGCGAAAATTTACATCTGATATAGGTTTCAGAATTGGACGGGGCAAAACGGCTCGATAGCGCCACCTATAAAAGTTCAACGGAGTGCGCCTCCCGCAACGTTCCACGTACGTGCACGAAATTCGGTACATACATGTAATGACCTAATACCTACAAAAAAGTCTCTTGGAGCATAGCCCTAAACCCAACAGGAAGTCAGCCATTTTGAACTTCCTCCCAGATTTTTGTGCAGTTTTTGACATTTTCAGGCCTCATACTTTAACGAACTCCTCCTACAGTTTTAATCTGATCATCTTCAAATTTGGTGAGTGTAATCTTAAGGCCTTTGCGACGTTAAATTGCGAAGATCTTGAGTTTTCGTCGAAGGGCGGGTCCTCGGCGGCCTGACAAATTTTGATGTTTCGCCATGAAACAGGAAGTTGCTGTAACTCAGGCATGGAATGTCCAATCTGCCCCAAACTTCATACGTTTGATAAGAGTTCTGTCCTGAACACATGACCATGCTCATATTCAGTTATAGTCATAGCGCCACCTGCTGGCAACAGGAAGTGACATGTTTAACACTGTTATGGACTCCTAATAACATATAAAAAAGTGCCAGCAAGTGCTAAACATGCTAACAACATACTAGAAGCATGCTAAAACATGCTAGCAAACTCTTAGCTAAGTGCTAAAGCATGCTATTATTGCAATTAAATAGGAATTTGCTGTAACTCAGGCATGGAATGTCCAATCTGCCCCAAACTTCACACTTTTGATAAGCGTTCTGTCCTGAACATATCTACATGAGAATATTCAGTTATAGTAATAGCGCCACCTACTGGTAACAGGAAGTGTCATGTTTAACACGTTGATGCCATTCTAGCAACATGTTAAAAATGCCATTGACTTCTAAACATGCTAGAAACATGTTAAAACATACTAGCAATACTTAGCTAAGTGCTAAAGCATGCTAATTCAATGAAACAGGATGTTGTTGTTACTCAAGAAGGCAATGTCCAATCTGCGCCAAACTTCACACTTTTAATAAACGTTCTGTCCTGAACACATGACCATGCTCATATTCAGTTATAGTCATAGCGCCACCTGCTGGCAACAGGAAGTGACATGTTTAACACTGTTATGGACTCCTAATAACATATAAAAAAGTGCCAGCAAGTGCTAAACATGCTAACAACATACTAGAAGCATGCTAAAACATGCTAGCAAACTCTTAGCTAAGTGCTAAAGCATGCTATTATTGCAATTAAATAGGAATTTGCTGTAACTCAGGCATGGAATGTCCAATCTGCCCCAAACTTCACACTTTTGATAAGCGTTCTGTCCTGAACATATCTACATGAGAATATTCAGTTATAGTAATAGCGCCACCTACTGGTAACAGGAAGTGTCATGTTTAACACGTTGATGCCATTCTAGCAACATGTTAAAAATGCCATTGACTTCTAAACATGCTAGAAACATGTTAAAACATACTAGCAATACTTAGCTAAGTGCTAAAGCATGCTAATTCAATGAAACAGGACTTTGTTGTTACTCAAGAAGGCAATGTACAATCTACCCCAAACGTCACACGTTTGATAAGAGTTATCTCTTGAACACATGTCCATGCTCATATTTAGTTATAGTCATAGCGCCACCTGCTGGCAACAGGAAGTGACGTTTAACACTGTTCTTGACTCCTAATAACATATAAAAAAATGCCAGTAGGTGCTAAACATCCTACCAACATACTATAGACATGCTAAAACATACTAGCAAACACTTAGCTAAGTGCTAAAGAATGATATTACTGCAATTAAATATGAATTTGCTGTAACTCAGGCATGGAATGTCCAATCTGCCCCAAACTTCACACTTTTGATAAGCGTTCTGTCCTGAACACATGACCATGCTTATATTCAGTTACAGTCATAGCGCCACCTGCTGGCAACAGGAAGTGACATGTTTAACACTGTTATGGACTCCTAATAACATATAAAAAAGTGCCAGCAAGTGTTAAACATGCTAACAACATACTAGAAACATGCTAAAACATGCTAGCAAACTCTTAGCCAAGTGCTAAAGCATGCTATTATTGCAATTAAATAGGAATTTGCTGTAACTCAGGCATGGAATGTCCAATCTGCCCCAAACTTCACACTTTTGATAAGAGTCATGGCCTGAACACATCTACATGAGAATGTTCAATTATAGTAATAGCGCCACCAACTGGCAACAGGAAGTGACATGTTTAACACGTTGATGCCGTTCTAGCAACATGTTAAAAATGCCATTGAGTTCTAAACATGCTAGAAACATGTTAAAACATGCTAACAATGCTTAGCTAAGTGCTAAAGCATGCTAATTCAATGAAACATGACTTTGTTGTTACTCAAGAAGGCAATGTCCAATTTGCACCAAACTTCACACGTTTGATAAGAGTTCTGTCCTGAACACACATCCAAGCTCATATTCAGTTATAGTCATAACGCCACCTACTGGCAACAGAAACTGACATGGTTAACACAGTAATGCAGTACTAACCACATAATTATTGTGTACTAAGCATGCTAGAAACACACTAAACATGCTAGCAACACTTAGCTGAGTCATGAAGCATGCTATTATCACCATTATACAAAACATTTTGTAACTGACTTTGACATACTCTTACTATATATACCTCCTTAAATGTACATTTCCCAACCATGCTCTGTCTTCCTAAAGCCACCGAGTGTTGATGGCACGGGTGCGAGGGCCCTTTCATCGCTGCTTGCAGCTTTAATTATTATTATTATTCTTCTTCTTCTTCTTCTCCGCATTTAATTGCATTTTTGAGGGCCTAAACATGCTCGAAAACTCACGAAACTTTGCACACGCGTCAGAACTGGCGAAAATTTACATCTGATATAGGTTTCAGAATTGGACGGGGCAAAATGGCTCGATAGCGCCACCTATAAAAGTTCAACGGAGTGCGCCTCCCGCAACGTTCCACGTACGTGCACGAAATTCGGTACATACATGTAATGACCTAATACCCACAAAAAAGTCTCTTGGAGCATAGCCCTAAACACAACAGGAAGTCAGCCATTTTGAACTTCCTCTCAGATTTTTGTGCAGTTTTTGCCATTTTCAGGCCTCGTACTTTAACGAACTCCTCCTACAGTTTTAATCTGATCATCTTCAAATTTGGTGAGTGTAATCTTAAGGCCTTTGCGACGTTAAATTGCGAAGATCTTGAGTTTTCGTCAAAGGGCGGGTCCTCGGCGGCCTGACAAATTTCGATGTTTCGCCATGAAACAGGAAGTTGCTGTAACTCAGGCATGGAATGTCCAATCTGCCCCAAACTTCACACTTTTGATAAGCGTTCTGTCCTGAACACATGACCATGCTCATATTCAGTTACAGTCATAGCGCCACCTGCTGGCAACAGGAAGTGACATGTTTAACACTGTTATGGACTCCTAATAACATATAAAAAAGTGCCAGCAAGTGCTAAACATGCTAACAACATAATAGAAGCATGCTAAAACATGCTAGCAAACTCTTAGCTAAGTGCTAAAGCATGCTATGATTGCAATTAAATAGGAATTTGCTGTAACTCAGGCATGGAATGTCCAATCTGCCCCAAACTTCACACTTTTGATAAGCGTTCTGTCCTGAACACATCTACATGAGAAAATTCAGTTATAGTAATAGCGCCACCTACTGGCAACAGGAAGTGTCATGTTTAACACGTTGATGCCATTCTAGCAACATGTTAAAAATGCCATTGACTTCTAAACATGCTAGAAACATGTTAAAACATGCTAGCAATACTTAGCTAAGTGCTAAAGCATGCTAATTCAATGAAACAGGATGTTGTTGTTACTCAAGAAGGCAATGTCCAATCTGCGCCAAACTTCACACGTTTGATAAGAGTTATCTCTTGAACACATGTCCATGCTCATATTTAGTTATAGTCATAGCGCCACCTGCTGGCAACAGGAAGTGACGTTTAACACTGTTATGGACTCCTAATAACATATAAAAAAGTGCCAGCAAGTGTTAAACATGCTAACAACATACTAGAAACATGCTAAAACATGCTAGCAAACACTTAGCTAAGTGCTAAAGCATGCTATTGCTGCAATTAAATAGGAATTTGCTGTAACACAGGCATGGAATGTCCAATCTGCCTCAAACTTCACACGTTTGATAAGAGTCATGGCCTGAACACATCTACATGAGAATATTCAGTTATAGTAATAGCGCCACCTGCTGTCAACAGGAAGTGACATGTTTAACACTGTTGTGGTCTCCTAATAACATATAAAAAAGAGCCAGCAAGTGCTAAACAGGTTAGCAACATACTAGAAACATGCTAGCAAACACTTAGCTAAGTGCTAAAGCATGCTATCACTGCAATTAAATAGGAATTTGCTGTAACCCAGGCATGGAATGTCCAATCTGCCCCAAACTTCACACGTTTGATAAGAATCATGGCCTGAACACATGTCTATGCTCAAATTCAGTTATAGTAATAGCACCACCTACTGGCAACAGGAAGTGACATGTTTAACACGTTGATGCCGTTCTAGCAACATGTTAAAAATGCCATTGACTTCTAAACATGCTAGAAACATGTTAAAACATGCTAGCAATACTTAGCTAAGTGCTAAAGCATGCTAATTCAATGAAACAGGACTTTGTTGTTACTCAAGAAGGCAATGTACAATCTACCCCAAACTTCACACGTTTGATAAGAGTTATCTCTTGAACACATGTCCATGCTCATATTTAGTTATAGTCATAGCGCCACCTGCTGGCAACAGGAAGTGACGTTTAACACTGTTCTTGACTCCTAATAACATATAAAAAAAAATGCCAGTAGGTGCTAAACATCCTTCCAACATACTAGAGACATGCTAAAACATACTAGCAAACACTTAGCTAAGTGCTAAAGAATGATATTACTGCAATTAAATATGAAGTTGCTGTAACTCAGGCATGGAATGTCCAATCTGCCCCAAACTTCACACTTTTGATAAGCGTTCTGTCCTGAACACATGACCATGCTTATATTCAGTTACAGTCATAGCGCCACCTGCTGGCAACAGGAAGTGACATGTTTAACACTGTTATGGACTCCTAATAAAATATAAAAAAGTGCCAGCAAGTGTTAAACATGCTAACAACATACTAGAAACATGCTAAAACATGCTAGCAAACTCTTAGCTAAGTGCTAAAGCATGCTATTATTGCAATTAAATAGGAATGTGCTGTAACTCAGGCATGGAATGTCCAATCTGCCCCAAACTTCACACTTTTGATAAGAGTCATGGCCTGAATACATCTACATGAGAATGTTCATTTATAGTAATAGCGCCACCTACTGGCAACAGGAAGTGACATGTTTAACACGTTGATGCCGTTCTAGCAACATGTTAAAAATGCCATTGACTTCTAAACATGCTAGAAACATGCTAAAACATGCTAACAATGCTTAGCTAAGTGCTAAAGAATGCTAATTCAATGAAACATGACTTTTTTGTTACTCAAGAAGGCAATTTCCAATTTGCACCAAACTTCACACGTTTAATAAGAGTTCTGTCCTGAACACACATCCATGCTCATATTCAGCTATAGTCATAACGCCACCTACTGGCAACAGAAACTGACATGGTTAACACAGTAATGCAGTACTAACCACATAATTATTGTGTACTAAGCATGCTAGAAACAGACTAAACATGCTAGCAACACTTAGCTGAGTCATGAAGCATGCTATTATCACCATTATACAAAACATTTTGTTACTAACTTTGACATACTCTTACTATATATACCTCCTTAAATGTACATTTCCCAACCATGCTCTGTCTTCCTAAAGCCACCGAGTGTTGATGGCACGGGTGCGAGGGCCCTTTCATCGCTGCTTGCAGCTTTAATTAGGGCCCGAGCACCGATGGTGTGAGGACCCTCTTGGAATTGCTCTGTTTATTATTAGGGCCCGAGCACCGATGGTGTGAGGACCCTCTTGGAATTGCTCTGTTTATTATTATTATTAGGGCCCGAGCACCGATGGTGTGAGGACCCTCTTGGAATTGCTCTGTTTATTATTATTATTATTATTATTATTATTATTCTTCTTCTCCGCATTGAATTGCATTTTTGAGGGCCTAAACATATGCGAAAACTCACGAAACTTTGCACACGCGTCAGAACTGGCGAAAATTTACATCTGATATAGGTTTCAGAATTGGACGGGGCAAAACGGCTCGATAGCGCCACCTATAAAAGTTCAACGGAGTGCGCCTCCCGCAACGTTCCACGTACGTGCACGAAATTCGGTACATACATGTAATGACCTAATACCTACAAAAAAGTCTCTTGGAGCATAGCCCTAAACCCAACAGGAAGTCAGCCATTTTGAACTTCCTCCCAGATTTTTGTGCAGTTTTTGACATTTTCAGGCCTCGTACTTTAACGAACTCCTCCTACAGTTTTAATCTGATCATCTTCAAATTTGGTGAGTGTAATCTTAAGGCCTTTGCGACGTTAAATTGCGAAGATCTTGAGTTTTCGTCGAAGGGCGGGTCCTCGGCGGCCTGACAAATTTTGATGTTTCGCCATGAAACAGGAAGTTGCTGTAACTCAGGCATGGAATGTCCAATCTGCCCCAAACTTCATACGTTTGATAAGAGTTCTGTCCTGAACACATGACCATGCTCATATTCAGTTATAGTCATAGCGCCACCTGCTGGCAACAGGAAGTGACATGTTTAACACTGTTATGGACTCCTAATAACATATAAAAAAGTGCCAGCAAGTGCTAAACATGCTAACAACATACTAGAAGCATGCTAAAACATGCTAGCAAACTCTTAGCTAAGTGCTAAAGCATGCTATTATTGCAATTAAATAGGAATTTGCTGTAACTCAGGCATGGAATGTCCAATCTGCCCCAAACTTCACACTTTTGATAAGCGTTCTGTCCTGAACATATCTACATGAGAATATTCAGTTATAGTAATAGCGCCACCTACTGGTAACAGGAAGTGTCATGTTTAACACGTTGATGCCATTCTAGCAACATGTTAAAAATGCCATTGACTTCTAAACATGCTAGAAACATGTTAAAACATACTAGCAATACTTAGCTAAGTGCTAAAGCATGCTAATTCAATGAAACAGGATGTTGTTGTTACTCAAGAAGGCAATGTCCAATCTGCGCCAAACTTCACACTTTTAATAATCGTTCTGTCCTGAACACATGACCATGCTCATATTCAGTTATAGTCATAGCGCCACCTGCTGGCAACAGGAAGTGACATGTTTAACACTGTTATGGACTCCTAATAACATATAAAAAAGTGCCAGCAAGTGCTAAACATGCTAACAACATACTAGAAACATGTTAAAACATACTAGCAATACTTAGCTAAGTGCTAAAGCATGCTAATTCAATGAAACAGGACTTTGTTGTTACTCAAGAAGGCAATGTACAATCTACCCCAAACGTCACACGTTTGATAAGAGTTATCTCTTGAACACATGTCCATGCTCATATTTAGTTATAGTCATAGCGCCACCTGCTGGCAACAGGAAGTGACGTTTAACACTGTTCTTGACTCCTAATAACATATAAAAAAATGCCAGTAGGTGCTAAACATCCTAACAACATACTATAGACATGCTAAAACATACTAGCAAACACTTAGCTAAGTGCTAAAGAATGATATTACTGCAATTAAATATGAATTTGCTGTAACTCAGGCATGGAATGTCCAATCTGCCCCAAACTTCACACTTTTGATAAGCGTTCTGTCCGGAACACATGACCATGCTTATATTCAGTTACAGTCATAGCGCCACCTGCTGGCAACAGGAAGTGACATGTTTAACACTGTTATGGACTCCTAATAACATATAAAAAAGTGCCAGCAAGTGTTAAACATGCTAACAACATACTAGAAACATGCTAAAACATGCTAGCAAACTCTTAGCCAAGTGCTAAAGCATGCTATTATTGCAATTAAATAGGAATTTGCTGTAACTCAGGCATGGAATGTCCAATCTGCCCCAAACTTCACACTTTTGATAAGAGTCATGGCCTGAACACATCTACATGAGAATGTTCAATTATAGTAATAGCGCCACCAACTGGCAACAGGAAGTGACATGTTTAACACGTTGATGCCGTTCTAGCAACATGTTAAAAATGCCATTGAGTTCTAAACATGCTAGAAACATGTTAAAACATGCTAACAATGCTTAGCTAAGTGCTAAAGCATGCTAATTCAATGAAACATGACTTTGTTGTTACTCAAGAAGGCAATGTCCAATTTGCACCAAACTTCACACGTTTGATAAGAGTTCTGTCCTGAACACACATCCAAGCTCATATTCAGTTATAGTCATAACGCCACCTACTGGCAACAGAAACTGACATGGTTAACACAGTAATGCAGTACTAACCACATAATTATTGTGTACTAAGCATGCTAGAAACACACTAAACATGCTAGCAACACTTAGCTGAGTCATGAAGCATGCTATTATCACCATTATACAAAACATTTTGTAACTGACTTTGACATACTCTTACTATATATACCTCCTTAAATGTACATTTCCCAACCATGCTCTGTCTTCCTAAAGCCACCAAGTGTTGATGGCACGGGTGCGAGGGCCCTTTCATCGCTGCTTGCAGCTTTAATTATTATTATTATTCTTCTCCGCATTTAATTGCATTTTTGAGGGCCTAAACATGCTCGAAAACTCACGAAACTTTGCACACGCGTCAGAACTGGCGAAAATTTACATCTGATATAGGTTTCAGAATTGGGCGGGGCAAAATGGCTCGATAGCGCCACCTATAAAAGTTCAACGGAGTGCGCCTCCCGCTGTGTTCCACGTACGTGTACGAAATTCGGTACATATGTGAAAGGACCTAATACCTACAAAAAAGTCTCTTGGAGCATAGCTCTAAACACAACAGGAAGTCAGCCATTTTCAACTTCCTCTCTGATTTTTGTGCACTTTTTGCCATTTTCAGGCCTCGTACTTTAACGAACTCCTCCTACAGTTTTAATCTGATCATCTTCAAATTTGGTGAGTGTAATCTTAAGGCCTTTGCGACGTTAAATTGCGAAGATCTTGAGTTTTCGTCGAAGGGCGGGCCCTCGGCGGCCTGACAAATTTTGATGTTTCGCCATGAAACAGGAAGTTGCTGTAACTCAGGCATGGAATGTCCAATCTTCCCCAAACTTCACACTTTTGATAAGCGTTCTGTCCTGAACACATGACCATGCTTATATTCAGTTACAGTCATAGCGCCACCTGCTGGCAACAGGAAGTGACATGTTTAACACTCTTGTGGACTCCTGATAACATATAAAAAAGTGCCAGCAAGTGCTAAACATGCTAACAACTTACTAGAAACATGCTAAAACATGCTAGCAAACACTTAGCTAAGTGCTAAAGCATGCTATTACTGCAATTAAATAGGAATTTGCTGTAACTCAGGCACGGAATGTCCGATCTGCCCCAAACTTCACACGTTTGATAAGCGTTCTGTCCTGAACACATGACCATGCTCATATTCAGTTACAGTCATAGCGCCACCTGCTGGCAACAGGAAGTGACATGTTAAACACTGTTGTGGACTCCTGATAACATATAAAAAAGTGCCAGCAAGTGCTAAACATGCTAACAACATACTAGAAACATGTTAGCAAACACTTAGCTAAGTGCTAAAGCATGCTATTGCTGCAAATAAATAGGAAGTTGCTGTAACTAAGGCATGGAATGTCCAATCTGCCCCAAACTTCACACTTTTGATAAGCGTTCTGTCCTGAACACATGACCATGCTCATATTCAGTTATAGTCATAGCGCCACCTGCTGGCAACAGGAAGTGACATGTTTAACACTCTTGTGGACTCCTGATAACATATAAAAAAGTGCCAGCAAGTGCTAAACATGCTAACAACATACTAGAAACATGCTAAAACATGCTAGCAAACACTTAGCTAAGTGCTAAAGCATGCTATTACTGCAATTAAATAGAAATTTGTTGTAACTCAGGCACAGAATGTCCAATCTGCCCCAGACTTCACACGTTTGATAAGAGTCATGGCCTGAACACATCTACATGAGAATATTCAGTTATAGTAATAGCGCCACCTACTGGTAACAGGAAGTGTCATGTTTAACACGTTGATGCCGTTCTAGCAACATGTTAAAAATGCCATTGACTTCTAAAAATGCTAGAAACATGTTAAAACATGCTAGCAATACTTAGCTAATTCAATGAAACAGGATGTTGTTGTTACTCAAGAAGGCAATGTCCAATCTGCGCCAAACTTCACACTTTTGATAAGCGTTCTGTCCTGAACACATGACCATGCTCATTCAGTTACAGTCATAGCACCGCCTGCTGGCAACAGGAAGTGACATGTTAAACACTGTTGTGGACTCCTGATAACATATAAAAAAGTGCCAGCAAGTGCTAAACACGCTAACAACATACTAGAAACATATTAGCAAACACTTAGCTAAGTGCTAAAGCATGCTATTGCTGCAATTAAATATGAATTTGCTGTAACACAGGCATGGAATGTCCAATCTGCCCCAAACTTGATATGTAACATGCAAGAAACATGCTAGCAACACCTAGCTAAGTTCTAAAGCATGCTAGAAATGCTAAAGGAAGTTGTTGTAACTTAGGCATACAATGTCCAATCTACCCCAAACTTCAAACGTTTGATAATAGTTATCTCCTGAACACAAGTCCATGCTCATATTCAGATATAGTCATAGCGCCGCCTGCTGGCAACAGGAAGTGACGTTTAACACTATTCTGGACTCCTAATAACATATAAAAAAGTGTCACCAACTGCTAAACATGTTAGCAACATACTAGAAACATGCAATCAAATACTTAGCTAAGTGTTAAAGCATCCTATTACTGCAATTAAATATGAATTTGCTGTAACTCAGGCATTCAATGTCCAATCTACCCCAAAATTAATATGTAATATGCTAGAAACATCATAAAACATGCTAGAAATGCTAAAGGAAGTTGTTGTAACTCAAGCATACAATGTCCAATCTGCCCCAAACTCCACATGTTTGATAAAAGTCCTGCACTGAACACATCTACATAGCGATATTCAGATATAGACATAGCCCCACCTACTGGCAACAGAAACTGACATGGTTAACACAGTAATGCAGTACTAACCACATAACTATTGTGTACTAAGCATGCTAAAAACATACTAAACATGCTAGCAACTACTATATATACCTCCTTAAATGCACATTTTCCAACCATGCTCTGTCTTCCTAAAGCCACCGGGTGGCGGCGGCACGGGTGCGAGGGCCCTTTCATCGCTGCTTGCAGCTTTAATTATTATTATTATTATTATTCTTCTCCGCATTTAATTGCATTTTTGAGGGCCTAAACATGCTCGAAAACTCACGAAACTTTGCACACGCGTCAGAACTGGCGAAAATTTACATCTGATATAGGTTTCAGAATTGGGCGGGGCAAAATGGCTCGATAGCGCCACCTATAAAAGTTCAACGGAGTGCGCCTCCCGCTGTGTTCCACGTACGTGTACGAAATTCGGTACATATGTGAAAGGACCTAATACCTACAAAAAAGTCTCTTGGAGCATAGCTCTAAACACAACAGGAAGTCAGCCATTTTCAACTTCCTCTCTGATTTTTGTGCACTTTTTGCCATTTTCAGGCCTCGTACTTTAACGAACTCCTCCTACAGTTTTAATCTGATCATCTTCAAATTTGGTGAGTGTAATCTTAAGGCCTTTGCGACGTTAAATTGCGAAGATCTTGAGTTTTCGTCGAAGGGCGGGCCCTCGGCGGCCTGACAAATTTTGATGTTTCGCCATGAAACAGGAAGTTGCTGTAACTCAGGCATGGAATGTCCAATCTTCCCCAAACTTCACACTTTTGATAAGCGTTCTGTCCTGAACACATGACCATGCTTATATTCAGTTACAGTCATAGCGCCACCTGCTGGCAACAGGAAGTGACATGTTTAACACTCTTGTGGACTCCTGATAACATATAAAAAAGTGCCAGCAAGTGCTAAACATGCTAACAACTTACTAGAAACATGCTAAAACATGCTAGCAAACACTTAGCTAAGTGCTAAAGCATGCTATTACTGCAATTAAATAGGAATTTGCTGTAACTCAGGCACGGAATGTCCGATCTGCCCCAAACTTCACACGTTTGATAAGCGTTCTGTCCTGAACACATGACCATGCTCATATTCAGTTACAGTCATAGCGCCACCTGCTGGCAACAGGAAGTGACATGTTAAACACTGTTGTGGACTCCTGATAACATATAAAAAAGTGCCAGCAAGTGCTAAACATGCTAACAACATACTAGAAACATGTTAGCAAACACTTAGCTAAGTGCTAAAGCATGCTATTGCTGCAAATAAATAGGAAGTTGCTGTAACTAAGGCATGGAATGTCCAATCTGCCCCAAACTTCACACTTTTGATAAGCGTTCTGTCCTGAACACATGACCATGCTCATATTCAGTTATAGTCATAGCGCCACCTGCTGGCAACAGGAAGTGACATGTTTAACACTCTTGTGGACTCCTGATAACATATAAAAAAGTGCCAGCAAGTGCTAAACATGCTAACAACATACTAGAAACATGCTAAAACATGCTAGCAAACACTTAGCTAAGTGCTAAAGCATGCTATTACTGCAATTAAATAGAAATTTGTTGTAACTCAGGCACAGAATGTCCAATCTGCCCCAGACTTCACACGTTTGATAAGAGTCATGGCCTGAACACATCTACATGAGAATATTCAGTTATAGTAATAGCGCCACCTACTGGTAACAGGAAGTGTCATGTTTAACACGTTGATGCCGTTCTAGCAACATGTTAAAAATGCCATTGACTTCTAAAAATGCTAGAAACATGTTAAAACATGCTAGCAATACTTAGCTAATTCAATGAAACAGGATGTTGTTGTTACTCAAGAAGGCAATGTCCAATCTGCGCCAAACTTCACACTTTTGATAAGCGTTCTGTCCTGAACACATGACCATGCTCATTCAGTTACAGTCATAGCACCGCCTGCTGGCAACAGGAAGTGACATGTTAAACACTGTTGTGGACTCCTGATAACATATAAAAAAGTGCCAGCAAGTGCTAAACACGCTAACAACATACTAGAAACATATTAGCAAACACTTAGCTAAGTGCTAAAGCATGCTATTGCTGCAATTAAATATGAATTTGCTGTAACACAGGCATGGAATGTCCAATCTGCCCCAAACTTAATATGTAACATGCAAGAAACATGCTAGCAACACCTAGCTAAGTTCTAAAGCATGCTAGAAATGCTAAAGGAAGTTGTTGTAACTTAGGCATACAATGTCCAATCTACCCCAAACTTCAAACGTTTGATAATAGTTATCTCCTGAACACAAGTCCATGCTCATATTCAGATATAGTCATAGCGCCGCCTGCTGGCAACAGGAAGTGACGTTTAACACTATTCTGGACTCCTAATAACATATAAAAAAGTGTCACCAACTGCTAAACATGTTAGCAACATACTAGAAACATGCAATCAAATACTTAGCTAAGTGTTAAAGCATCCTATTACTGCAATTAAATATGAATTTGCTGTAACTCAGGCATTCAATGTCCAATCTACCCCAAAATTAATATGTAATATGCTAGAAACATCATAAAACATGCTAGAAATGCTAAAGGAAGTTGTTGTAACTCAAGCATACAATGTCCAATCTGCCCCAAACTCCACATGTTTGATAAAAGTCCTGCACTGAACACATCTACATAGCGATATTCAGATATAGACATAGCCCCACCTACTGGCAACAGAAACTGACATGGTTAACACAGTAATGCAGTACTAACCACATAACTATTGTGTACTAAGCATGCTAAAAACATACTAAACATGCTAGCAACTACTATATATACCTCCTTAAATGCACATTTTCCAACCATGCTCTGTCTTCCTAAAGCCACCGGGTGGCGGCGGCACGGGTGCGAGGGCCCTTTCATCGCTGCTTGCAGCTTTAATTATTATTATTATTATTATTCTTCTCCGCATTGAATTGCATTTTTGAGGGCCTAAACATGCGCGAAAACTCACGAAACTTTGCACACGCGTCAGAACTGGCGAAAATTTACATCTGATATAGGTTTCAGAATTGGACGGGGCAAAACGGCTCGATAGCGCCACCTATAAAAGTTCAACGGAGTGCGCCTCCCGCAACGTTCCACGTACGTGCACGAAATTCGGTACATACATGTAATGACCTAATACCTACAAAAAAGTCTCTTGGAGCATAGCCCTAAACCCAACAGGAAGTCAGCCATTTTGAACTTCCTCCCAGATTTTTGTGCAGTTTTTGACATTTTCAGGTCTCATACTTTAACGAACTCCTCCTACAGTTTTAATCTGATCATCTTCAAATTTGGTGAGTGTAATCTTAAGGCCTTTGCGACGTTAAATTGCGAAGATCTTGAGTTTTCGTCGAAGGGCGGGTCCTCGGCGGCCTGACAAATTTTGATGTTTCGCCATGAAACAGGAAGTTGCTGTAACTCAGGCATGGAATGTCCAATCTGCCCCAAACTTCATACGTTTGATAAGAGTTCTGTCCTGAACACATGACCATGCTCATATTCAGTTATAGTCATAGCGCCACCTGCTGGCAACAGGAAGTGACATGTTTAACACTGTTATGGACTCCTAATAACATATAAAAAAGTGCCAGCAAGTGCTAAACATGCTAACAACATACTAGAAGCATGCTAAAACATGCTAGCAAACTCTTAGCTAAGTGCTAAAGCATGCTATTATTGCAATTAAATAGGAATTTGCTGTAACTCAGGCATGGAATGTCCAATCTGCCCCAAACTTCACACTTTTGATAAGCGTTCTGTCCTGAACATATCTACATGAGAATATTCAGTTATAGTAATAGCGCCACCTACTGGTAACAGGAAGTGTCATGTTTAACACGTTGATGCCATTCTAGCAACATGTTAAAAATGCCATTGACTTCTAAACATGCTAGAAACATGTTAAAACATACTAGCAATACTTAGCTAAGTGCTAAAGCATGCTAATTCAATGAAACAGGATGTTGTTGTTACTCAAGAAGGCAATGTCCAATCTGCGCCAAACTTCACACTTTTAATAAACGTTCTGTCCTGAACACATGACCATGCTCATATTCAGTTATAGTCATAGCGCCACCTGCTGGCAACAGGAAGTGACATGTTTAACACTGTTATGGACTCCTAATAACATATAAAAAAGTGCCAGCAAGTGCTAAACATGCTAACAACATACTAGAAGCATGCTAAAACATGCTAGCAAACTCTTAGCTAAGTGCTAAAGCATGCTATTATTGCAATTAAATAGGAATTTGCTGTAACTCAGGCATGGAATGTCCAATCTGCCCCAAACTTCACACTTTTGATAAGCGTTCTGTCCTGAACATATCTACATGAGAATATTCAGTTATAGTAATAGCGCCACCTACTGGTAACAGGAAGTGTCATGTTTAACACGTTGATGCCATTCTAGCAACATGTTAAAAATGCCATTGACTTCTAAACATGCTAGAAACATGTTAAAACATACTAGCAATACTTAGCTAAGTGCTAAAGCATGCTAATTCAATGAAACAGGACTTTGTTGTTACTCAAGAAGGCAATGTACAATCTACCCCAAACGTCACACGTTTGATAAGAGTTATCTCTTGAACACATGTCCATGCTCATATTTAGTTATAGTCATAGCGCCACCTGCTGGCAACAGGAAGTGACGTTTAACACTGTTCTTGACTCCTAATAACATATAAAAAAATGCCAGTAGGTGCTAAACATCCTACCAACATACTATAGACTTGCTAAAACATACTAGCAAACACTTAGCTAAGTGCTAAAGAATGATATTACTGCAATTAAATATGAATTTGCTGTAACTCAGGCATGGAATGTCCAATCTGCCCCAAACTTCACACTTTTGATAAGCGTTCTGTCCTGAACACATGACCATGCTTATATTCAGTTACAGTCATAGCGCCACCTGCTGGCAACAGGAAGTGACATGTTTAACACTGTTATGGACTCCTAATAACATATAAAAAAGTGCCAGCAAGTGTTAAACATGCTAACAACATACTAGAAACATGCTAAAACATGCTAGCAAACTCTTAGCCAAGTGCTAAAGCATGCTATTATTGCAATTAAATAGGAATTTGCTGTAACTCAGGCATGGAATGTCCAATCTGCCCCAAACTTCACACTTTTGATAAGAGTCATGGCCTGAACACATCTACATGAGAATGTTCAATTATAGTAATAGCGCCACCAACTGGCAACAGGAAGTGACATGTTTAACACGTTGATGCCGTTCTAGCAACATGTTAAAAATGCCATTGAGTTCTAAACATGCTAGAAACATGTTAAAACATGCTAACAATGCTTAGCTAAGTGCTAAAGCATGCTAATTCAATGAAACATGACTTTGTTGTTACTCAAGAAGGCAATGTCCAATTTGCACCAAACTTCACACGTTTGATAAGAGTTCTGTCCTGAACACACATCCAAGCTCATATTCAGTTATAGTCATAACGCCACCTACTGGCAACAGAAACTGACATGGTTAACACAGTAATGCAGTACTAACCACATAATTATTGTGTACTAAGCATGCTAGAAACACACTAAACATGCTAGCAACACTTAGCTGAGTCATGAAGCATGCTATTATCACCATTATACAAAACATTTTGTAACTGACTTTGACATACTCTTACTATATATACCTCCTTAAATGTACATTTCCCAACCATGCTCTGTCTTCCTAAAGCCACCGAGTGTTGATGGCACGGGTGCGAGGGCCCTTTCATCGCTGCTTGCAGCTTTAATTGTTATTATTATTATTCTTCTTCTTCTTCTTCTCCGCATTGAATTGCATTTTTGAGGGCCTAAACATGCTCGAAAACTCACGAAACTTTGCACACGCGTCAGAACTGGCGAAAATTTACATCTGATATAGGTTTCAGAATTGGACGGGGCAAAATGGCTCGATAGCGCCACCTATAAAAGTTCAACGGAGTGCGCCTCCCGCAACGTTCCACGTACGTGCACGAAATTCGGTACATACGTGTAATGACCTAATACCTACAAAAAAGTCTCTTGAAGCATAGCCCTAAACACAACAGGAAGTCAGCCATTTTGAACTTCCTCTCAGATTTTTGTGCAGTTTTTGCCATTTTCAGGCCTCGTACTTTAACGAACTCCTCCTACAGTTTTAATCTGATCATCTTCAAATTTGGTGAGTGTAATCTTAAGGCCTTTGCGACGTTAAATTGCGAAGATCTTGAGTTTTCGTCAAAGGGCGGGTCCTCGGCGGCCTGACAAATTTCGATGTTTCGCCATGAAACAGGAAGTTGCTGTAACTCAGGCATGGAATGTCCAATCTGCCCCAAACTTCACACTTTTGATAAGCGTTCTGTCCTGAACACATGACCATGCTCATATTCAGTTACAGTCATAGCGCCACCTGCTGGCAACAGGAAGTGACATGTTTAACACTGTTATGGACTCCTAATAACATATAAAAAAGTGCCAGCAAGTGCTAAACATGCTAACAACATACTAGAAGCATGCTAAAACATGCTAGCAAACTCTTAGCTAAGTGCTAAAGCATGCTATTATTGCAATTAAATAGGAATTTGCTGTAACCCAGGCATGGAATGTCCAATCTGCCCCAAACTTCACACGTTTGATAAGAATCATGGCCTGAACACATGTCTATGCTCAAATTCAGTTATAGTAATAGCGCCACCTACTGGTAACAGGAAGTGTCATGTTTAACACGTTGATGCCATTCTAGCAACATGTTAAAAATGCCATAGAGTTCTAAACATGTTAGAAACATATTAAAACATGCTAGCAATACTTAGCTAAGTGCTAAAGCATGCTAATTCAATGAAACAGGACTTTGTTGTTACTCAAGAAGGCAATGTACAATCTACCCCAAACTTCACACGTTTGATAAGAGTTATCTCTTGAACACATGTCCATGCTCATATTTAGTTATAGTCATAGCGCCACCTGCTGGCAACAGGAAGGGATGTTTAACACTGTTCTTGACTCCTAATAACATATAAAAAAATGCCAGTAGGTGCTAAACATCCTACCAACATACTAGAGACATGCTAAAACATACTAGCAAACACTTAGCTAAGTGCTAAAGAATGATATTACTGCAATTAAATATGAATTTGCTGTAACTCAGGCATGGAATGTCCAATCTGCCCCAAACTTCACACTTTTGATAAGCGTTCTGTCCTGAACACATGACCATGCTTATATTCAGTTACAGACATAGCGCCACCTGCTGGCAACAGGAAGTGACATGTTTAACACTGTTATGGACTCCTAATAACATATAAAAAAGTGCCAGCAAGTTTTAAACATGCTAACAACATATTATAAACATGCTAAAACATGCTAGCAAACTCTTAGCTAAGTGCTAAAGCATGCTATTATTGCAATTAAATAGGAATTTGCTGTAACTCAGGCATGGAATGTCCAATCTGCCCCAAACTTCACACTTTTGATAAGAGTCATGGCCTGAATACATCTACATGAGAATGTTCATTTATAGTAATAGCGCCACCTACTGGCAACAGGAAGTGACATGTTTAACACGTTGATGCCGTTCTAGCAACATGTTAAAAATGCCATTGAGTTCTAAACATGCTAGAAACATGTTAAAACATGCTAACAATGCTTAGCTAAGTGCTAAAGAATGCTAATTCAATGAAACATGACTTTTTTGTTACTCAAGAAGGCAATTTCCAATTTGCACCAAACTTCACACGTTTGATAAGAGTTCTGTCCTGAACACACATCCATGCTCATATTCAGCAATAGTCATAACGCCACCTATTGGCAACAGAAACTGACATGGTTAACACAGTAATGCAGTACTAACCACATAATTATTGTGTACTAAGCATGCTAGAAACAGACTAAACATGCTAGCAACACTTAGCTGAGTCATGAAGCATGCTATTATCACCATTACAAAACATTTTGTTACTAACTTTGACATACTCTTACTATATATACCTCCTTAAATGTACATTTCCCAACCATGCTCTGTCTTCCTAAAGCCACCGAGTGTTGATGGCACGGGTGCGAGGGCCCTTTCATCGCTGCTTGCAGCTTTAATTAGGGCCCGAGCACCGATGGTGTGAGGACCCTCTTGGAATTGCTCTGTTTATTATTATTATTATTAGGGCCCGAGCACCGATGGTGTGAGGACCCTCTTGGAATTGCTCTGTTTATTATTATTATTATTATTATTCTTCTTCTTCTTCTTCTCCGCATTGAATTGCATTTTTGAGGGCCTAAACATGCGCGAAAACTCACGAAACTTTGCACACGCGTCAGAACTGGCGAAAATTTACATCTGATATAGGTTTCAGAATTGGACGGGGCAAAACGGCTCGATAGCGCCACCTATAAAAGTTCAACGGAGTGCGCCTCCCGCAACGTTCCACGTACGTGCACGAAATTCGGTACATACATGTAATGACCTAATACCTACAAAAAAGTCTCTTGGAGCATAGCCCTAAACCCAACAGGAAGTCAGCCATTTTGAACTTCCTCCCAGATTTTTGTGCAGTTTTTGACATTTTCAGGCCTCATACTTTAACGAACTCCTCCTACAGTTTTAATCTGATCATCTTCAAATTTGGTGAGTGTAATCTTAAGGCCTTTGCGACGTTAAATTGCGAAGATCTTGAGTTTTCGTCGAAGGGCGGGTCCTCGGCGGCCTGACAAATTTTGATGTTTCGCCATGAAACAGGAAGTTGCTGTAACTCAGGCATGGAATGTCCAATCTGCCCCAAACTTCATACGTTTGATAAGAGTTCTGTCCTGAACACATGACCATGCTCATATTCAGTTATAGTCATAGCGCCACCTGCTGGCAACAGGAAGTGACATGTTTAACACTGTTATGGACTCCTAATAACATATAAAAAAGTGCCAGCAAGTGCTAAACATGCTAACAACATACTAGAAGCATGCTAAAACATGCTAGCAAACTCTTAGCTAAGTGCTAAAGCATGCTATTATTGCAATTAAATAGGAATTTGCTGTAACTCAGGCATGGAATGTCCAATCTGCCCCAAACTTCACACTTTTGATAAGCGTTCTGTCCTGAACATATCTACATGAGAATATTCAGTTATAGTAATAGCGCCACCTACTGGTAACAGGAAGTGTCATGTTTAACACGTTGATGCCATTCTAGCAACATGTTAAAAATGCCATTGACTTCTAAACATGCTAGAAACATGTTAAAACATACTAGCAATACTTAGCTAAGTGCTAAAGCATGCTAATTCAATGAAACAGGATGTTGTTGTTACTCAAGAAGGCAATGTCCAATCTGCGCCAAACTTCACACTTTTAATAAACGTTCTGTCCTGAACACATGACCATGCTCATATTCAGTTATAGTCATAGCGCCACCTGCTGGCAACAGGAAGTGACATGTTTAACACTGTTATGGACTCCTAATAACATATAAAAAAGTGCCAGCAAGTGCTAAACATGCTAACAACATACTAGAAGCATGCTAAAACATGCTAGCAAACTCTTAGCTAAGTGCTAAAGCATGCTATTATTGCAATTAAATAGGAATTTGCTGTAACTCAGGCATGGAATGTCCAATCTGCCCCAAACTTCACACTTTTGATAAGCGTTCTGTCCTGAACATATCTACATGAGAATATTCAGTTATAGTAATAGCGCCACCTACTGGTAACAGGAAGTGTCATGTTTAACACGTTGATGCCATTCTAGCAACATGTTAAAAATGCCATTGACTTCTAAACATGCTAGAAACATGTTAAAACATACTAGCAATACTTAGCTAAGTGCTAAAGCATGCTAATTCAATGAAACAGGATGTTGTTGTTACTCAAGAAGGCAATGTCCAATCTGCGCCAAACTTCACACTTTTAATAAACGTTCTGTCCTGAACACATGACCATGCTCATATTCAGTTATAGTCATAGCGCCACCTGCTGGCAACAGGAAGTGACATGTTTAACACTGTTATGGACTCCTAATAACATATAAAAAAGTGCCAGCAAGTGCTAAACATGCTAACAACATACTAGAAGCATGCTAAAACATGCTAGCAAACTCTTAGCTAAGTGCTAAAGCATGCTATTATTGCAATTAAATAGGAATTTGCTGTAACTCAGGCATGGAATGTCCAATCTGCCCCAAACTTCACACTTTTGATAAGCGTTCTGTCCTGAACATATCTACATGAGAATATTCAGTTATAGTAATAGCGCCACCTGCTGGCAACAGGAAGTGACGTTTAACACTGTTCTTGACTCCTAATAACATATAAAAAAATGCCAGTAGGTGCTAAACATCCTACCAACATACTATAGACATGCTAAAACATACTAGCAAACACTTAGCTAAGTGCTAAAGAATGATATTACTGCAATTAAATATGAATTTGCTGTAACTCAGGCATGGAATGTCCAATCTGCCCCAAACTTCACACTTTTGATAAGCGTTCTGTCCTGAACACATGACCATGCTTATATTCAGTTACAGTCATAGCGCCACCTGCTGGCAACAGGAAGTGACATGTTTAACACTGTTATGGACTCCTAATAACATATAAAAAAGTGCCAGCAAGTGTTAAACATGCTAACAACATACTAGAAACATGCTAAAACATGCTAGCAAACTCTTAGCCAAGTGCTAAAGCATGCTATTATTGCAATTAAATAGGAATTTGCTGTAACTCAGGCATGGAATGTCCAATCTGCCCCAAACTTCACACTTTTGATAAGAGTCATGGCCTGAACACATCTACATGAGAATGTTCAATTATAGTAATAGCGCCACCAACTGGCAACAGGAAGTGACATGTTTAACACGTTGATGCCGTTCTAGCAACATGTTAAAAATGCCATTGAGTTCTAAACATGCTAGAAACATGTTAAAACATGCTAACAATGCTTAGCTAAGTGCTAAAGCATGCTAATTCAATTAAACATGACTTTGTTGTTACTCAAGAAGGCAATGTCCAATTTGCACCATACTTCACACGTTTGATAAGAGTTCTGTCCTGAACACACATCCAAGCTCATATTCAGTTATAGTCATAACGCCACCTACTGGCAACAGAAACTGACATGGTTAACACAGTAATGCAGTACTAACCACATAATTATTGTGTACTAAGCATGCTAGAAACACACTAAACATGCTAGCAACACTTAGCTGAGTCATGAAGCATGCTATTATCACCATTATACAAAACATTTTGTAACTGACTTTGACATACTCTTACTATATATACCTCCTTAAATGTACATTTCCCAACCATGCTCTGTCTTCCTAAAGCCACCGAGTGTTGATGGCACGGGTGCGAGGGCCCTTTCATCGCTGCTTGCAGCTTTAATTAGGGCCCGAGCACCGATGGTGTGAGGACCCTCTTGGAATTGCTCTGTTTATTATTAGGGCCCGAGCACCGATGGTGTGAGGACCCTCTTGGAATTGCTCTGTTTATTATTATTATTATTATTATTATTATTATTCTTCTTCTCCGCATTGAATTGCATTTTTGAGGGCCTAAACATGCGCGAAAACTCACGAAACTTTGCACACGCGTCAGAACTGGCGAAAATTTACATCTGATATAGGTTTCAGAATTGGACGGGGCAAAACGGCTCGATAGCGCCACCTATAAAAGTTCAACGGAGTGCGCCTCCCGCAACGTTCCACGTACGTGCACGAAATTCGGTACATACATGTAATGACCTAATACCTACAAAAAAGTCTCTTGGAGCATAGCCCTAAACACAACAGGAAGTCAGCCATTTTCAACTTCCTCTCAGATTTTTGTGCAGTTTTTGCCATTTTCAGGCCTCGTACTTTAACGAACTCCTCCTACAGTTTTAATCTGATCATCTTCAAATTTGGTGAGTGTAATCTTAAGGCCTTTGCGACGTTAAATTGCGAAGATCTTGAGTTTTCGTCGAAGGGCGGGTCCTCGGCGGCCTGACAAATTTCGATGTTTCGCCATGAAACAGGAAGTTGCTGTAACTCAGGCATGGAATGTCCAATCTGCCCCAAACTTCACACGTTTGATAAGAGTTCTGTCCTGAACACATGACCATGCTCATATTCAGTTATAGTCATAGCGCCACCTGCTGGCAACAGGAAGCGACATGTTTAACACTGTTATGGACTCCTAATAACATATAAAAAAGTGCCAGCAAGTGCTAAACATGCTAACAACATACTAGAAGCATGCTAAAACATGCTAGCAAACTCTTAGCTAAGTGCTAAAGCATGCTATTATTGCAATTAAATAGGAATTTGCTGTAACTCAGGCATGGAATGTCCAATCTGCCCCAAACTTCACACTTTTGATAAGCGTTCTGTCCTGAACATATCTACATGAGAATATTCAGTTATAGTAATAGCGCCACCTACTGGTAACAGGAAGTGTCATGTTTAACACGTTGATGCCATTCTAGCAACATGTTAAAAATGCCATTGACTTCTAAACATGCTAGAAACATGTTAAAACATACTAGCAATACTTAGCTAAGTGCTAAAGCATGCTAATTCAATGAAACAGGATGTTGTTGTTACTCAAGAAGGCAATGTCCAATCTGCGCCAAACTTCACACTTTTAATAAACGTTCTGTCCTGAACACATGACCATGCTCATATTCAGTTATAGTCATAGCGCCACCTGCTGGCAACAGGAAGTGACATGTTTAACACTGTTATGGACTCCTAATAACATATAAAAAAGTGCCAGCAAGTGCTAAACATGCTAACAACATACTAGAAGCATGCTAAAACATGCTAGCAAACTCTTAGCTAAGTGCTAAAGCATGCTATTATTGCAATTAAATAGGAATTTGCTGTAACTCAGGCATGGAATGTCCAATCTGCCCCAAACTTCACACTTTTGATAAGCGTTCTGTCCTGAACATATCTACATGAGAATATTCAGTTATAGTAATAGCGCCACCTACTGGTAACAGGAAGTGTCATGTTTAACACGTTGATGCCATTCTAGCAACATGTTAAAAATGCCATTGACTTCTAAACATGCTAGAAACATGTTAAAACATACTAGCAATACTTAGCTAAGTGCTAAAGCATGCTAATTCAATGAAACAGGATGTTGTTGTTACTCAAGAAGGCAATGTCCAATCTGCGCCAAACTTCACACTTTTAATAAACGTTCTGTCCTGAACACATGACCATGCTCATATTCAGTTATAGTCATAGCGCCACCTGCTGGCAACAGGAAGTGACATGTTTAACACTGTTATGGACTCCTAATAACATATAAAAAAGTGCCAGCAAGTGCTAAACATGCTAACAACATACTAGAAGCATGCTAAAACATACTAGCAAACACTTAGCTAAGTGCTAAAGAATGATATTACTGCAATTAAATATGAATTTGCTGTAACTCAGGCATGGAATGTCCAATCTGCCCCAAACTTCACACTTTTGATAAGCGTTCTGTCCTGAACACATGACCATGCTTATATTCAGTTACAGTCATAGCGCCACCTGCTGGCAACAGGAAGTGACATGTTTAACACTGTTATGGACTCCTAATAACATATAAAAAAGTGCCAGCAAGTGTTAAACATGCTAACAACATACTAGAAACATGCTAAAACATGCTAGCAAACTCTTAGCCAAGTGCTAAAGCATGCTATTATTGCAATTAAATAGGAATTTGCTGTAACTCAGGCATGGAATGTCCAATCTGCCCCAAACTTCACACTTTTGATAAGAGTCATGGCCTGAACACATCTACATGAGAATGTTCAATTATAGTAATAGCGCCACCAACTGGCAACAGGAAGTGACATGTTTTAACACGTTGATGCCGTTCTAGCAACATGTTAAAAATGCCATTGAGTTCTAAACATGCTAGAAACATGTTAAAACATGCTAACAATGCTTAGCTAAGTGCTAAAGCATGCTAATTCAATGAAACATGACTTTGTTGTTACTCAAGAAGGCAATGTCCAATTTGCACCAAACTTCACACGTTTGATAAGAGTTCTGTCCTGAACACACATCCAAGCTCATATTCAGTTATAGTCATAACGCCACCTACTGGCAACAGAAACTGACATGGTTAACACAGTAATGCAGTACTAACCACATAATTATTGTGTACTAAGCATGCTAGAAACACACTAAACATGCTAGCAACACTTAGCTGAGTCATGAAGCATGCTATTATCACCATTATACAAAACATTTTGTAACTGACTTTGACATACTCTTACTATATATACCTCCTTAAATGTACATTTCCCAACCATGCTCTGTCTTCCTAAAGCCACCGAGTGTTGATGGCACGGGTGCGAGGGCCCTTTCATCGCTGCTTGCAGCTTTAATTATTATTATTATTATTCTTCTCCGCATTTAATTGCATTTTTGAGGGCCTAAACATGCTCGAAAACTGACGAAACTTTGCACACGCGTCAGAACTGGCAAAAATTTACATCTGATATAGGTTTCAGAATTGGGCGGGGCAAAATGGCTCGATAGCGCCACCTATAAAAGTTCAATAGAGTGCGCCTCCCGCTGTGTTCCACGTACGTGTACGAAATTCGGTACATATTTGTAATGACCTAATACCTACAAAAAAGTCTCTTGGAGCATAGCTCTAAACACAACAGGAAGTCAGCCATTTTCAACTTCCTCTCTGATTTTTGTGCACTTTTTGCCATTTTCAGGCCTCGTACTTTAACGAACTCCTCCTACAGTTTTAATCTGATCATCTTCAAATTTGGTGAGTGTAATCTTAAGGCCTTTGCGACGTTAAATTGCGAAGATCTTGAGTTTTCGTCGAAGGGCGGGCCCTCGGCGGCCTGACAAATTTTGATGTTTCGCCATGAAACAGGAAGTTGCTGTAACTCAGGCATGGAATGTCCAATCTGCCCCAAACTTCACACTTTTGATAAGCGTTCTGTCCTGAACACATGACCATGCTCATATTCAGTTACAGTCATAGCGCCACCTGCTGGCAACAGGAAGTGACATGTTTAACACTCTTGTGGACTCCTGATAACATATAAAAAAGTGCCAGCAAGTGCTAAACATGCTAACAACTTACTAGAAACATGCTAAAACATGCTAGCAAACACTTAGCTAAGTGCTAAAGCATGCTATTACTGCAATTAAATAGGAATTTGCTGTAACTCAGGCACGGAATGTCCAATCTGCCCCAAACTTCACACGTTTGATAAGAGTCATGGCCTGAACACATCTACATGAGAATATTCAGTTATAGTAATAGCGCCACCTACTGGTAACAGGAAGTGTCATGTTTAACACGTTGATGCCGTTCTAGCAACATGTTAAAAATGCCATTGACTTCTAAAAATGCTAGAAACATGTTAAAACATGCTAGCAATACTTAGCTAAGTGCTAAAGCATGCTAATTCAATGAAACAGGATGTTGTTGTTACTCAAGAAGGCAATGTCCAATCTGCGCCAAACTTCACACTTTTGATAAGCGTTCTGTCCTGAACACATGACCATGCTCATATTCAGTTACAGTCATAGCGCCACCTGCTGGCAACAGGAAGTGACATGTTAAACACTGTTGTGGACTCCTGATAACATATAAAAAAGTGCCAGCAAGAGCTAAACATGCTAACAACATACTAGAAACATGTTAGCAAACACTTAGCTAAGTGCTAAAGCATGCTATTGCTGCAAATAAATAGGAAGTTGCTGTAACTAAGGCATGGAATGTCCAATCTGCCCCAAACTTCACACTTTTGATAAGCGTTCTGTCCTGAACACATGACCATGCTCATATTCAGTTATAGTCATAGCGCCACCTGCTGGCAACAGGAAGTGACATGTTTAACACTCTTGTGGACTCCTGATAACATATAAAAAAGTGCCAGCAAGTGCTAAACATGCTAACAACATACTAGAAACATGCTAAAACATGCTAGCAAACACCTAGCTAAGTGCTAAAGCATGCTATTACTGCAATTAAATAGAAATTTGTTGTAACTCAGGCACAGAATGTCCAATCTGCCCCAGACTTCACACGTTTGATAAGAGTCATGGCCTGAACACATCTACATGAGAATATTCAGTTATAGTAATAGCGCCACCTACTGGTAACAGGAAGTGTCATGTTTAACACGTTGATGCCGTTCTAGCAACATGTTAAAAATGCCACTGACTTATAAAAATGCTAGAAACATGTTAAAACATGCTAGCAATACTTAGCTAATTCAATGAAACAGGATGTTGTTGTTACTCAAGAAGGCAATGTCCAATCTGCGCCAAACTTCACACTTTTGATAAGCGTTCTGTCCTGAACACATGACCATGCTCATTCAGTTACAGTCATAGCACCGCCTGCTGGCAACAGGAAGTGACATGTTAAACACTGTTGTGGACTCCTGATAACATATAAAAAAGTGCCAGCAAGTGCTAAACATGCTAACAACATACTAGAAACATATTAGCAAACACTTAGCTAAGTGCTAAAGCATGCTATTGCTGCAATTAAATATGAATTTGCTGTAACACAGGCATGGAATGTCCAATCTGCCCCAAACTTAATATGTAACATGCAATAAACATGCTAGCAACACATAGCTAAGTTCTAAAGCATGCTAGAAATGCTAAAGGAAGTTGTTGTAACTTAGGCATACAATGTCCAATCTACCCCAAACTTCACACGTTTGATAATAGTTATCTCCTGAACACAAGTCCATGCTCATATTCAGATATAGTCATAGCGCCGCCTGCTGGCAACAGGAAGTGACGTTTAACACTATTCTGGACTCCTAATAACATATAAAAAAGTGTCACCAACTGCTAAACATGTTAGCAACATACTAGAAACATGCAATCAAATACTTAGCTAAGTGTTAAAGCATCCTATTACTGCAATTAAATATGAATTTGCTGTAACTCAGGCATTCAATGTCCAATCTACCCCAAAATTAATATGTAATATGCTAGAGACATCATAAAACATGCTAGAAATGCTAAAGGAAGTTGTTGTAACTCAAGCATACAATGTCCAATCTGCCCCAAACTCCACATGTTTGATAAAAGTCCTGCACTGAACACATCTACATAGCGATATTCAGATATAGACATAGCCCCACCTACTGGCAACAGAAACTGACA
Organism: Scardinius erythrophthalmus; assembly: GCF_964197995.2. NCBI lineage: Eukaryota > Metazoa > Chordata > Actinopteri > Cypriniformes > Leuciscidae > Scardinius > Scardinius erythrophthalmus. The sequence continues at coordinate 33,681,916 of NC_138223.1, forward strand.
TGGTTAACACAGTAATGCAGTACTAACCACATAACTATTGTGTACTAAGCATGCTAAAAACATACTAAACATGCTAGCAACTACTATATATACCTCCTTAAATGCACATTGTCCAACCATGCTCTGTCTTCCTAAAGCCACCGGGTGGCGGCGGCACGGGTGCGAGGGCCCTTTCATCGCTGCTTGCAGCTTTAATTATTATTATTATTATTATTATTATTCTTCTTCTCCGCATTGAATTGCATTTTTGAGGGCCTAAACATGCGCGAAAACTCACGAAACTTTGCACACGCGTCAGAACTGGCGAAAATTTACATCTGATATAGGTTTCAGAATTGGACGGGGCAAAACGGCTCGATAGCGCCACCTATAAAAGTTCAACGGAGTGCGCCTCCCGCAACGTTTCACGTACGTGCACGAAATTCGGTACATACATGTAATGACCTAATACCTACAAAAAAGTCTCTTGGAGCATAGCCCTAAACACAACAGGAAGTCAGCCATTTTCAACTTCCTCTCATATTTTTGTGCAGTTTTTGCCATTTTCAGGCCTCGTACTTTAACGAACTCCTCCTACAGTTTTAATCTGATCATCTTCAAATTTGGTGAGTGTAATCTTAAGGCCTTTGCGACGTTAAATTGCGAAGATCTTGAGTTTTCGTCGAAGGGCGGGTCCTCGGCGGCCTGACAAATTTCGATGTTTCGCCATGAAACAGGAAGTTGCTGTAACTCAGGCATGGAATGTCCAATCTGCCCCAAACTTCACACGTTTGATAAGAGTTCTGTCCTGAACACATGACCATGCTCATATTCAGTTATAGTCATAGCGCCACCTGCTGGCAACAGGAAGCGACATGTTTAACACTGTTATGGACTCCTAATAACATATAAAAAAGTGCCAGCAAGTGCTAAACATGCTAACAACATACTAGAAGCATGCTAAAACATGCTAGCAAACTCTTAGCTAAGTGCTAAAGCATGCTATTATTGCAATTAAATAGGAATTTGCTGTAACTCAGGCATGGAATGTCCAATCTGCCCCAAACTTCACACTTTTGATAAGCGTTCTGTCCTGAACACATCTACATGAGAATATTCAGTTATAGTAATAGCGCCACCTACTTATAACAGGAAGTGTCATGTTTAACACGTTGATGCCATTCTAGCAACATGTTAAAAATGCCATTGACTTCTAAACATGCTAGAAACATGTTAAAACATGCTAGCAATACTTAGCTAAGTGCTAAAGCATGCTAATTCAATGAAACAGGATGTTGTTGTTACTCAAGAAGGCAATGTCCAATCTGCGCCAAACTTCACACTTTTAATAAACGTTCTGTCCTGAACACATGACCATGCTCATATTCAGTTACAGTCATAGTGCCACCTGCTGGCAACAGGAAGTGACATGTTAAACACTGTTGTGGACATATAAAAACATATAAAAAAGTGCCAGCAAGTGCTAAACATGCTAACAACATACTAGAAACATGCTAAAACATGCTAGCAAACACTTAGCTAAGTGCTAAAGCATGCTATTGCTGCAATTAAATAGGAATTTGCTGTAACACAGGCATGGAATGTCCAATCTGCCCCAAACTTCACACGTTTGATAAGAGTCATGGCCTGAACACATCTACATGAGAATATTCAGTTATAGTAATAGCGCCACCTGCTGTCAACAGGAAGTGACATGTTTAACACTGTTGTGGTCTCCTAATAACATATAAAAAAGAGCCAGCAAGTGCTAAACAGGTTAGCAACATACTAGAAACATGCTAGCAAACACTTAGCTAAAGCATGCTATTACTGCAATTAAATAGGAATTTGCTGTAACTCAGGCATGGAATGTCCAATCTGCCCCAAACTTCACACGTTTGATAAGAATCATGGCCTGAACACGTCTATGCTCAAATTCAGTTATAGTAATAGCGCCACCTACTGGCAACAGGAAGTGACATGTTTAACACGTTGATGCCGTTCTAGCAACATGTTAAAAATGCCATTGAGTTCTAAACATGCTAGAAACATATTAAAACATGCTAGCAATACTTAGCTAAGTGCTAAAGCATGCTAATTCAATGAAACAGGACTTTGTTGTTGCTCAAGAAGGCAATGTACAATCTACCCCAAACTTCACACGTTTGATAAGAGTTATCTCTTGAACACATGCCCATGCTCATATTTAGTTATAGTCATAGCGCCACCTGCTGGCAACAGGAAGTGACGTTTAACACTGTTCTTGACTCCTAATAACATATAAAAAAATGCCAGTAGGTGCTAAACATCCTACCAACATACTAGAGACATGCTAAAACATACTAGCATACACTTAGCTAAGTGCTAAAGAATGATATTACTGCCAATTAAATATGAATTTGCTGTAACTCAGGCATGGAATGTCCAATCTGCCCCAAACTTCACACTTTTGATAAGCGTTCTGTCCTGAACACATGACCATGCTTATATTCAGTTACAGTCATAGCGCCACCTGCTGGCAACAGGAAGTGACATGTTTAACACTGTTATGGACTCCTAATAACATATAAAAAAGTGCCAGCAAGTGTTAAACATGCTAACAACATACTAGAAACATGCTAAAACATGCTAGCAAACTCTTAGCTAAGTGCTAAAGCATGCTATTATTGCAATTAAATAGGAATTTGTTGTAACTCAGGCATGGAATGTCCAATCTGCCCCAAACTTCACACTTTTGATAAGAGTCATGGCCTGAACACATCTACATGAGAATGTTCAGTTATAGTAATAGCGCCACCTACTGGCAACAGGAAGTGACATGTTTAACACGTTGATGCCGTTCTAGCAACATGTTAAAAATGCCATTGAGTTCTAAACATGCTAGAAACATGTTAAAACATGCTAACAATGCTTAGCTAAGTGCTAAAGAATGCTAATTCAATGAAACATGACTTTGTTGTTACTCAAGAAGGCAATGTCCAATTTGCACCAAACTTCACACGTTTGATAAGAGTTCTGTCCTGAACACACATCCATGCTCATATTCAGTTATAGTCATAACGCCACCTACTGGCAACAGAAACTGACATGGTTAACACAGTAATGCAGTACTAACCACATAATTATTGTGTACTAAGCATGCTAGGAACAGACTAAACATGCTAGCAACACTTAGCTGAGTCATGAAGCATGCTATTATCACCATTATACAAAACATTTTGTAAGTGACTTTGACATACTCTTACTATATATACCTCCTTAAATGTACATTTCCCAACCATGCTCTGTCTTCCTAAAGCCACCGAGTGTTGATGGCAGGGGTGCGAGGGCCCTTTCATCGCTGCTTGCAGCTTTAATTATTATTATTCTTCTTCTTCTCCGCATTGAATTGCATTTTTGAGGGCCTAAACATGCGCGAAAACTCACGAAACTTTGCACACGCGTCAGAACTGGCGAAAATTTACATCTGATATAGGTTTCAGAATTGGACGGGGCAAAACGGCTCGATAGCGCCACCTATAAAAGTTCAACGGAGTGCGCCTCCCGCAACGTTCCACGTACGTGCACGAAATTCGGTACATACATGTAATGACCTAATACCTACAAAAAAGTCTCTTGGAGCATAGCCCTAAACCCAACAGGAAGTCAGCCATTTTGAACTTCCTTCCAGATTTTTGTGCAGTTTTTGACATTTTCAGGCCTCATACTTTAACGAACTCCTCCTACAGTTTTAATCTGATCATCTTCAAATTTGGTGAGTGTAATCTTAAGGCCTTTGCGACGTTAAATTGCGAAGATCTTGAGTTTTCGTCAAAGGGCGGGTCCTCGGCGGCCTGACAAATTTTGATGTTTCGCCATGAAACAGGAAGTTGCTGTAACTCAGGCATGGAATGTCCAATCTGCCCCAAACTTCATACGTTTGATAAGAGTTCTGTCCTGAACACATGACCATGCTCATATTCAGTTATAGTCATAGCGCCACCTGCTGGCAACAGGAAGTGACATGTTTAACACTGTTATGGACTCCTAATAACATATAAAAAAGTGCCAGCAAGTGCTAAACATGCTAACAACATACTAGAAGCATGCTAAAACATGCTAGCAAACTCTTAGCTAAGTGCTAAAGCATGCTATTATTGCAATTAAATAGGAATTTGCTGTAACTCAGGCATGGAATGTCCAATCTGCCCCAAACTTCACACTTTTGATAAGCGTTCTGTCCTGAACATATCTACATGAGAATATTCAGTTATAGTAATAGCGCCACCTACTGGTAACAGGAAGTGTCATGTTTAACACGTTGATGCCATTCTAGCAACATGTTAAAAATGCCATTGACTTCTAAACATGCTAGAAACATGTTAAAACATACTAGCAATACTTAGCTAAGTGCTAAAGCATGCTAATTCAATGAAACAGGATGTTGTTGTTACTCAAGAAGGCAATGTCCAATCTGCGCCAAACTTCACACTTTTAATAAACGTTCTGTCCTGAACACATGACCATGCTCATATTCAGTTATAGTCATAGCGCCACCTGCTGGCAACAGGAAGTGACATGTTTAACACTGTTATGGACTCCTAATAACATATAAAAAAGTGCCAGCAAGTGCTAAACATGCTAACAACATACTAGAAGCATGCTAAAACATGCTAGCAAACTCTTAGCTAAGTGCTAAAGCATGCTATTATTGCAATTAAATAGGAATTTGCTGTAACTCAGGCATGGAATGTCCAATCTGCCCCAAACTTCACACTTTTGATAAGCGTTCTGTCCTGAACATATCTACATGAGAATATTCAGTTATAGTAATAGCGCCACCTACTGGTAACAGGAAGTGTCATGTTTAACACGTTGATGCCATTCTAGCAACATGTTAAAAATGCCATTGACTTCTAAACATGCTAGAAACATGTTAAAACATACTAGCAATACTTAGCTAAGTGCTAAAGCATGCTAATTCAATGAAACAGGACTTTGTTGTTACTCAAGAAGGCAATGTACAATCTACCCCAAACGTCACACGTTTGATAAGAGTTATCTCTTGAACACATGTCCATGCTCATATTTAGTTATAGTCATAGCGCCACCTGCTGGCAACAGGAAGTGACGTTTAACACTGTTCTTGACTCCTAATAACATATAAAAAAATGCCAGTAGGTGCTAAACATCCTACCAACATACTATAGACATGCTAAAACATACTAGCAAACACTTAGCTAAGTGCTAAAGAATGATATTACTGCAATTAAATATGAATTTGCTGTAACTCAGGCATGGAATGTCCAATCTGCCCCAAACTTCACACTTTTGATAAGCGTTCTGTCCTGAACACATGACCATGCTTATATTCAGTTACAGTCATAGCGCCACCTGCTGGCAACAGGAAGTGACATGTTTAACACTGTTATGGACTCCTAATAACATATAAAAAAGTGCCAGCAAGTGTTAAACATGCTAACAACATACTAGAAACATGCTAAAACATGCTAGCAAACTCTTAGCCAAGTGCTAAAGCATGCTATTATTGCAATTAAATAGGAATTTGCTGTAACTCAGGCATGGAATGTCCAATCTGCCCCAAACTTCACACTTTTGATAAGAGTCATGGCCTGAACACATCTACATGAGAATGTTCAATTATAGTAATAGCGCCACCAACTGGCAACAGGAAGTGACATGTTTAACACGTTGATGCCGTTCTAGCAACATGTTAAAAATGCCATTGAGTTCTAAACATGCTAGAAACATGTTAAAACATGTTAACAATGCTTAGCTAAGTGCTAAAGCATGCTAATTCAATGAAACATGACTTTGTTGTTACTCAAGAAGGCAATGTCCAATTTGCACCAAACTTCACACGTTTGATAAGAGTTCTGTCCTGAACACACATCCAAGCTCATATTCAGTTATAGTCATAACGCCACCTACTGGCAACAGAAACTGACATGGTTAACACAGTAATGCAGTACTAACCACATAATTATTGTGTACTAAGCATGCTAGAAACACACTAAACATGCTAGCAACACTTAGCTGAGTCATGAAGCATGCTATTATCACCATTATACAAAACATTTTGCAACTGACTTTGACATACTCTTACTATATATACCTCCTTAAATGTACATTTCCCAACCATGCTCTGTCTTCCTAAAGCCACCGAGTGTTGATGGCACGGGTGCGAGGGCCCTTTCATCGCTGCTTGCAGCTTTAATTAGGGCCCGAGCACCGATGGTGTGAGGACCCTCTTGGAATTGCTCTGTTTATTATTATTATTAGGGCCCGAGCACCGATGGTGTGAGGACCCTCTTGGAATTGCTCTGTTTATTATTAGGGGCCAAGCCCCGAAGGGGCTATGGCACCTATTGTATCTGTTAGTTTTCTTATTATTATTATTAGGGGCCAAGCCCCGAAGGGGCTATGGCACCTATTGTATCTGTTAGTTTTCTTATTATTATTATTATTATTATTATTATTCCTCCTCTTGAAGTCTATGGCAGCCCTATGAACCATACATAGGAAAATGATGAAATTTGGCACACTTGTAGTGATGGTAATGAAAAGTAATTGTAGCAATTTTTGAGTCTCTAGGTCCAACTCTATAGCGCCACCAGCAGTTCAAAAATTCAACATTGAAATGGTTATAACTTTTGAACCCTTTGATCTAGAAAAATGAAACTTAGTACACCTGATTCATCTCATCATGCTGATTAGAACCAATATCTTACATTAAGACTCCGCCCATTACAGTAGTGGCCATTTTGAAAAGTACAGTATGCAGTTTTTTTGCTACTCCTCCTTCAAAATTGGTCTAATTTTGTCCAAACATGTACTCAAATGATCTTCGGACTGAGCCGCATAAAAGTACTGTCCCCGATTTTTTTGCTATATTGGAAAAAAAAAAAGTTATGATGTCGCAAACTTAACGAGGTCGACCCAAAATTGGTTCAGAAGCTATAGCTCGGCCAAACTTTGATCAATCGAAACGAAAATTGGTACACTTCATCGGAAGCATGATCTGAGGTTCCATGCCAAAGTTGGGAACAGCGCCACCTACGGGTCATGAGATATGGAAAATGCATATTTTGGCCAATAACTAATGAACAGTTTGTCAGAAAATTATAAACTTGGTGTCTATCGATTCCTTGGGTCATGACAAATCCGTGGATATCGATTTTGCCATGATGGGATGTACCACGTGTCCGCCATTTTGAATGATGTCATAATTTGCAATATCTTTTAAACTATTTGAAATTTCTTCACCAAATTTGGTATGGATCATCATTAGCATGGCCCGAAGGTACCTGAGAAATTTGATCACAGCGCCACCTAGTGTTCCAGAGATATCATTGTTTTTTGAAAAAACGCTTATAACTTTTGCTAACATTGCTTGAAATTTGATTTCTTTATGTCAATATATTCCTTGGCTTATGCCGATTTCAACGATATCTCATATGTTATTTATCAACAATGTGACTGGCCGCCATATTGGAGTGAATGTAAAACAGTTTTTTCGCTACTCCTCCTTCAAAATTGGTCTAATTTTGTCCAAACATGTACTCAAATGATCTTCGGACTGAGCCGCATAAAAGTACTGTCCCCGATTTTTTTGCTCTACTGGAAAAAAAAAGTTATGATGTCGCAAACTTAATGAGGTCAACCCATAATTGGTTCAGAGGCTGTAACTTGTGAACAGTTTGTCACAAAATCATAAAATTGGTGTCTATCGATTCCTTGCGTCATGTCGAATCTGAGGATATCTATTTTGCCAGGATTGGATGTACCACATCATAAGCTATATTAGCATTAAGTTAGCTTAGCATGCTAATCTCGTTAACATGATTTTGTGTGCTCATTCACACACTGAAGCCTCTCCTCTGCAGCTTTGTAAAACATGTCCTCTGGGTGGCGCAAGTGGTTCAACCATGCGTCATGAATCCCGAACCATTGTGGTCGTGGGTTCGAGACCAGTGTGGGGCGACTTTGAAATTGTGTATAAAATAATAATTTAAATTCCTTCCGGCTCTGCACTGCTGTTGGTGCTTAAATGCTAGCTGTGCTGCTGTAATTGATGTGCTTACTGTGCTTGATGTACATTACATTTCTGATGTTTTGCTCTTCTGGCTCCGCATTGTGCTACAGCGATTCTACCTTCAACATCTTAAGTCTCTGTAAAATTATTAAGCAAACCACAGTGTATAACTACCAAATTTGGTATGGATCATCATTAGCATGGCCCGAAGGTACCTGAGAAATTTGATCACAGCGCCACCTAGTGTTCCAGAGATATCATTGTTTTTTGAAAAAACGCTTATAACTTTTGCTAACATTGCTTGAAATTTGATTTCTTTATGTCAATATATTCCTTGGCTTATGCCGATTTCAACGATATCTCATATGTTATTTATCAACAATGTGACTGGCCGCCATATTGGAGTGAATGTAAAACAGTTTTTTCGCTACTCCTCCTTCAAAATTGGTCTAATTTTGTCCAAACATGTACTCAAATGATCTTCGGACTGAGCCGCATAAAAGTACTGTCCCCGATTTTTTTGCTCTACTGGAAAAAAAAAGTTATGATGTCGCAAACTTAATGAGGTCAACCCATAATTGGTTCAGAGGCTGTAACTTGTGAACAGTTTGTCACAAAATCATAAAATTGGTGTCTATCGATTCCTTGCGTCATGTCGAATCTGAGGATATCTATTTTGCCAGGATTGGATGTACCACATCATAAGCTATATTAGCATTAAGTTAGCTTAGCATGCTAATCTCGTTAACATGATTTTGTGTGCTCATTCACACACTGAAGCCTCTCCTCTGCAGCTTTGTAAAACATGTCCTCTGGGTGGCGCAAGTGGTTCAACCATGCGTCATGAATCCCGAACCATTGTGGTCGTGGGTTCGAGACCAGTGTGGGGCGACTTTGAAATTGTGTATAAAATAATAATTTAAATTCCTTCCGGCTCTGCACTGCTGTTGGTGCTTAAATGCTAGCTGTGCTGCTGTAATTGATGTGCTTACTGTGCTTGATGTACATTACATTTCTGATGTTTTGCTCTTCTGGCTCCGCATTGTGCTACAGCGATTCTACCTTCAACATCTTAAGTCTCTGTAAAATTATTAAGCAAACCACAGTGTATGAGTGTAAACCAAATACTAAGTATAGCAAAAGGCTTTAACTTTGAAAATTGTTAAATCGTTTCCAATGTGTAGCAAATGTTAAACCATGTGAATTGTGCAATGTTCAAAAGATTCCTAGTAAAAAAGAATGTATCCAAACAAGCCAAACAACCAGAAGGGCTTGGCCCCGGAAAGGCTGCTTGCAGCTTTTTAGGGGCCAAGCCCCGAAGGGGCAAGGCACCTATTGTATCTGTTAGTTTTCTTATTATTATTATTATTATTAGGGGCCAAGCCCCGAAGGGGCAAGGCACCTATTGTATCTGTTAGTTTTCTTATTAGGGGCCAAGCCCCGAAGGGGCAAGGCATCTATTGTATCTGTTAGTTTTCTTCTTATTATTATTATTATTAGGGGCCAAGCCCCGAAGGGGCAAGGCACCTATTGTATCTGTTAGTTTTCTTATAGTTCAAGCAGAAAATCAACAATATCATCATTAGATCTGTTGCATTTTACATCAACCAGTGTGCAAACAATGCTATTTCAATGCTATTACTGTAAAAATGTTGTCAGAGGTAGATTTTTATGATGAGGTTTCTATGTTTTAACTTCTATTGCAGTTGGTTTGAATTGAGTTTAACATTTTGGACACTATGCCACTTATGCCACTTTTTGGACGCTTATAGCCACAAACTGAATAGTGGCATGTTACTAATGTGATGGTTTAATTAGGGGCCAAGCCCCGAAGGGGCTATGGCACCTATTGTATCTGTTAGTTTTCTTATTATTAGGGGCCAAGCCCCGAAGGGGCAAGGCACCTATTGTATCTGTTAGTTTTCTTATTATTAGGGGCCAAGCCCCGAAGGGGCTAAGGCACCTATTGTATCTGTTAGTTTTCTTATTAGGGGCCAAGCCCCGAAGGGGCTAAGGCACCTATTGTATCTGTTAGTTTTCTTATTATTATTATTAGGGGCCAAGCCCCGAAGGGGCAAGGCACCTATTGTATCTGTTAGTTTTCTTATTATTATTATTATTATTCTTCTTCTTCTTCTTCTTCTTCTTCTTCCGCCAATGGAAGTCTATGGCAGCCCTATGAACCGTACATAGGAAAATGATGAAATTTGGCACAGTTGTAGAGATAGCCATGAATAGTAATTGGACCAAATTTGGTGTCTCTAGGACCAACTCTATAGCGCCACCACCAGTTCAAAAATTCAACATTGAAATGGTTATAACTTTTGAACCCTTTGATCTAGAGAAATAAAACTTAGTACACTTGATTCATCTCATCATGGTGATCAAAATCAATAGCTTACATTAAGACTCCGCCCATTACAGTAGTAGCCATTTTGTAAAGTACAGTATTCCGTTTTTTCGCTACTCCTCCTTCAAAATTTGTCCAATTTTGTCCAAAATTTGCTCAAATGATCTTTGGACTGAGCCGCATAGAAATGACTGAACAGATTTTTTTATTCATCTTTGTTCAAAAGTTATGATGTCGCAAACTTAATGAGGTTGACCCAAAATTGGTGTAGAGGCTGTATCTCGGCCAAAGTTTGATCAATCGAAACAAAAATTGGTACACTTGATTGGAAGCATGGTTTGAGGGACCTTGCCAAAGTTGGGAACAGCGCCACCTACAGGTCATGAGATATGGAAAATAGCTATTTTGGTCAATAACTTTTGAACAGTTTGTCAGAAAATCATAAATGTGGTATCTATGAATTCCTTGGGTCATGCCGAATCCATGGATACCGATTTTGCCAGGATGGAATGTACCACGTGTCCGCCATTTTGAATTTTGTCATAATTTGCAATAACTTTTAAACTATTTGACATATCTTTAAAAAATTTAGTATGGATCATCAACACAATGTCCTGCAGGTACATGAGAAGATTGAACACAGCGCCACCTAGTGTTCCAAAGATATAAGGTATTTTGCAAAAACGCTTATAACTTTTGAAAACATTGTTCAAATTTTGATTTCTTTACGTCATTATGTTCCTTGGCTTATGCCGAGTCCGTCGATATCTCATTTGTCATTTTCCAACAATGTGACTATCCGCCATATTGGAACAAATGAAAAACAGTTTTTTTGCTACTCCTCCTTCAAATCTTGCTCAATTTTGTTCAAAATTTGATCAGATGATCTTTGGACTGAGCCGCACAGAAATGACTGAACAGATTTTTTTATTCATCTTTGTTCAAAAGTTATGATGTCGCAAACTTAATGAGGTTGACCCAAAATTGGTGTAGAGGCTGTATCTCGGCCAAAGTTTGATCAATCGAAACAAAAATTGGTACACTTGATTGGAAGCATGGTTTGAGGGACCTTGCCAAAGTTGGGAACAGCGCCACCTACAGGTCATGAGATATGGAAAATAGCTATTTTGGTCAATAACTTTTGAACAGTTTGTCAGAAAATCATAAATGTGGTATCTATGGATTCCTTGGGTCATGCCGAATCCATGGATACCGATTTTGCCAGGATGGGATGTACCACGTGTCCGCCATTTTGAATTTTGTCATAATTTGCAATAACTTTTAAACTATTTGACATATCTTCACAAAATTTAGTATGGATCATCGACACAATGTCCTGAAGGTACATGAGAAGATTGAACGCAGCGCCACCTAGTGTTCCAGAGATATAGGGTCTTTTTCAAAAACGCTTATAACTTTTGAAAACATTGTTCAAATTTTGATTTCTTTACGTCATTATATTTCTTGGCTTATGCCGAGTCCGTCGATATCTCATTTGTCATTTTCCAACAATGTGACTATCCGCCATATTGGAACAAATGAAAAACAGTTTTTTCGCTACTCCTCCTTCAAATCTTGCTCAATTTTGTCCAAAATTTGATCAGATGTTCTTTGGACCGAGCCGCACAGAAATGACTGAACAGATTTTTGATATTTGCTACCGTTCCCGAGATATTCATCTCCGAAGCTGACCTAGCCTGTGTTTGTTGCCTTATGCTAGTTACCTTAGCATAATAATTGGTTAGCATGCTAACCAGATGCCATTCTTTCTAATGTGGCTCTTCAGCTATCAGGATAACCATAAACTACATTAGCATTAAGCTAGCTTAGCATGCTAATCTCGTTAACATGTTTTTGTGTGCTTATTCTTACACTGAAGCCTCTCCTCTGCAGCTTTGAAATTTACGTCCTCTGAGTGGCGCAAGTTGTTAAACCATGCGTCATGAATCCCGAACCGTTACGGTCGTGGGTTCGATTCCTGTGTGGCACATGTCCAGACTGAAGAAGTACGGTGGCCTTAAGTGGTGGAAAAGTTGTTTTAGTTCCACACATGATGTGTATCTGAGAAAGGATCTCCATAAATATAACATGCAGCAAATTTATATAAAACATCTTCATATTGAGTTCATTTTCACTTGTACTATTAAAACAGCTGTTTTTTTCAAATTTAGCACACTTGTAGTGATTGTAATGAATAGTAATTGGACCAATTTTAGAGTCTCTAGGACCACCTCTATAGCGCCACCACCAGTTCAAAAATTCAAGGAAGGGCAGGAGAGGGGCAGAGGGGGCAGGAGAGGGGCAGGGGTCAGGAGAGGGGCAGGGATCAGGAGAGGGGCAGGGAGGGCAGGGGAGGGGAGGGATGGGGAGAGTTGCTGCTGCTTCAGGGCTTGGCCCCTGTATTGCTGCTTGCAGCTATTTATTATTATTATTATTCTTCTTCTTCTTCTTCTTCTTCTTCTTCTTCTTCTTCCGCCAATGGAAGTCTATGGCAGCCCTATGAACCGTACATAGGAAAATGATGAAATTTGGCACACTTGTAGTGATGGTAATGAAAAGTAATTGTAGCAATTTTTGAGTCTCTAGGACCAACTCTATAGCGCCACCAGCAGTTCAAAAATTCAACATTGAAATGGTTATAACTTTTGAACCCTTTGATCTAGAAAAATGAAACTTAGTACACCTGATTCATCTCATCATGCTGATCAGAACCAATATCTTACATCAAGACTCCGCCCATTACAGTAGTGGCCATTTTGAAAAGTACAGTATGAAGTTTTTTTGCTACTCCCCCTTCAAAATTGGTCTAATTTTGTCCAAACATATGCTCAAATGATCTTCGGACTGAGCCGCATAAAAGTACTGTCCCCGATTTTTTTGCTATACTGGAAAAAAAAAGTTATGATGTCGCAAACTTAATGAGGTCGACCCAAAATTGGTTCAGAAGCTATAGTTCGGCCAAACTTTGATCAATCGAAACGAAAATTGGTACACTTCATCGGAAGCATGATCTGAGGTTCCATGCCAAAGTTGGGAACAGCGCCACCTACGGGTCATGAGATATGGAAAATGCATATTTTGGCCAATAACTTGTGAACGGTTTGTCAGAAAATTATAAACTTGGTGTCTATCGATTCCTTGGATCATAACGAATCCGTGGATATCGATTTTGCCATGATGGGAAGTACCACGTGTCCGCCATTTTAAATTTTGTCATAATTTGCAATATCTTTTAAACTATTTGAAATTTCTTCACCAAATTTGGTATGGATCGTCATTAGCATGGCCCGAAGGTACCTGAGAAGTTTGATCACAGCGCCACCTAGTGTTCCATAGATATCATTGTTTTTTGAAAAAACGCTTATAACTTTTGCTAACATTACTTGAAATTTGATTTATTTATGTCAATATATTCCTTGGCTTATGCCGATTTCAACGATATCTCATATGTTATTTTTCAACAATGTGACTGGCCGCCATATTGGAGCGAATGTAAAACAGTTTTTTCGCTACTCCTCCTTCAAAATTGGTCTAATTTTGTCCAAAGATGTACTCAAATGATCTTCAGACTGAGCCACATAAAAGTACTGTCCCCGTTTTTTTTGCTATACTGAAAAAAAAAAAGTTATGATGTCGCAAACTTAATGAGGTCGACCCATAATTGGTTCAGAGGCGGTAACTTGTGAACAGTTTGTCACAAAATCATAAAATTGGTGTCTATTGATTTCTTGCATCATGTCGAATCTGAGGATATCTATTTTGCCAGGATTGGATGTACCACATCATAAGCTACATTAGCATTAAGTTAGCTTAGCATGCTAATCTGGTTAACTTGCTTTTGTGTGCTCATTCTTACACTGAAGCCTCTCCTCTGCAGTCTGTGATTGTACATCCTCTGAGTGGCGCAATGTGCTAAACCATGTGTCATGAATCCTTAACCAATATGGTTATGGGTTCGAGTCCTGTGTAGGGCAACTTAAAAATTTTGTATAAAGTTGTCATTTCAATTCCTTCTGGCTCTGCACTGCTGTTGGTGCTTAAATGCTTCCTGCACTGCTGTGCTTGGTGTACATTTACATGTATATTCAATTTCTGCTCTTTTTGTTCTTCTGGCTCCGCACTGCTGTTGTTGCTTAAATGCTTGCTGCGCTGCTGTGCTTACAGTACTTGTAGATTGCTGTATTTTGTCTGCTTGCTGTGCCTTGCAGGGCTTGGCCCCGTATTGCTGCTTGCAGCTATATTTAGGGCCCGAGCACCGATGGTGTGAGGACCCTCTTGGAATTGCTCTGTTTATTATTATTATTATTATTATTATTAGGGCCCGAGCACCGATGGTGAGAGGACCCTATTGTTTTTGCTCCGTTTATTATTATTCTTCTTCTCCAAAGTGAATCGCTTTTTAGAGGGCCTAAACATGCTCGAAAACTCATGAAACTTTGCACACGCTTCAGAAGTGGTGAAAATTTACGTGTGATATGGTTTTCAGAATTGGGGGGGGCAAATTCGGTAAATTATTGCCCCCACATTTTGCCCCGGCTCCTGGTTTCACGTACAGGTATGAAATTTGGTACATACATGTAATGACCCAATACCTACAGAAAAGTCTCTTGGAGCATAGCCCTAAACACAACAGGAAGTGAGCTATTTTGAACTTCCTCCTGGATTTTGGGCATTTTTCGTAATTTCCTGATGTTGTACTTTAACGAACTCCTCCTACAGATTTGATCCGATACTCTTCAAATTTGGTGAGTGTAATCTTAAGGCCTTTGTGACGTTAAATTGCGAAGATCTAGAGTTTTCGTCGAAGGGTGTGCCCTCGGCGGCCTGACAAACATCTATCTATAAATTACAGGAACGTCTGTCTGTCTGTCTGTCTGTGTGTGTGTGTGTCTGTTCCTCGCATATCTCTCGAACCGTTAGTCCGATTGATTTCAAACTCGACAGGTGTCTCGCCACGGGCACGAGTAAGTGCAGTGCCAAGTTTGACATTGTTTGGATGAGAAATGCAAAAGATATCGTTAAATATATCATTTTTAGAAGGTTGTGGTTTAAAAATAAACATTCTGACATTAGAGAGTTGTATCGGTCAAAGAAGCCCCAAGAAGGCTGTGGTTTAAAAATAAACATTCTGACATAAACACTCAGTCAGCTACACTGTTTACTTCTGAATATTATAGTTTGGTTCCCGAACGTGATAAATCCATCTATCTATAAATTACAGAAACGTCCGTCTGTCTGTCTGTGTGTTATTCGCATATCTCTCGAATGTGAGATAACCACTAAATGTGTGAAAACCACTATTTTCTGTTTCAAACTTTCACATAGAATCTTTAGGTTATAACAACATTGAAAATCAAAATCTGGATTTGAATTTTTTAAGATTTATTATAAAAACGGATTATTTTTTCCCAAAAATGCAATAAATTCATGACTTTTTTTTTTTTTTTCAAAATGCTATTAATCCATTGAATCAATATAAAGTTATTTTTGATCATATTGCCATCGCAAGAAATATCTCCTGAACTTTTTTGACGGCGATCAGCTCACAAAAACTGATTTTGCACGGGCACTTTGCACTGCTCCCTGAATCGAGGTGCTTATTCATTTGTGGATGTAAACTGAATCTGTATGTCAGCTATGCTGTTAGTGTTTACTTCTGAATATTATATTTCATTCTGGTGCGCTTAACGTTGTCGCTACTGTGTAATAATAGCCTATGCTATTCACCAACTAAACATATCCTATTCAATGCGTTCACAGTCTCTTTCACGGGCATCATTTGTAGTTGCCTATTCACAAACTGTTTGCTCAAGCATAGCGTTTTCTCGGAGTTCACTGTGTGCTTTTTACCATGCACAAATAAAAATGTCACTGAACTTTTGCTGTGTAATTGTAACAATGAGCACACACCACACCAACAATTACTAAAAACACACACAAAAACTGATTTTGCACGGGCATTTTTTGCACTAGTTCACCCAATTTCGGCCTTTTGGTGATATATGCATGATCAGATAAGTTCAATATTAATGTTGCTTGCAGTTCTGATGTTGCTAGGCAACCACAGACAGCCTGCAGTAACTCAGGCATACAATTTTCAATCTGCCACAAACTTCACATGTTTGATAAGACTCCTGTCCTGAACACATGCCAATGCTCATTATGATTATAGCAATAGCACCACCTGCTGGTAGCAGGAAGTGTGGCAAATACAAAACGTGCTCGAAAAATCATGAAACTTTGCACACGCTTCAGAAGTGGTGACAATTTACGTGTGATGTGGTTTTAAAAATTGGGTGGGGCAAAATGGCTTACTTATTGCCCCTACATTTTGCCCCGGCTCGACGTTTCACGTACAGGTATGAAATTTGGTACACACATGTAAAGACCCAATACCTACAAAAAAGTCTCTTGGAGCATAGCCCTAAACACAACAGGAAGTCAGTTATTTTGAACTTCCTGTCAGATTTTGGGCAGTTTTTGCCATTTCCTGATGTTGTACTTTAACAAACTCCTCCTACAGTTTTGATCTGATCCTCTTCAAATTTGGTGAGTGTAATCTTAAGGCCTTTCCTAAAGGTGCCGGGTGGCGGTGGCAGGGGTGCGAGGGCCCTTTTCATCGCTGCTTGCAGCTTTAATTAGGGCCCGAGCACCGATGGTGTGAGGACCCTCTTGGAATTGCTCTGTTTATTATTATTATTATTATTAGGGCCCGAGCACCGATGGTGTGAGGACCCTCTTGGAATTGCTCTGTTTATTATTATTATTATTATTATTATTATTATTCTTCTTCTCCGCATTGAATTGCATTTTTGAGGGCCTAAACATGCTCGAAAACTCACGAAACTTTGCACACGCGTCAGAACTGGCGAAAATTTACATCTGATATAGGTTTCAGAATTGGACGGGGCAAAATGGCTCGATAGCGCCACCTATAAAAGTTCAACGGAGTGCGCCTCCCGCATCGTTCCACGTACGTGCACGAAATTCGGTACATATATGTAATTACCTAATACCTACAAAAAAGTCTCTTGGAGCGTAGCCCTAAACACAACAGGAAGTCAGCCATTTTGAACTTCCTCTCAGATTTTTGTGCAGTTTTTGCCATTTTCAGGCCTCATACTTTAACGAACTCCTCCTACAGTTTTAATCTGATCATCTTCAAATTTGGTGAGTGTAAACTTCAGGCCTTTGCGACGTTAAATTGCGAAGATCTTGAGTTTTCGTCGAAGTGCGGGTCCTCGGCGGCCTGACAAATTTCGATGTTTCGCCATGAAACAGGAAGTTGCTGTAACTCAGGCATGGAATGTCCAATCTGCCCCAAACTTCACACTTTTGATAAGAGTTCTGTCCTGAACACATGACCATGCTCATATTCAGTTATAGTCATAGCGCCACCTGCTGGCAACAGGAAGTGACATGTTTAACACTGTTATGGACTCCTAATAACATATAAAAAAGTGCCAGCAAGTGCTAAACATGCTAACAACATACTAGAAGCATGCTAAAACATGCTAGCAAACTCTTAGCTAAGTGCTAAAGCATGCTATTATTGCAATTAAATAGGAATTTGCTGTAACTCAGGCATGGAATGTCCAATCTGCCCCAAACTTCACACTTTTGATAAGCGTTCTGTCCTGAACACATCTACATGAGAATATTCAGTTATAGTAATAGCGCCACCTACTGGTAACAGGAAGTGTCATGTTTAACACGTTGATGCCATTCTAGCAACATGTTAAAAATGCCATTGACTTCTAAACATGCTAGAAACATGTTAAAACATGCTAGCAATACTTAGCTAAGTGCTAAAGCATGCTAATTCAATGAAACAGGATGTTGTTGTTACTCAAGAAGGCAATGTCCAATCTGCACCAAACTTCACACGTTTGATAAGAATCATGGCCTGAACACATGTCTATGCTCAAATTTAGTTATAGTAATAGCGCCACCTACTGGCACCAGGAAGTGACATGTTTAACACGTTGATGCCGTTCTAGCAACATGTTAAAAATGCCATTGAGTTCTAAACATGCTAGAAACATGTTAAAACATGCTAGCAATACTTAGCTAAATGCTAAAGCATGCTAATTCAATGAAACAGGACTTTGTTGTTACTCAAGAAGGCAATGTACAATCTACCCCAAACTTCACACGTTTGATAAGAGTTATCTCTTGAACACATGTCCATGCTCATATTTAGTTATAGTCATAGCGCCACCTGCTGGCAACAGGAAGTGACGTTTAACACTGTTCTTGACTCCTAATAACATATAAAAAAATGCCAGTAGGTGCTAAACATCCTACCAACATACTAGAGACATGCTGAAACATACTAGCAAACACTTAGCTAAGTGCTAAAGAATGATATTACTGCAATTAAATATGAATTTGCTGTAACTCAGGCATGGAATGTCCAATCTGCCCCAAACTTCACACTTTTGATAAGCGTTCTGTCCTGAACACATGACCATGCTTATATTCAGTTACAGTCATAGCGCCACCTGCTGGCAACAGGAAGTGACATGTTTAACACTGTTATGGACTCCTAATAACATATAAAAAAGTGCCAGCAAGTGTTAAACATGCTAACAACATACTAGAAACATGCTAAAACATGCTAGCAAACTCTTAGCTAAGTGCTAACGCATGCTATTATTGCAATTAAATAGGAATTTGCTGTAACTCAGGCATGGAATGTCCAATCTGCCCCAAACTTCACACTTTTGATAAGAGTCATGGCCTGAACACATCTACATGAGAATGTTCAGTTATAGTAATAGCGCCACCTACTGGCAACAGGAAGTGACATGTTTAACACGTTGATGCCGTTCTAGCAACATGTTAAAAATGCCATTGAGTTCTAAACATGCTAGAAACATGTTAAAACATGCTAACAATGCTTAGGTACGTGCTAAAGAATGCTAATTCAATGAAACATGACTTTGTTGTTACTCAAGAAGGCAATGTCCAATTTGCACCAAACTTCACACGTTTGATAAGAGTTCTGTCCTGAACACACATCCATGCTCATATTCAGTTATAGTCATAACGCAACCTACTGGCAACAGAAACTGACATGGTTAACACAGTAATGCAGTACTAACCACATAATAATTGTGTACTAAGCATGATAGAAACAGACTAAACATGCTAGCAACACTTAGCTGAGTCATGAAGCATGCTATTATCACCATTATACAAAACATTTTGTAACTGACTTTGACATACTCTTACTATATATACCTCCTTAAATGTACATTTCCCAACCATGCTCTGTCTTCCTAAAGCCACCGAGTGTTGTTGGCACGGGTGCGAGGGCCCTTTCATCGCTGCTTGCAGCTTTAATTATTAGGGCCCGAGCACCGATGGTGTGAGGACCCTCTTGGAATTGCTCTGTTTATTATTATTATTATTATTATTATTATTATTCTTCTTCTCCGCATTGAATTGCATTTTTGAGGGCCTAAACATGCTCGAAAACTCACGAAACTTTGCACACGCGTCAGAACTGGCGAAAATTTACATCTGATATAGGTTTCAGAATTGGACGGGGCAAAATGGCTCGATAGCGCCACCTATAAAAGTTCAACGGAGTGCGCCTCCCGCATCGTTCCACGTACGTGCACGAAATTCGGTACATATATGTAATTACCTAATACCTACAAAAAAGTCTCTTGGAGCGTAGCCCTAAACACAACAGGAAGTCAGCCATTTTGAACTTCCTCTCAGATTTTTGTGCAGTTTTTGCCATTTTCAGGCCTCATACTTTAACGAACTCCTCCTACAGTTTTAATCTGATCATCTTCAAATTTGGTGAGTGTAAACTTCAGGCCTTTGCGACGTTAAATTGCGAAGATCTTGAGTTTTCGTCGAAGTGCGGGTCCTCGGCGGCCTGACAAATTTCGATGTTTCGCCATGAAACAGGAAGTTGCTGTAACTCAGGCATGGAATGTCCAATCTGCCCCAAACTTCACACTTTTGATAAGAGTTCTGTCCTGAACACATGACCATGCTCATATTCAGTTATAGTCATAGCGCCACCTGCTGGCAACAGGAAGTGACATGTTTAACACTGTTATGGACTCCTAATAACATATAAAAAAGTGCCAGCAAGTGCTAAACATGCTAACAACATACTAGAAGCATGCTAAAACATGCTAGCAAACTCTTAGCTAAGTGCTAAAGCATGCTATTATTGCAATTAAATAGGAATTTGCTGTAACTCAGGCATGGAATGTCCAATCTGCCCCAAACTTCACACTTTTGATAAGCGTTCTGTCCTGAACACATCTACATGAGAATATTCAGTTATAGTAATAGCGCCACCTACTGGTAACAGGAAGTGTCATGTTTAACACGTTGATGCCATTCTAGCAACATGTTAAAAATGCCATTGACTTCTAAACATGCTAGAAACATGTTAAAACATGCTAGCAATACTTAGCTAAGTGCTAAAGCATGCTAATTCAATGAAACAGGATGTTGTTGTTACTCAAGAAGGCAATGTCCAATCTGCACCAAACTTCACACGTTTGATAAGAATCATGGCCTGAACACATGTCTATGCTCAAATTTAGTTATAGTAATAGCGCCACCTACTGGCACCAGGAAGTGACATGTTTAACACGTTGATGCCGTTCTAGCAACATGTTAAAAATGCCATTGAGTTCTAAACATGCTAGAAACATGTTAAAACATGCTAGCAATACTTAGCTAAATGCTAAAGCATGCTAATTCAATGAAACAGGACTTTGTTGTTACTCAAGAAGGCAATGTACAATCTACCCCAAACTTCACACGTTTGATAAGAGTTATCTCTTGAACACATGTCCATGCTCATATTTAGTTATAGTCATAGCGCCACCTGCTGGCAACAGGAAGTGACGTTTAACACTGTTCTTGACTCCTAATAACATATAAAAAAATGCCAGTAGGTGCTAAACATCCTACCAACATACTAGAGACATGCTGAAACATACTAGCAAACACTTAGCTAAGTGCTAAAGAATGATATTACTGCAATTAAATATGAATTTGCTGTAACTCAGGCATGGAATGTCCAATCTGCCCCAAACTTCACACTTTTGATAAGCGTTCTGTCCTGAACACATGACCATGCTTATATTCAGTTACAGTCATAGCGCCACCTGCTGGCAACAGGAAGTGACATGTTTAACACTGTTATGGACTCCTAATAACATATAAAAAAGTGCCAGCAAGTGTTAAACATGCTAACAACATACTAGAAACATGCTAAAACATGCTAGCAAACTCTTAGCTAAGTGCTAACGCATGCTATTATTGCAATTAAATAGGAATTTGCTGTAACTCAGGCATGGAATGTCCAATCTGCCCCAAACTTCACACTTTTGATAAGAGTCATGGCCTGAACACATCTACATGAGAATGTTCAGTTATAGTAATAGCGCCACCTACTGGCAACAGGAAGTGACATGTTTAACACGTTGATGCCGTTCTAGCAACATGTTAAAAATGCCATTGAGTTCTAAACATGCTAGAAACATGTTAAAACATGCTAACAATGCTTAGGTACGTGCTAAAGAATGCTAATTCAATGAAACATGACTTTGTTGTTACTCAAGAAGGCAATGTCCAATTTGCACCAAACTTCACACGTTTGATAAGAGTTCTGTCCTGAACACACATCCATGCTCATATTCAGTTATAGTCATAACGCAACCTACTGGCAACAGAAACTGACATGGTTAACACAGTAATGCAGTACTAACCACATAATAATTGTGTACTAAGCATGATAGAAACAGACTAAACATGCTAGCAACACTTAGCTGAGTCATGAAGCATGCTATTATCACCATTATACAAAACATTTTGTAACTGACTTTGACATACTCTTACTATATATACCTCCTTAAATGTACATTTCCCAACCATGCTCTGTCTTCCTAAAGCCACCGAGTGTTGTTGGCACGGGTGCGAGGGCCCTTTCATCGCTGCTTGCAGCTTTAATTATTATTATTATTCTTCTTCTCCGCATTGAATTGCATTTTTGAGGGCCTAAACATGCTCGAAAACTCACAAAACTTTGCACACGCGTCAGAACTGGCAAAAATTTACATCTGATATAGGTTTCAGAATTGGACGGGGCAAAATGGCTCGATAGCGCCACCTATAAAAGTTCAACGGAGTGCGCCTCCCGCATCGTTCCACGTACGTGCACGAAATTCGGTACATACATGTAATTACCTAATACCTACAAAAAAGTCTCTTGGAGCGTAGCCCTAAACACAACAGGAAGTCAGCCATTTTGAACTTCCTCTCAGATTTTTGTGCAGTTTTTGCCATTTTCAGGCCTCGTACTTTAACGAACTCCTCCTACAGTTTTAATCTGATCATCTTCAAATTTGGTGAGTGTAATCTTCAGGCCTTTGCGACGTTAAATTGCGAAGATCTTGAGTTTTCGTCGAAGTGCGGGTCCTCGGCGGCCTGACAAATTTCGATGTTTCGCCATGAAACAGGAAGTTGCTGTAACTCAGGCATGGAATGTCCAATCTGCCCCAAACTTCACACTTTTGATAAGAGTTCTGTCCTGAACACATGACCATGCTCATATTCAGTTATAGTCATAGCGCCACCTGCTGGCAACAGGAAGTGACATGTTTAACACTGTTATGGACTCCTAATAACATATAAAAAAGTGCCAGCAAGTGCTAAACATGCTAACAACATACTAGAAGCATGCTAAAACATGCTAGCAAACTCTTAGCTAAGTGCTAAAGCATGCTATTATTGCAATTAAATAGGAATTTGCTGTAACTCAGGCATGGAATGTCCAATCTGCCCCAAACTTCACACTTTTGATAAGCGTTCTGTCCTGAACACATCTACATGAGAATATTCAGTTATAGTAATAGCGCCACCTACTGGTAACAGGAAGTGTCATGTTTAACACGTTGATGCCATTCTAGCAACATGTTAAAAATGCCATTGACTTCTAAACATGCTAGAAACATGTTAAAACATGCTAGCAATACTTAGCTAAGTGCTAAAGCATGCTAATTCAATGAAACAGGATGTTGTTGTTACTCAAGAAGGCAATGTCCAATCTGCACCAAACTTCACACTTTTGATAAGCGTTCTGTCCTGAACACATGACCATGCTTATATTCAGTTACAGTCATAGCGCCACCTGCTGGCAACAGGAAGTGACATGTTTAACACTGTTATGGACTCCTAATAACATATAAAAAAGTGCCAGCAAGTGTTAAACATGCTAACAACATACTACAAACATGCTAAAACATGCTAGCAAACTCTTAGCTAAGTGCTAAAGCATGCTATTATTGCAATTAAATAGGAATTTGCTGTAACTCAGGCATGGAATGTCCAATCTGCCCCAAACTTCACACGTTTGATAAGAATCATGGCCTGAACACATGTCTATGCTCAAATTTAGTTATAGTAATAGCGCCACCTACTGGCACCAGGAAGTGACATGTTTAACACGTTGATGCCGTTCTAGCAACATGTTAAAAATGCCATTGAGTTCTAAACATGCTAGAAACATGTTAAAACATGCTAGCAATACTTAGCTAAATGCTAAAGCATGCTAATTCAATGAAACAGGACTTTGTTGTTACTCAAGAAGGCAATGTACAATCTACCCCAAACTTCACACGTTTGATAAGAGTTATCTCTTGAACACATGTCCATGCTCATATTTAGTTATAGTCATAGCGCCACCTGCTGGCAACAGGAAGTGACGTTTAACACTGTTCTTGACTCCTAATAACATATAAAAAAATGCCAGTAGGTGCTAAACATCCTACCAACATACTAGAGACATGCTGAAACATACTAGCAAACACTTAGCTAAGTGCTAAAGAATGATATTACTGCAATTAAATATGAATTTGCTGTAACTCAGGCATGGAATGTCCAATCTGCCCCAAACTTCACACTTTTGATAAGCGTTCTGTCCTGAACACATGACCATGCTTATATTCAGTTACAGTCATAGCGCCACCTGCTGGCAACAGGAAGTGACATGTTTAACACTGTTATGGACTCCTAATAACATATAAAAAAGTGCCAGCAAGTGTTAAACATGCTAACAACATACTAGAAACATGCTAAAACATGCTAGCAAACTCTTAGCTAAGTGCTAAAGCATGCTATTATTGCAATTAAATAGGAATTTGCTGTAACTCAGGCATGGAATGTCCAATCTGCCCCAAACTTCACACTTTTGATAAGAGTCATGGCCTGAACACATCTACATGAGAATGTTCAGTTATAGTAATAGCGCCACCTACTGGCAACAGGAAGTGACATGTTTAACACGTTGATGCCGTTCTAGCAACATGTTAAAAATGCCATTGAGTTCTAAACATGCTAGAAACATGTTAAAACATGCTAACAATGCTTAGGTACGTGCTAAAGAATGCTAATTCAATGAAACATGACTTTGTTGTTACTCAAGAAGGCAATGTCCAATTTGCACCAAACTTCACACGTTTGATAAGAGTTCTGTCCTGAACACACATCCATGCTCATATTCAGTTATAGTCATAACGCAACCTACTGGCAACAGAAACTGACATGGTTAACACAGTAATGCAGTACTAACCACATAATAATTGTGTACTAAGCATGCTAGAAACAGACTAAACATGCTAGCAACACTTAGCTGAGTCATGAAGCATGCTATTATCACCATTATACAAAACATTTTGTAACTGACTTTGACATACTCTTACTATATATACCTCCTTAAATGTACATTTCCCAACCATGCTCTGTCTTCCTAAAGCCACCGAGTGTTGATGGCATGGGTGCGAGGGCCCTTTCATCGCTGCTTGCAGCTTTAATTAGGGCCCGAGCACCGATGGTGTGAGGACCCTCTTGGAATTGCTCTGTTTATTATTATTATTATTATTATTATTATTATTCTTCTTCTCCGCATTGAATTGCATTTTTGAGGGCCTAAACATGCTCGAAAACTCACGAAACTTTGCACACGCGTCAGAACTGGCGAAAATTTACATCTGATATAGGTTTCAGAATTGGACGGGGCAAAATGGCTCGATAGCGCCACCTATAAAAGTTCAACGGAGTGCGCCTCCCGCATCGTTCCACGTACGTGCACGAAATTCGGTACATATATGTAATTACCTAATACCTACAAAAAAGTCTCTTGGAGCGTAGCCCTAAACACAACAGGAAGTCAGCCATTTTGAACTTCCTCTCAGATTTTTGTGCAGTTTTTGCCATTTTCAGGCCTCATACTTTAACGAACTCCTCCTACAGTTTTAATCTGATCATCTTCAAATTTGGTGAGTGTAAACTTCAGGCCTTTGCGACGTTAAATTGCGAAGATCTTGAGTTTTCGTCGAAGTGCGGGTCCTCGGCGGCCTGACAAATTTCGATGTTTCGCCATGAAACAGGAAGTTGCTGTAACTCAGGCATGGAATGTCCAATCTGCCCCAAACTTCACACTTTTGATAAGAGTTCTGTCCTGAACACATGACCATGCTCATATTCAGTTATAGTCATAGCGCCACCTGCTGGCAACAGGAAGTGACATGTTTAACACTGTTATGGACTCCTAATAACATATAAAAAAGTGCCAGCAAGTGCTAAACATGCTAACAACATACTAGAAGCATGCTAAAACATGCTAGCAAACTCTTAGCTAAGTGCTAAAGCATGCTATTATTGCAATTAAATAGGAATTTGCTGTAACTCAGGCATGGAATGTCCAATCTGCCCCAAACTTCACACTTTTGATAAGCGTTCTGTCCTGAACACATCTACATGAGAATATTCAGTTATAGTAATAGCGCCACCTACTGGTAACAGGAAGTGTCATGTTTAACACGTTGATGCCATTCTAGCAACATGTTAAAAATGCCATTGACTTCTAAACATGCTAGAAACATGTTAAAACATGCTAGCAATACTTAGCTAAGTGCTAAAGCATGCTAATTCAATGAAACAGGATGTTGTTGTTACTCAAGAAGGCAATGTCCAATCTGCACCAAACTTCACACGTTTGATAAGAATCATGGCCTGAACACATGTCTATGCTCAAATTTAGTTATAGTAATAGCGCCACCTACTGGCACCAGGAAGTGACATGTTTAACACGTTGATGCCGTTCTAGCAACATGTTAAAAATGCCATTGAGTTCTAAACATGCTAGAAACATGTTAAAACATGCTAGCAATACTTAGCTAAATGCTAAAGCATGCTAATTCAATGAAACAGGACTTTGTTGTTACTCAAGAAGGCAATGTACAATCTACCCCAAACTTCACACGTTTGATAAGAGTTATCTCTTGAACACATGTCCATGCTCATATTTAGTTATAGTCATAGCGCCACCTGCTGGCAACAGGAAGTGACGTTTAACACTGTTCTTGACTCCTAATAACATATAAAAAAATGCCAGTAGGTGCTAAACATCCTACCAACATACTAGAGACATGCTGAAACATACTAGCAAACACTTAGCTAAGTGCTAAAGAATGATATTACTGCAATTAAATATGAATTTGCTGTAACTCAGGCATGGAATGTCCAATCTGCCCCAAACTTCACACTTTTGATAAGCGTTCTGTCCTGAACACATGACCATGCTTATATTCAGTTACAGTCATAGCGCCACCTGCTGGCAACAGGAAGTGACATGTTTAACACTTTTATGGACTCCTAATAACATATAAAAAAGTGCCAGCAAGTGTTAAACATGCTAACAACATACTAGAAACATGCTAAAACATGCTAGCAAACTCTTAGCTAAGTGCTAACGCATGCTATTATTGCAATTAAATAGGAATTTGCTGTAACTCAGGCATGGAATGTCCAATCTGCCCCAAACTTCACACTTTTGATAAGAGTCATGGCCTGAACACATCTACATGAGAATGTTCAGTTATAGTAATAGCGCCACCTACTGGCAACAGGAAGTGACATGTTTAACACGTTGATGCCGTTCTAGCAACATGTTAAAAATTCCATTGAGTTCTAAACATGCTAGAAACATGTTAAAACATGCTAACAATGCTTAGGTACGTGCTAAAGAATGCTAATTCAATGAAACATGACTTTGTTGTTACTCAAGAAGGCAATGTCCAATTTGCACCAAACTTCACACGTTTGATAAGAGTTCTGTCCTGAACACACATCCATGCTCATATTCAGTTATAGTCATAACGCAACCTACTGGCAACAGAAACTGACATGGTTAACACAGTAATGCAGTACTAACCACATAATAATTGTGTACTAAGCATGATAGAAACAGACTAAACATGCTAGCAACACTTAGCTGAGTCATGAAGCATGCTATTATCACCATTATACAAAACATTTTGTAACTGACTTTGACATACTCTTACTATATATACCTCCTTAAATGTACATTTCCCAACCATGCTCTGTCTTCCTAAAGCCACCGAGTGTTGTTGGCATGGGTGCGAGGGCCCTTTCATCGCTGCTTGCAGCTTTAATTATTATTATTATTCTTCTTCTCCGCATTGAATTGCATTTTTGAGGGCCTAAACATGCGCGAAAACTCACGAAACTTTGCACACGCGTCAGAACTGGCGAAAATTTACATCTGATATAGGTTTCAGAATTGGACGGGGCAAAACGGCTCGATAGCGCCACCTATAAAAGTTCAACGGAGTGCGCCTCCCGCAACGTTCCACGTACGTGCACGAAATTCGGTACATACATGTAATGACCTAATACCTACAAAAAAGTCTCTTGGAGCATAGCCCTAAACCCAACAGGAAGTCAGCCATTTTGAACTTCCTCCCAGATTTTTGTGCAGTTTTTGACGTTTTCAGGCCTCATACTTTAACGAACTCCTCCTACAGTTTTAATCTGATCATCTTCAAATTTGGTGAGTGTAATCTTAAGGCCTTTGCAACGTTAAATTGCGAAGATCTTGAGTTTTCGTCGAAGGGCGGGTCCTCGGCGGCCTGACAAATTTTGATGTTTCGCCATGAAACAGGAAGTTGCTGTAACTCAGGCATGGAATGTCCAATCTGCCCCAAACTTCATACGTTTGATAAGAGTTCTGTCCTGAACACATGACCATGCTCATATTCAGTTATAGTCATAGCGCCACCTGCTGGCAACAGGAAGTGACATGTTTAACACTGTTATGGACTCCTAATAACATATAAAAAAGTGCCAGCAAGTGCTAAACATGCTAACAACATACTAGAAGCATGCTAAAACATGCTAGCAAACTCTTAGCTAAGTGCTAAAGCATGCTATTATTGCAATTAAATAGGAATTTGCTGTAACTCAGGCATGGAATGTCCAATCTGCCCCAAACTTCACACTTTTGATAAGCGTTCTGTCCTGAACATATCTACATGAGAATATTCAGTTATAGTAATAGCGCCACCTACTGGTAACAGGAAGTGTCATGTTTAACACGTTGATGCCATTCTAGCAACATGTTAAAAATGCCATTGACTTCTAAACATGCTAGAAACATGTTAAAACATACTAGCAATACTTAGCTAAGTGCTAAAGCATGCTAATTCAATGAAACAGGATGTTGTTGTTACTCAAGAAGGCAATGTCCAATCTGCGCCAAACTTCACACTTTTAATAAACGTTCTGTCCTGAACACATGACCATGCTCATATTCAGTTATAGTCATAGCGCCACCTGCTGGCAACAGGAAGTGACATGTTTAACACTGTTATGGACTCCTAATAACATATAAAAAAGTGCCAGCAAGTGCTAAACATGCTAACAACATACTAGAAGCATGCTAAAACATGCTAGCAAACTCTTAGCTAAGTGCTAAAGCATGCTATTATTGCAATTAAATAGGAATTTGCTGTAACTCAGGCATGGAATGTCCAATCTGCCCCAAACTTCACACTTTTGATAAGCGTTCTGTCCTGAACATATCTACATGAGAATATTCAGTTATAGTAATAGCGCCACCTACTGGTAACAGGAAGTGTCATGTTTAACACGTTGATGCCATTCTAGCAACATGTTAAAAATGCCATTGACTTCTAAACATGCTAGAAACATGTTAACCTGTTAACCGTTGCCAGAGCGCGGGCGCACTGAAGCGGTTTTTTTTATAAATAGTTCAAAGTTACTATCAGATTTAATGTTATACCTTGACAAACTATACATCATTACAAAGATATAAGACTCAAGTTTCAGAATTTGACCACTATTGTATTCTGAGAAACTTATAGCGACAGTTATTTCTTAATTTGTGTCAGGAGTTATGAAATGAAAAAATGAGTCGATACCTTTGATATGAATTATGCGCGTCAGCCGCTTTCATTCATAAAAAACTCCCGTGCCGTCGTCATGACAGCGATACACAAAACAACGTCCTTCCGGGCTTTTAGCTAAAAAATGTGCAGATTTGGAGAAATATTGATATATTCTCATAGGTTTACATCAGATTTCTATAGACAGGAATAATATTTATTGAATTTATACCCAAATGCGTCGATGTAATCATTATGAGCGTTTGTATACTCTGTTAATGCGTTTTCAATTCATACCAATAGCATGAGGGCGCCCTCGCCGCCCTGTGCACAGTATTAGAACATGAAGAAGTGCCATAATCATGTGACAATCCAGGAAGCCTCGAACACACACACAGCTAACAACAGATCGCGCTGTAACATGGAGATACAGTCGTTTTGAAGACAATAAACATGTTTGCTATGATATTTGAGTTACCTGTGTTTTTCAATCCATGCCAGGTATTTCCATAATAATAGATTATATTTATAATGTAATGCTAATCTATATAGACTATCATTGTGCAGAACAGTATACAATAGTATATTTTCTGTCTGATTTTTTTATCTGAAGCCAAATTAGATCACAGAAAATTATTTAAAATACTCGATTTGCTTTATAAAGTAAGTTTATAAGCACAAACATGGTTTTAATCTCATAAATTGTCGTGTATTGATGGTGTGCTAAGCTAACATGCTAGCTAGCCCTAGGTGCACCTGCCACCTAGAAGTTATATTTTTATTATTTTTTGAACGCTTACTGAAATGTTTCTTTATTCAAGAAATGCATTTAAAACAGTTTAGAATGTAAGGGTGAACTTTGAGAAAATAAATTAGTGACTGAAACCATATGAATAGCATGTGAATAGCCAGTCGTTAGTAACTAATGCAGACAAAAGAAATGCATATTTAGAGCCATAACCTGGCTGGAGAGGTGTGAATGTGTGCAGGGGGAGACTGAGACTGAATGGGGCTCGTTTGCACCACAAAACAATAAAGACAATATACTGCATAGATGGTAAGAAGATGACACTAAATATCAGTAGCATTTTAGCATCAAATCAAAATAAAGTCACATGACATGGTCTTGAAAAACATTTCACTAAATACAGAGTTTTGGACTTATTATCTTAAGATTTTAAACATAAAATGTTTAGACATGTGGCATTAGCTGTAGTGCATTTCTAGACTGCTCCAGGGCCAACTTCAATTTTATTTTCATGAGGATGTTTCATAAAAAATAATTTCTAATAACTTTACAAAACTTTGAAGCTATTTATAACAATTTTTGTCATTATGACAATAATTAATTCTACATTACAATAAACTGCCAGGTGTCAGCTTTCAAATGAGATCATACTTGTGCTTTTAGTACAAAGGGTTCATGAACTGTATCTGTTTCAGTTTGGGTATGTCATTTCTTGGGATTTTTCAAAAGTGGGGTTGCAGCTTAACAGGTTAAAACATACTAGCAATACTTAGCTAAGTGCTAAAGCATGCTAATTCAATGAAACAGGACTTTGTTGTTACTCAAGAAGGCAATGTACAATCTACCCCAAACGTCACACGTTTGATAAGAGTTATCTCTTGAACACATGTCCATGCTCATATTTAGTTATAGTCATAGCGCCACCTGCTGGCAACAGGAAGTGACGTTTAACACTGTTCTTGACTCCTAATAACATATAAAAAAATGCCAGTAGGTGCTAAACATCCTACCAACATACTATAGACATGCTAAAACATACTAGCAAACACTTAGCTAAGTGCTAAAGAATGATATTACTGCAATTAAATATGAATTTGCTGTAACTCAGGCATGGAATGTCCAATCTGCCCCAAACTTCACACTTTTGATAAGCGTTCTGTCCTGAACACATGACCATGCTTATATTCAGTTACAGTCATAGCGCCACCTGCTGGCAACAGGAAGTGACATGTTTAACACTGTTATGGACTCCTAATAACATATAAAAAAGTGCCAGCAAGTGTTAAACATGCTAACAACATACTAGAAACATGCTAAAACATGCTAGCAAACTCTTAGCCAAGTGCTAAAGCATGCTATTATTGCAATTAAATAGGAATTTGCTGTAACTCAGGCATGGAATGTCCAATCTGCCCCAAACTTCACACTTTTGATAAGAGTCATGGCCTGAACACATCTACATGAGAATGTTCAATTATAGTAATAGCGCCACCAACTGGCAACAGGAAGTGACATGTTTAACACGTTGATGCCGTTCTAGCAACATGTTAAAAATGCCATTGAGTTCTAAACATGCTAGAAACATGTTAAAACATGCTAACAATGCTTAGCTAAGTGCTAAAGCATGCTAATTCAATGAAACATGACTTTGTTGTTACTCAAGAAGGCAATGTCCAATTTGCACCAAACTTCACACGTTTGATAAGAGTTCTGTCCTGAACACACATCCAAGCTCATATTCAGTTATAGTCATAACGCCACCTACTGGCAACAGAAACTGACATGGTTAACACAGTAATGCAGTACTAACCACATAATTATTGTGTACTAAGCATGCTAGAAACACACTAAACATGCTAGCAACACTTAGCTGAGTCATGAAGCATGCTATTATCACCATTATACAAAACATTTTGTAACTGACTTTGACATACTCTTACTATATATACCTCCTTAAATGTACATTTCCCAACCATGCTCTGTCTTCCTAAAGCCACCGAGTGTTGATGGCACGGGTGCGAGGGCCCTTTCATCGCTGCTTGCAGCTTTAATTATTATTATTATTCTTCTTCTCCGCATTGAATTGCATTTTTGAGGGCCTAAACATGCGCGAAAACTCACGAAACTTTGCACACGCGTCAGAACTGGCGAAAATTTACATCTGATATAGGTTTCAGAATTGGACGGGGCAAAACGGCTCGATAGCGCCACCTATAAAAGTTCAACGGAGTGCGCCTCCCGCAACGTTCCACGTACGTGCACGAAATTCGGTACATACATGTAATGACCTAATACCTACAAAAAAGTCTCTTGGAGCATAGCCCTAAACCCAACAGGAAGTCAGCCATTTTGAACTTCCTCCCAGATTTTTGTGCAGTTTTTGACATTTTCAGGCCTCATACTTTAACGAACTCCTCCTACAGTTTTAATCTGATCATCTTCAAATTTGGTGAGTGTAATCTTAAGGCCTTTGCGACGTTAAATTGCGAAGATCTTGAGTTTTCGTCGAAGGGCGGGTCCTCGGCGGCCTGACAAATTTTGATGTTTCGCCATGAAACAGGAAGTTGCTGTAACTCAGGCATGGAATGTCCAATCTGCCCCAAACTTCATACGTTTGATAAGAGTTCTGTCCTGAACACATGACCATGCTCATATTCAGTTATAGTCATAGCGCCACCTGCTGGCAACAGGAAGTGACATGTTTAACACTGTTATGGACTCCTAATAACATATAAAAAAGTGCCAGCAAGTGCTAAACATGCTAACAACATACTAGAAGCATGCTAAAACATGCTAGCAAACTCTTAGCTAAGTGCTAAAGCATGCTATTATTGCAATTAAATAGGAATTTGCTGTAACTCAGGCATGGAATGTCCAATCTGCCCCAAACTTCACACTTTTGATAAGCGTTCTGTCCTGAACATATCTACATGAGAATATTCAGTTATAGTAATAGCGCCACCTACTGGTAACAGGAAGTGTCATGTTTAACACGTTGATGCCATTCTAGCAACATGTTAAAAATGCCATTGACTTCTAAACATGCTAGAAACATGTTAAAACATACTAGCAATACTTAGCTAAGTGCTAAAGCATGCTAATTCAATGAAACAGGATGTTGTTGTTACTCAAGAAGGCAATGTCCAATCTGCGCCAAACTTCACACTTTTAATAAACGTTCTGTCCTGAACACATGACCATGCTCATATTCAGTTATAGTCATAGCGCCACCTGCTGGCAACAGGAAGTGACATGTTTAACACTGTTATGGACTCCTAATAACATATAAAAAAGTGCCAGCAAGTGCTAAACATGCTAACAACATACTAGAAGCATGCTAAAACATGCTAGCAAACTCTTAGCTAAGTGCTAAAGCATGCTATTATTGCAATTAAATAGGAATTTGCTGTAACTCAGGCATGGAATGTCCAATCTGCCCCAAACTTCACACTTTTGATAAGCGTTCTGTCCTGAACATATCTACATGAGAATATTCAGTTATAGTAATAGCGCCACCTACTGGTAACAGGAAGTGTCATGTTTAACACGTTGATGCCATTCTAGCAACATGTTAAAAATGCCATTGACTTCTAAACATGCTAGAAACATGTTAAAACATACTAGCAATACTTAGCTAAGTGCTAAAGCATGCTAATTCAATGAAACAGGACTTTGTTGTTACTCAAGAAGGCAATGTACAATCTACCCCAAACGTCACACGTTTGATAAGAGTTATCTCTTGAACACATGTCCATGCTCATATTTAGTTATAGTCATAGCGCCACCTGCTGGCAACAGGAAGTGACGTTTAACACTGTTCTTGACTCCTAATAACATATAAAAAAATGCCAGTAGGTGCTAAACATCCTTCCAACATACTATAGACATGCTAAAACATACTAGCAAACACTTAGCTAAGTGCTAAAGAATGATATTACTGCAATTAAATATGAATTTGCTGTAACTCAGGCATGGAATGTCCAATCTGCCCCAAACTTCACACTTTTGATAAGCGTTCTGTCCGGAACACATGACCATGCTTATATTCAGTTACAGTCATAGCGCCACCTGCTGGCAACAGGAAGTGACATGTTTAACACTGTTATGGACTCCTAATAACATATAAAAAAGTGCCAGCAAGTGTTAAACATGCTAACAACATACTAGAAACATGCTAAAACATGCTAGCAAACTCTTAGCCAAGTGCTAAAGCATGCTATTATTGCAATTAAATAGGAATTTGCTGTAACTCAGGCATGGAATGTCCAATCTGCCCCAAACTTCACACTTTTGATAAGAGTCATGGCCTGAACACATCTACATGAGAATGTTCAATTATAGTAATAGCGCCACCAACTCGTAACAGGAAGTGACATGTTTAACACGTTGATGCCGTTCTAGCAACATGTTAAAAATGCCATTGAGTTCTAAACATGCTAGAAACATGTTAAAACATGCTAACAATGCTTAGCTAAGTGCTAAAGCATGCTAATTCAATGAAACATGACTTTGTTGTTACTCAAGAAGGCAATGTCCAATTTGCACCAAACTTCACACGTTTGATAAGAGTTCTGTCCTGAACACACATCCAAGCTCATATTCAGTTATAGTCATAACGCCACCTACTGGCAACAGAAACTGACATGGTTAACACAGTAATGCAGTACTAACCACATAATTATTGTGTACTAAGCATGCTAGAAACACACTAAACATGCTAGCAACACTTAGCTGAGTCATGAAGCATGCTATTATCACCATTATACAAAACATTTTGTAACTGACTTTGACATACTCTTACTATATATACCTCCTTAAATGTACATTTCCCAACCATGCTCTGTCTTCCTAAAGCCACCGAGTGTTGATGGCACGGGTGCGAGGGCCCTTTCATCGCTGCTTGCAGCTTTAATTATTATTATTATTCTTCTTCTCCGCATTGAATTGCATTTTTGAGGGCCTAAACATGCGCGAAAACTCACGAAACTTTGCACACGCGTCAGAACTGGCGAAAATTTACATCTGATATAGGTTTCAGAATTGGACGGGGCAAAACGGCTCGATAGCGCCACCTATAAAAGTTCAACGGAGTGCGCCTCCCGCAACGTTCCACGTACGTGCACGAAATTCGGTACATACATGTAATGACCTAATACCTACAAAAAAGTCTCTTGGAGCATAGCCCTAAACCCAACAGGAAGTCAGCCATTTTGAACTTCCTCCCAGATTTTTGTGCAGTTTTTGACATTTTCAGGCCTCATACTTTAACGAACTCCTCCTACAGTTTTAATCTGATCATCTTCAAATTTGGTGAGTGTAATCTTAAGGTCTTTGCGACGTTAAATTGCGAAGATCTTGAGTTTTCGTCGAAGGGCGGGTCCTCGGCGGCCTGACAAATTTTGATGTTTCGCCATGAAACAGGAAGTTGCTGTAACTCAGGCATGGAATGTCCAATCTGCCCCAAACTTCATACGTTTGATAAGAGTTCTGTCCTGAACACATGACCATGCTCATATTCAGTTATAGTCATAGCGCCACCTGCTGGCAACAGAAAGTGACATGTTTAACACTGTTATGGACTCCTAATAACATATAAAAAAGTGCCAGCAAGTGCTAAACATAATAACAACATACTAGAAGCATGCTAAAACATGCTAGCAAACTCTTAGCTAAGTGCTAAAGCATGCTATTATTGCAATTAAATAGGAATTTGCTGTAACTCAGGCATGGAATGTCCAATCTGCCCCAAACTTCACACTTTTGATAAGCGTTCTGTCCTGAACATATCTACATGAGAATATTCAGTTATAGTAATAGCGCCACCTACTGGTAACAGGAAGTGTCATGTTTAACACGTTGATGCCATTCTAGCAACATGTTAAAAATGCCATTGACTTCTAAACATGCTAGAAACATGTTAAAACATACTAGCAATACTTAGCTAAGTGCTAAAGCATGCTAATTCAATGAAACAGGATGTTGTTGTTACTCAAGAAGGCAATGTCCAATCTGCGCCAAACTTCACACTTTTAATAAACGTTCTGTCCTGAACACATGACCATGCTCATATTCAGTTATAGTCATAGCGCCACCTGCTGGCAACAGGAAGTGACATGTTTAACACTGTTATGGACTCCTAATAACATATAAAAAAGTGCCAGCAAGTGCTAAACATGCTAACAACATACTAGAAGCATGCTAAAACATGCTAGCAAACTCTTAGCTAAGTGCTAAAGCATGCTATTATTGCAATTAAATAGGAATTTGCTGTAACTCAGGCATGGAATGTCCAATCTGCCCCAAACTTCACACTTTTGATAAGCGTTCTGTCCTGAACATATCTACATGAGAATATTCAGTTATAGTAATAGCGCCACCTACTGGTAACAGGAAGTGTCATGTTTAACACGTTGATGCCATTCTAGCAACATGTTAAAAATGCCATTGACTTCTAAACATGCTAGAAACATGTTAAAACATACTAGCAATACTTAGCTAAGTGCTAAAGCATGCTAATTCAATGAAACAGGATGTTGTTGTTACTCAAGAAGGCAATGTCCAATCTGCGCCAAACTTCACACTTTTAATAAACGTTCTGTCCTGAACACATGACCATGCTCATATTCAGTTATAGTCATAGCGCCACCTGCTGGCAACAGGAAGGGACATGTTTAACACTGTTATGGACTCCTAATAACATATAAAAAAGTGCCAGCAAGTGCTAAACATGCTAACAACATACTAGAAGCATGCTAAAACATGCTAGCAAACTCTTAGCTAAGTGCTAAAGCATGCTATTATTGCAATTAAATAGGAATTTGCTGTAACTCAGGCATGGAATGTCCAATCTGCCCCAAACTTCACACTTTTGATAAGCGTTCTGTCCTGAACATATCTACATGAGAATATTCAGTTATAGTAATAGCGCCACCTGCTGGCAACAGGAAGTGACGTTTAACACTGTTCTTGACTCCTAATAACATATAAAAAAATGCCAGTAGGTGCTAAACATCCTACCAACATACTATAGACATGCTAAAACATACTAGCAAACACTTAGCTAAGTGCTAAAGAATGATATTACTGCAATTAAATATGAATTTGCTGTAACTCAGGCATGGAATGTCCAATCTGCCCCAAACTTCACACTTTTGATAAGCGTTCTGTCCTGAACACATGACCATGCTTATATTCAGTTACAGTCATAGCGCCACCTGCTGGCAACAGGAAGTGACATGTTTAACACTGTTATGGACTCCTAATAACATATAAAAAAGTGCCAGCAAGTGTTAAACATGCTAACAACATACTAGAAACATGCTAAAACATGCTAGCAAACTCTTAGCCAAGTGCTAAAGCATGCTATTATTGCAATTAAATAGGAATTTGCTGTAACTCAGGCATGGAATGTCCAATCTGCCCCAAACTTCACACTTTTGATAAGAGTCATGGCCTGAACACATCTACATGAGAATGTTCAATTATAGTAATAGCGCCACCAACTGGCAACAGGAAGTGACATGTTTAACACGTTGATGCCGTTCTAGCAACATGTTAAAAATGCCATTGAGTTCTAAACATGCTAGAAACATGTTAAAACATGCTAACAATGCTTAGCTAAGTGCTAAAGCATGCTAATTCAATTAAACATGACTTTGTTGTTACTCAAGAAGGCAATGTCCAATTTGCACCAAACTTCACACGTTTGATAAGAGTTCTGTCCTGAACACACATCCAAGCTCATATTCAGTTATAGTCATAACGCCACCTACTGGCAACAGAAACTGACATGGTTAACACAGTAATGCAGTACTAACCACATAATTATTGTGTACTAAGCATGCTAGAAACACACTAAACATGCTAGCAACACTTAGCTGAGTCATGAAGCATGCTATTATCACCATTATACAAAACATTTTGTAACTGACTTTGACATACTCTTACTATATATACCTCCTTAAATGTACATTTCCCAACCATGCTCTGTCTTCCTAAAGCCACCGAGTGTTGATGGCACGGGTGCGAGGGCCCTTTCATCGCTGCTTGCAGCTTTAATTATTATTCTTCTTCTTCTTCTCCGCATTTAATTGCATTTTTGAGGGCCTAAACATGCTCGAAAACTCACGAAACTTTGCACACGCGTCAGAACTGGCGAAAATTTACATCTGATATAGGTTTCAGAATTGGACGGGGCAAAATGGCTCGATAGCGCCACCTATAAAAGTTCAATGGAGTGCGCCTCCCGCAACGTTCCACGTACGTGCACGAAATTCGGTACATACATGTAATGACCTAATACCTACAAAAAAGTCTCTTGGAGCATAGCCCTAAACACAACAGGAAGTCAGCCATTTTGAACTTCCTCTCAGATTTTTGTGCAGTTTTTGCCATTTTCAGGCCTCGTACTTTAACGAACTCCTCCTACAGTTTTAATCTGATCATCTTCAAATTTGGTGAGTGTAATCTTAAGGCCTTTGCGACGTTAAATTGCGAAGATCTTGAGTTTTCGTCAAAGGGCGGGTCCTCGGCGGCCTGACAAATTTCGATGTTTCGCCATGAAACAGGAAGTTGCTGTAACTCAGGCATGGAATGTCCAATCTGCCCCAAACTTCACACTTTTGATAAGCGTTCTGTCCTGAACACATGACCATGCTCATATTCAGTTACAGTCATAGCGCCACCTGCTGGCAACAGGAAGTGACATGTTTAACACTGATATGGACTCCTAATAACATATAAAAAAGTGCCAGCAAGTGCTAAACATGCTAACAACATAATAGAAGCATGCTAAAACATGCTAGCAAACTCTTAGCTAAGTGCTAAAGCATGCTATTATTGCAATTAAATAGGAATTTGCTGTAACTCAGGCATGGAATGTCCAATCTGCCCCAAACTTCACACTTTTGATAAGCGTTCTGTCCTGAACACATCTACATGAGAAAATTCAGTTATAGTAATAGCGCCACCTACTGGTAACAGGAAGTGACATGTTTAACACTCTTGTGGTCTCCTAATAACATATAAAAAAGAGCCAACAAGTGTTAAACAGGTTAGCAACATACTAGAAACATGCTAGCAAACACTTAGCTAAGTGCTAAAGCATGCTATTACTGCAATTAAATAGGAATTTGCTGTAACTCAGGCATGTAATGTCCAATCTGCCCCAAACTTCACACATTTGATAAGAATCATGGCCTGAACACATGTCTATGCTCAAATTCAGTTATAGTAATAGCACCACCTACTGGCAACAGGAAGTAACATGTTTAACACTTTGATGCCGTTCTAGCAACATGTTAAAAATGCCATTGAGTTCTATACATGCTAGAAACATGTTAAAACATGCTAGCAGTACTTAGCTAAGTGCTAAACCATGCTAATTCAATGAAACAGGACTTTGTTGTTACTCAAGAAGGCAATGTACAATCTACCCCAAACTTCACACGTTTGATAAGAGTTATCTCTTGAACACATGTCCATGCTCATATTTAGTTATAGTCATAGCGCCACCTGCTGGCAACAGGAAGTGACGTTTAACACTGTTCTTGACTCCTAATAACATATAAAAAAATGCAAGTAGGTGCTAAACATCCTACCAACATACTAGAGACTTGCTAAAACATACTAGCAAACACTTAGCTAAGTGCTAAAGAATGATATTACTGCAATTAAATATGAATTTGCTGTAACTCAGGCAAGGAATGTCCAATCTGCCCCAAACTTCACACTTTTGATAAGCGTTCTGTCCTGAACACATGATCATGCTTACAGTCATAGCGCCACCTGCTGGCAGCAGGAAGTGACATGTTTAACACTGTTATGGACTCCTAATAACATATAAAAAAGTGCCAGCAAGTGCTAAACATGCTAACAACATACTAGAAACATGCTAAAACATGCTAGCAAACTCTTAGCTAAGTGCTAAAGCATGCTATTATTGCAATTAAATAGGAATTTGCTGTAATTCAGGCATGGAATGTCCAATCTGCCCCAAACTTCACACATTTGATAAGAATCATGGCCTGAACACATGTCTATGCTCAAATTCAGTTATAGTAATAGCGCCACCTACTGGCAACAGGAAGTGACATGTTTAACGCTTTTATGCCGTTCTAGCAACATGTTAAAAATGCCATTGAGTTCTAAACATGCTAGAAACATGTTAAAACATGCTAACAATGCTTAGCTAAGTGCTAAAGAATGTTAATTCAATGAAACATGACTTTGTTGTTACTCAAGAAGGCAATGTCCAATTTGCACCAAACTTCACACGTTTGATAAGAGTTCTGTCCTGAACACACATCCAAGCTCATATTCAGTTATAGTCATAACGCCACCTACTGGCAACAGAAACTGACATGGTTAACACAGTAATGCAGTACTAACCACATAATTATTGTGTACTAAGCATGCTAGAAACACACTAAACATGCTAGCAACACTTAGCTGAGTCATGAAGCATGCTATTATCACCATTATACAAAACATTTTGTAACTGACTTTGACATACTCTTACTATATATACCTCCTTAAATGTA
The DNA here is from genome assembly GCF_964197995.2 of Scardinius erythrophthalmus. NCBI lineage: Eukaryota > Metazoa > Chordata > Actinopteri > Cypriniformes > Leuciscidae > Scardinius > Scardinius erythrophthalmus. The sequence goes on from NC_138223.1 coordinate 33,722,819, forward strand.
CATTTCCCAACCATGCTCTGTCTTCCTAAAGCCACCGAGTGTTGATGGCACGGGTGCGAGGGCCCTTTCATCGCTGCTTGCAGCTTTAATTATTATTATTATTATTCTTCTTCTTCTTCTTCTCCGCATTGAATTGCATTTTTGAGGGCCTAAACATGCTCGAAAACTCACGAAACTTTGCACACGCGTCAGAACTGGCGAAAATTTACATCTGATATAGGTTTCAGAATTGGACGGGGCAAAATGGCTCGATAGCGCCACCTATAAAAGTTCAACGGAGTGCGCCTCCCGCAACGTTCCACGTACGTGCACGAAATTCGGTACATACGTGTAATGACCTAATACCTACAAAAAAGTCTCTTGAAGCATAGCCCTAAACACAACAGGAAGTCAGCCATTTTGAACTTCCTCTCAGATTTTTGTGCAGTTTTTGCCATTTTCAGGCCTCGTACTTTAACGAACTCCTCCTACAGTTTTAATCTGATCATCTTCAAATTTGGTGAGTGTAATCTTAAGGCCTTTGCGACGTTAAATTGCGAAGATCTTGAGTTTTCGTCAAAGGGCGGGTCCTCGGCGGCCTGACAAATTTCGATGTTTCGCCATGAAACAGGAAGTTGCTGTAACTCAGGCATGGAATGTCCAATCTGCCCCAAACTTCACACTTTTGATAAGCGTTCTGTCCTGAACACATGACCATGCTCATATTCAGTTACAGTCATAGCGCCACCTGCTGGCAACAGGAAGTGACATGTTTAACACTGTTATGGACTCCTAATAACATATAAAAAAGTGCCAGCAAGTGCTAAACATGCTAACAACATACTAGAAGCATGCTAAAACATGCTAGCAAACTCTTAGCTAAGTGCTAAAGCATGCTATTATTGCAATTAAATAGGAATTTGCTGTAACCCAGGCATGGAATGTCCAATCTGCCCCAAACTTCACACGTTTGATAAGAATCATGGCCTGAACACATGTCTATGCTCAAATTCAGTTATAGTAATAGCGCCACCTACTGGTAACAGGAAGTGTCATGTTTAACACGTTGATGCCATTCTAGCAACATGTTAAAAATGCCATAGAGTTCTAAACATGTTAGAAACATATTAAAACATGCTAGCAATACTTAGCTAAGTGCTAAAGCATGCTAATTCAATGAAACAGGACTTTGTTGTTACTCAAGAAGGCAATGTACAATCTACCCCAAACTTCACACGTTTGATAAGAGTTATCTCTTGAACACATGTCCATGCTCATATTTAGTTATAGTCATAGCGCCACCTGCTGGCAACAGGAAGGGATGTTTAACACTGTTCTTGACTCCTAATAACATATAAAAAAATGCCAGTAGGTGCTAAACATCCTACCAACATACTAGAGACATGCTAAAACATACTAGCAAACACTTAGCTAAGTGCTAAAGAATGATATTACTGCAATTAAATATGAATTTGCTGTAACTCAGGCATGGAATGTCCAATCTGCCCCAAACTTCACACTTTTGATAAGCGTTCTGTCCTGAACACATGACCATGCTTATATTCAGTTACAGACATAGCGCCACCTGCTGGCAACAGGAAGTGACATGTTTAACACTGTTATGGACTCCTAATAACATATAAAAAAGTGCCAGCAAGTTTTAAACATGCTAACAACATATTATAAACATGCTAAAACATGCTAGCAAACTCTTAGCTAAGTGCTAAAGCATGCTATTATTGCAATTAAATAGGAATTTGCTGTAACTCAGGCATGGAATGTCCAATCTGCCCCAAACTTCACACTTTTGATAAGAGTCATGGCCTGAATACATCTACATGAGAATGTTCATTTATAGTAATAGCGCCACCTACTGGCAACAGGAAGTGACATGTTTAACACGTTGATGCCGTTCTAGCAACATGTTAAAAATGCCATTGAGTTCTAAACATGCTAGAAACATGTTAAAACATGCTAACAATGCTTAGCTAAGTGCTAAAGAATGCTAATTCAATGAAACATGACTTTTTTGTTACTCAAGAAGGCAATTTCCAATTTGCACCAAACTTCACACGTTTGATAAGAGTTCTGTCCTGAACACACATCCATGCTCATATTCAGCAATAGTCATAACGCCACCTATTGGCAACAGAAACTGACATGGTTAACACAGTAATGCAGTACTAACCACATAATTATTGTGTACTAAGCATGCTAGAAACAGACTAAACATGCTAGCAACACTTAGCTGAGTCATGAAGCATGCTATTATCACCATTACAAAACATTTTGTTACTAACTTTGACATACTCTTACTATATATACCTCCTTAAATGTACATTTCCCAACCATGCTCTGTCTTCCTAAAGCCACCGAGTGTTGATGGCACGGGTGCGAGGGCCCTTTCATCGCTGCTTGCAGCTTTAATTAGGGCCCGAGCACCGATGGTGTGAGGACCCTCTTGGAATTGCTCTGTTTATTAGGGCCCGAGCACCGATGGTGTGAGGACCCTCTTGGAATTGCTCTGTTTATTATTATTATTATTATTATTATTATTATTCTTCTTCTCCGCATTGAATTGCATTTTTGAGGGCCTAAACATGCGCGAAAACTCACGAAACTTTGCACACGCGTCAGAACTGGCGAAAATTTACATCTGATATAGGTTTCAGAATTGGACGGGGCAAAACGGCTCGATAGCGCCACCTATAAAAGTTCAACGGAGTGCGCCTCCCGCAACGTTCCACGTACGTGCACGAAATTCGGTACATACATGTAATGACCTAATACCTACAAAAAAGTCTCTTGGAGCATAGCCCTAAACCCAACAGGAAGTCAGCCATTTTGAACTTCCTCCCAGATTTTTGTGCAGTTTTTGACATTTTCAGGCCTCATACTTTAACGAACTCCTCCTACAGTTTTAATCTGATCATCTTCAAATTTGGTGAGTGTAATCTTAAGGCCTTTGCGACGTTAAATTGCGAAGATCTTGAGTTTTCGTCGAAGGGCGGGTCCTCGGCGGCCTGACAAATTTTGATGTTTCGCCATGAAACAGGAAGTTGCTGTAACTCAGGCATGGAATGTCCAATCTGCCCCAAACTTCATACGTTTGATAAGAGTTCTGTCCTGAACACATGACCATGCTCATATTCAGTTATAGTCATAGCGCCACCTGCTGGCAACAGGAAGTGACATGTTTAACACTGTTATGGACTCCTAATAACATATAAAAAAGTGCCAGCAAGTGCTAAACATGCTAACAACATACTAGAAGCATGCTAAAACATGCTAGCAAACTCTTAGCTAAGTGCTAAAGCATGCTATTATTGCAATTAAATAGGAATTTGCTGTAACTCAGGCATGGAATGTCCAATCTGCCCCAAACTTCACACTTTTGATAAGCGTTCTGTCCTGAACATATCTACATGAGAATATTCAGTTATAGTAATAGCGCCACCTACTGGTAACAGGAAGTGTCATGTTTAACACGTTGATGCCATTCTAGCAACATGTTAAAAATGCCATTGACTTCTAAACATGCTAGAAACATGTTAAAACATACTAGCAATACTTAGCTAAGTGCTAAAGCATGCTAATTCAATGAAACAGGACTTTGTTGTTACTCAAGAAGGCAATGTACAATCTACCCCAAACGTCACACGTTTGATAAGAGTTATCTCTTGAACACATGTCCATGCTCATATTTAGTTATAGTCATAGCGCCACCTGCTGGCAACAGGAAGTGACGTTTAACACTGTTCTTGACTCCTAATAACATATAAAAAAATGCCAGTAGGTGCTAAACATCCTACCAACATACTATAGACATGCTAAAACATACTAGCAAACACTTAGCTAAGTGCTAAAGAATGATATTACTGCAATTAAATATGAATTTGCTGTAACTCAGGCATGGAATGTCCAATCTGCCCCAAACTTCACACTTTTGATAAGCGTTCTGTCCTGAACACATGACCATGCTTATATTCAGTTACAGTCATAGCGCCACCTGCTGGCAACAGGAAGTGACATGTTTAACACTGTTATGGACTCCTAATAACATATAAAAAAGTGCCAGCAAGTGTTAAACATGCTAACAACATACTAGAAACATGCTAAAACATGCTAGCAAACTCTTAGCCAAGTGCTAAAGCATGCTATTATTGCAATTAAATAGGAATTTGCTGTAACTCAGGCATGGAATGTCCAATCTGCCCCAAACTTCACACTTTTGATAAGAGTCATGGCCTGAACACATCTACATGAGAATGTTCAATTATAGTAATAGCGCCACCAACTGGCAACAGGAAGTGACATGTTTAACACGTTGATGCCGTTCTAGCAACATGTTAAAAATGCCATTGAGTTCTAAACATGCTAGAAACATGTTAAAACATGCTAACAATGCTTAGCTAAGTGCTAAAGCATGCTAATTCAATGAAACATGACTTTGTTGTTACTCAAGAAGGCAATGTCCAATTTGCACCAAACTTCACACGTTTGATAAGAGTTCTGTCCTGAACACACATCCAAGCTCATATTCAGTTATAGTCATAACGCCACCTACTGGCAACAGAAACTGACATGGTTAACACAGTAATGCAGTACTAACCACATAATTATTGTGTACTAAGCATGCTAGAAACACACTAAACATGCTAGCAACACTTAGCTGAGTCATGAAGCATGCTATTATCACCATTATACAAAACATTTTGTAACTGACTTTGACATACTCTTACTATATATACCTCCTTAAATGTACATTTCCCAACCATGCTCTGTCTTCCTAAAGCCACCGAGTGTTGATGGCACGGGTGCGAGGGCCCTTTCATCGCTGCTTGCAGCTTTAATTATTATTATTATTATTATTATTATTCTTCTTCTCCGCATTGAATTGCATTTTTGAGGGCCTAAACATGCGCGAAAACTCACGAAACTTTGCACACGCGTCAGAACTGGCGAAAATTTACATCTGATATAGGTTTCAGAATTGGACGGGGCAAAACGGCTCGATAGCGCCACCTATAAAAGTTCAACGGAGTGCGCCTCCCGCAACGTTCCACGTACGTGCACGAAATTCGGTACATACATGTAATGACCTAATACCTACAAAAAAGTCTCTTGGAGCATAGCCCTAAACCCAACAGGAAGTCAGCCATTTTGAACTTCCTCCCAGATTTTTGTGCAGTTTTTGACATTTTCAGGCCTCATACTTTAACGAACTCCTCCTACAGTTTTAATCTGATCATCTTCAAATTTGGTGAGTGTAATCTTAAGGTCTTTGCGACGTTAAATTGCGAAGATCTTGAGTTTTCGTCGAAGGGCGGGTCCTCGGCGGCCTGACAAATTTTGATGTTTCGCCATGAAACAGGAAGTTGCTGTAACTCAGGCATGGAATGTCCAATCTGCCCCAAACTTCATACGTTTGATAAGAGTTCTGTCCTGAACACATGACCATGCTCATATTCAGTTATAGTCATAGCGCCACCTGCTGGCAACAGAAAGTGACATGTTTAACACTGTTATGGACTCCTAATAACATATAAAAAAGTGCCAGCAAGTGCTAAACATAATAACAACATACTAGAAGCATGCTAAAACATGCTAGCAAACTCTTAGCTAAGTGCTAAAGCATGCTATTATTGCAATTAAATAGGAATTTGCTGTAACTCAGGCATGGAATGTCCAATCTGCCCCAAACTTCACACTTTTGATAAGCGTTCTGTCCTGAACATATCTACATGAGAATATTCAGTTATAGTAATAGCGCCACCTACTGGTAACAGGAAGTGTCATGTTTAACACGTTGATGCCATTCTAGCAACATGTTAAAAATGCCATTGACTTCTAAACATGCTAGAAACATGTTAAAACATACTAGCAATACTTAGCTAAGTGCTAAAGCATGCTAATTCAATGAAACAGGATGTTGTTGTTACTCAAGAAGGCAATGTCCAATCTGCGCCAAACTTCACACTTTTAATAAACGTTCTGTCCTGAACACATGACCATGCTCATATTCAGTTATAGTCATAGCGCCACCTGCTGGCAACAGGAAGTGACATGTTTAACACTGTTATGGACTCCTAATAACATATAAAAAAGTGCCAGCAAGTGCTAAACATGCTAACAACATACTAGAAGCATGCTAAAACATGCTAGCAAACTCTTAGCTAAGTGCTAAAGCATGCTATTATTGCAATTAAATAGGAATTTGCTGTAACTCAGGCATGGAATGTCCAATCTGCCCCAAACTTCACACTTTTGATAAGCGTTCTGTCCTGAACATATCTACATGAGAATATTCAGTTATAGTAATAGCGCCACCTACTGGTAACAGGAAGTGTCATGTTTAACACGTTGATGCCATTCTAGCAACATGTTAAAAATGCCATTGACTTCTAAACATGCTAGAAACATGTTAAAACATACTAGCAATACTTAGCTAAGTGCTAAAGCATGCTAATTCAATGAAACAGGATGTTGTTGTTACTCAAGAAGGCAATGTCCAATCTGCGCCAAACTTCACACTTTTAATAAACGTTCTGTCCTGAACACATGACCATGCTCATATTCAGTTATAGTCATAGCGCCACCTGCTGGCAACAGGAAGTGACATGTTTAACACTGTTATGGACTCCTAATAACATATAAAAAAGTGCCAGCAAGTGCTAAACATGCTAACAACATACTAGAAGCATGCTAAAACATGCTAGCAAACTCTTAGCTAAGTGCTAAAGCATGCTATTATTGCAATTAAATAGGAATTTGCTGTAACTCAGGCATGGAATGTCCAATCTGCCCCAAACTTCACACTTTTGATAAGCGTTCTGTCCTGAACATATCTACATGAGAATATTCAGTTATAGTAATAGCGCCACCTGCTGGCAACAGGAAGTGACGTTTAACACTGTTCTTGACTCCTAATAACATATAAAAAAATGCCAGTAGGTGCTAAACATCCTACCAACATACTATAGACATGCTAAAACATACTAGCAAACACTTAGCTAAGTGCTAAAGAATGATATTACTGCAATTAAATATGAATTTGCTGTAACTCAGGCATGGAATGTCCAATCTGCCCCAAACTTCACACTTTTGATAAGCGTTCTGTCCTGAACACATGACCATGCTTATATTCAGTTACAGTCATAGCGCCACCTGCTGGCAACAGGAAGTGACATGTTTAACACTGTTATGGACTCCTAATAACATATAAAAAAGTGCCAGCAAGTGTTAAACATGCTAACAACATACTAGAAACATGCTAAAACATGCTAGCAAACTCTTAGCCAAGTGCTAAAGCATGCTATTATTGCAATTAAATAGGAATTTGCTGTAACTCAGGCATGGAATGTCCAATCTGCCCCAAACTTCACACTTTTGATAAGAGTCATGGCCTGAACACATCTACATGAGAATGTTCAATTATAGTAATAGCGCCACCAACTGGCAACAGGAAGTGACATGTTTAACACGTTGATGCCGTTCTAGCAACATGTTAAAAATGCCATTGAGTTCTAAACATGCTAGAAACATGTTAAAACATGCTAACAATGCTTAGCTAAGTGCTAAAGCATGCTAATTCAATTAAACATGACTTTGTTGTTACTCAAGAAGGCAATGTCCAATTTGCACCAAACTTCACACGTTTGATAAGAGTTCTGTCCTGAACACACATCCAAGCTCATATTCAGTTATAGTCATAACGCCACCTACTGGCAACAGAAACTGACATGGTTAACACAGTAATGCAGTACTAACCACATAATTATTGTGTACTAAGCATGCTAGAAACACACTAAACATGCTAGCAACACTTAGCTGAGTCATGAAGCATGCTATTATCACCATTATACAAAACATTTTGTAACTGACTTTGACATACTCTTACTATATATACCTCCTTAAATGTACATTTCCCAACCATGCTCTGTCTTCCTAAAGCCACCGAGTGTTGATGGCACGGGTGCGAGGGCCCTTTCATCGCTGCTTGCAGCTTTAATTAGGGGCCAAGCACCGAAGGTGCGGAGGCACCTATTGTATCTGTTCCGTTTCTTATTATTATTAGGGGCCAAGCACCGAAGGTGCGGAGGCACCTATTGTATCTGTTCCGTTTCTTATTAGGGGCCAAGCACCGAAGGTGCGGAGGCACCTATTGTATCCGTTCGCGTTCTTATTATTAGGGGCCAAGCACCGAAGGTGCGGAGGCACCTATTGTTTTCGTTCGCGTTCTTATTATTATTATTATTATTATTATTATTATTATTATTCTTCATTTTTCCGACTGGGAGTCTATGACAGCCCATAGAACCGATTGCGGGAAAGTTTTAATGGTTTGACATTCTGATAGAGGACAGTCCCAACATTAAATACACCAATTTTGGTGTGTCTAAGTCATTCCCTCTAGCGCCACCAACTGTCCAAAGTTGCACTCATGTTTATGCTAATAACTTTTGAACCACAATGGCTAGAAACAAAATTCTTTTTTGCTCTGATTCCTGAGCTCATGACGATTCGATTGCACCATATGACGTCATTTTTCGTCATTATAATTTTTCCGCCATTTTGAATTTTTCAAAAAACCTACTTTTTCGAACTCCTCCTAGGTTGTTGCTCCAATTTCCACGAAAATTGAATCAGATCATCTTCAGACCATGCCGACAAATAGTTATGCAATTCGTGTTGATTCGTCAAACCGTTCTCGAATACCGCGCAAACAAATTTTATGTAGCGCTTGCGAAAACAGACACAAGCCTGTATCTCCGCAACGCTTTATCGTATTCAGACCAAACTAAGCACATATCATCACAAGCATGACCTGAGCCTACATGCTGCGTTTCGGCGCAGTGCCACCTACTGGTCCGGAGATATGAAAAATGGCTGTTTTTGCTTATAACTTCTGAATGGTTTGTCCAAAAATCATAAAAGTGGTCTTGTTAGATTCAGGGCAACATGCTGAGTCGACTGATATCCAATTTTCCCAGATCAGCCATTTTGGCTGTCGGCCATTTTGAATTATGTGCTAAAATGCTGTATTTTAGGAATGCATGAACGTATCGTTACGAAACTCGGTATAGGTCATCAGTACAAGGCCCTGAAGGTACTCAAAAGATTACGAGACAGCGCCACCTTTTGGTCAAAAGTTATAATTAAATTCCCAAAAATGCTAATAACTTTTGACTACGTATGTTTACGCTTGTGGGAAAGTTATGAAATTTGGCACACTGACAGAGGAGAGTCTGAACTATCAGCCTAGCAAATTTGGAGTCTCCAACTCATTTCCTCTAGCGCCACCAACTGTCCAAAGTTGTACTCATGTTTATGCTAATAACTTTTGAACCACAAGGGCTAGAAACAAAATTCCGTTTTCATCTGATTCCGTAGCTCAATACGATTCGATTGCACCCTATGACGTCATTTTCCGTCATGGAAAGTTTTCCGCCATTTTGAATTTTCCGAAAAAACTACTTTTTCGAACTCCTCTTAGACCGTTTGTCCGATTTTCACCAAAATTGAATTGTATCATCTCCAGACTGTGCTGACTAAAAGTTATGGATTTCGTGTCGATAGACGAAACCGTTTTCGTATAGTGCAGCAGCAAATTTGAGGCATGATGCCAATAGCACTTTTCAGGCTTTATCTCTGCAATGCTTTGACATAGACACCAAACTTTGTATGTGTCGTTGTCACTTCACTCTGACCTTATCACATCAGTTTTGTAATCATGTCAACTTGAAAAATATGAATATTGAAAAATATGTTTTATTTTATTTATAAAGGTTTAACATTTAATGATTTTTCAGCATTTGACAGATTATATGTAAAACAATGTTTCCAGTACACCATAGCTCTACAAATTAATATCACAGCCTTTATATTTCAGTAGAAATAGCTGATATACATTAGGGATTCAATATAATTGGTGCTTGGAAGCATCATTGAACAATTGCAACAGATTATTTATTTTTTTTTTTTTTTTTAAATTGACCTGTCGAAAATCCTTATACGTCATTGACCCTTATTGATCATCACTTGTAATACTTATGGCACCAAGACAGAAATTCTATCAACAGAAAACACTGCTTGCATTTGTATTTTATACAGGATAAATATTTTATGGATGGCAGTTCCCATATCACCCAGTAGGCTATGCATCCCTGCAGTTTAGCCTATTGATTGTTCATATAAAGACTTTTATGACTATGTTACAATTAAAATATTATCAAAAAGAAGGCAAAAGTCATGGCGGTGAAGGACATGAGTATAAGAGGAGTTGATTGTTATAATTCTCAGAATTATAGTTTGTACAGATTTTTTTTTACTTTTATACCATAGTCCAGTGGTTCCAATAGTTTTTAGAGTGTTGTACCCCGAACAGATTATTTTTTTAGCAGGGTTAGGCAATCATATATATATTTTTAAATGTTCAATAGAGAAATATGCAATGTATGATTTAAGTATTAAACTTAAAACAGTAGGGGGCGGTAAATCACTGTGTTTATGATTGAGTCAGTCATTAATTTAGTACGGTTACGAAGCAAATGCCTGTATTTATGAATTGTTTATTAAATCATTAACTCCAGTATTCGATCAAAGCCGTACATACGTTCAGGAAACACTGATGTGTGCTGCAGTCCTGCTGTGGCTTTCATTGAATCTTTTTTTGTTACAAAATTGTTCAATACTTTACTGCTTGCGTGTGTGCTTGTGGATTCAGTCACTTTTGACAGCAAACTAAATTTGATATATATTATATATTTGTCATATATTATGCCATTTTGCCTGTTAGAAATACATAGTTGGTTTTAATGTTATAAGGTGTAGTAGAAATAAATTAATGGCAAGAACATAGTCTAGATTCTATGTGGACACAATAATGATTTGATGCAAATAGCAATGCATGCTTTAAACAGTTTAATGTAGCTACCCTCAGTTTAATTGATGTTCTAATTTAAAGTGCTGCCTTCATAAAAACACAGGTAAACACACATTTTTAGATAGTCACTGGATTCACGTCTGCGTACGAAACATTCAAGATCACAAAAAAGTTCAAAGGTAAAACAAACCTTTTAGAAATTATACTAAAAATAATGACAGAATTCTTAGTATGTATTAACAATAAGTAGCATTTTTGTATTTAATTAATTAAATCAATATAATAATAAAAATACATACATTTGTATCATCAATCTGTAGAGGCATATAATTTTTAAGTACAATGTATCTCTAAAAACTTTAAAACATAAACTGGCAGTCTAGTTACAATGTGCATATTTAAAAATGTAAAACAATAGTTTTAAAGTAAAATAAGTTAATAATAAACTATTTAAAATACAAAACTCTTGTATCCAGACACAGGTGAGAATAATGGGCAAATGATGAAAAAAAATTACAACACACTTGAAACATTGGCACCTCAGAAAACAGGAAATAAACATAAGTATAAACTCAGACACTATTGAATTATTTTTAATCAAAACACCAGTCCTAGAACAGAAACGAAGCATGACAGTTCCGAAATGCAGCTCTTCATGCCTAAATAGTACATCACAAAAGCCACTGTGGTGTTGGGCAGAAAGACTAAGGTGGAGCAGAGCGAGGAAGACACCACACAAGTGCAGGAAGAGCCCATGGGTGTGCAGTGGACAAAGAGACCAATACAAAATCAATGGAGGTTACCATGGCAGAAATGGCATAGTGGGATGCCTTGGAAGACCAAGGCAAAGTGAGGAAGGCTGGAGAACCAAGGTGATACCACTGTACTGAAGGGCCAAGGTGGAGGTAGAAGGTCTGCAGATTGAGGTACAGCTGCTGGAAGTAACAAAGGTGGTGGAGCTGTAGGGATGGACTACGGTGTTTTGGAGGGTGCAGACAGAGTCAGTTGTTTTAACTAGGAGATGACAGATGATGTGCAGTGTCCACATAGTCCTACAACACAGTAAAATAAAATGTTGTTGTTTATTGCAGTTGTATAGGATGTTAAGCAGATTAACAAGTAGTAGGCAAGTGACAAATATATGCAAAACACCAATTCTAAATATTACATATACTCACATTAAATTCATTTTAAAGATGTTTTTGTTCAGTAAGAATGACAGAGTGGGATGTGTTGATGACGCCAGAGAGTTGGAGAATCACTTTGATACCAGTGGATCAGATGACCAAGTGGAGATTGAAGATATGCAGGTCAAGGTGAAGCTGGTGGGAATGAGGATGATGATGCAGCTGGAGGGATGAAGGTCCCTGGTGAAGCTGAATTATTGGAGGGTGCAGACATAGCGGTAAGCCTGGAAGTCTGTTGTGGAACCAGGTGGATCACAAACCAGGGCAGAGTCAGAATGATGAGTCTGAAGAAATGAGAACACACTAGAAACATAGGCACCTCAGAAAACACGAAATAAACATAAGTATAAAGTCTGAAACTATTGAATATTTTTAATCAAAACACCAGTCCTAGAACAGAAATGAAGCATGACATTTCCTGCAGTTCCAAAAGGCAGCTCTTCACGCCTAAATACTACATCACAACAGCCACTGTGTTGGTAGGCAAAAAGACTAAGGTGGTCTAGAGCGAGGAAGACACCCAGTGGAGGAAGAGCCCATGGGCGTGCAGTGGACGAAGAGACCAATGCAAAATCAATGGAGCTTACCACGGCAAAAATGGCATAGTGGGATGCCTTGATGGAGCCCGAAGGAATGGAGGCTCATTGTGGAGAGGGTGCAGACCAGTGCAGATCAGATGGAAGACCAAGGCAAAGTGAGGAAGGCTGGAGAACCAGAGTGAAACCACTGCACTGGAGGGCCAAGGTGGAGGTAGAAGATCTGCAGATTGAGGAACAGCTGGTGGAAGTAACAAATGTGATAGACCTGGAGGGATGGATTACAGTGTTTTGGAGGGTGCAGACAGAGTCAGTTGTTTTAACTAGGAGGTGACAGATGCTGTGCAGTGTCCACATAGTCCTACAACATAATACAATAAAATGTTGTTGTTTATTGCAGTTTTATAGGATGTTAAGCAGAGTATGCAAGTGACAAATATATGCAAAACACCAATTGTAAATATTAAATATACTCACATTAAATTCATTTTAAAGATGTTTTTGTTCAGTAAGAATGACAGAGTGGGATGCATTGATGGCGCCAGAGAGTTGGAGGATCACTTTCATACCAGTGGACCAGATGACCAAGTGGAGATGGAAGATGCACAGTTCAAGGTGAAGCTGGTGGGAATGAGGATGATGGTGCAGCTGGACGGATTGAAAGTCCCTGGTAAAGCTGAATTATTGGAGAAGGTAGACATAGCGGTAGGCCTGGAAGTCTGTTGTGGAATCAGGTGGATCACAGACCAGGGCAGAGTCTGAATGATGAGGAACCCGTTGAAGCCGAGGGACAATAGGCCATATAGTAGAGCCAATGGAGTGAGAAGCCAAGGTGGAGCCAAGGCAACAGAGATCAAAATCAAACAGGTTAGCAAACTGAGAAAATCGCTAGCAATCAGCTGAAGAAACAGAGCACTTTGAATACATAAGAGATAATAATGAACTAAAATAGACACAAATAAGCATAATGGCTAACCAAGGAAACGAATAAGAACACACTACAAATATAAGCAACTCAGAAAACAGGTAGTAAACACAGGAAAATTTGAACAAAATGAACATTACAATAGTAGTTCTAAAACAAAACAAAACATAAATAATATTGATGCCTAATGACTACCTTGAACCAGCAAGTTTTCAGTCCTACTCTTGAGCATTGGCTATTATGCAAAGCCACACGTACTGTATGGGACTTGTCACTACATGGTGGGTACATTTGTAATGTAGTTATAAGTATCTACACTTGTAAATGCAATATAATTTTGTTTACATTGCATTTACAAGTATACATCCAAACAATGCATTTTAAAAAATCCATTGAATATACATTGTATCCACATTGAAATACAAAGTGTAAATTAGTTATTTTTTGTACTACTGTCCTGTTGTGAACAAATTCTGCTTAAGGAAGTATGCATGTTGTCATTACTATGCCACATCTGTGTATCATCTTGTATAATGTTGAAATGCCCTCATAGTATACCTACAAACATAAAAAAAAAAAAAAAACATACTTTTCAATGATGTTTTAACTTAACAAAATACTAAATATGAAAGTTAAACATTTATGCAAAATAGCATTAATAAAAAAAAAATATTAATACTCACATCAGGTCTGTATTTAGAAGCATAGTTTTAGCAAAGTGCAGTCTTTTGGTTGTGTGCTGTGCATCAAATGAAGTGGGGAATTTTCTCAAATAGGTTGATCAGATGGTCAGTTGTTTTGAACTAGAATGTGACGGATGACTTGTAGTGTCCTCATAGTCCTACAAAATAGTAAAACAAAATGTTGTTGTTTAATGTAGTTTTATGCAACATAAGAAAATGTATGAATAATATGATTATGAAAAGCACATTCAAAACAGTATTGAATAAATAATAAATATACTCACATCTCTGTGAAGATCATGTTTTGTTCAACAAGAAAGCCTGCTTATTTTTTCTTTTTTTCTTTCCTATGTTGTTGTAGATGGTAAGAGATGATTGTAGATGGTAAGAGATGAAATGTTCTTTTAACAGGCGATGGTCACTTGTTTTTGTTCAGATGAAGGATGAGATGGTCAAATCTTTGAGCAGAGATTGAAAAGTTCAGTTGTCCATAAGCTCCAGATTGTCTATTGCTTGAGAAAGGTTTCTGCTAGGGAATGTGAAAGTAACACTACAATTTTTGGCATTTTACAATAAAAAAAAAAAAAAAATCATAATTTACTTAAATGAATAAATAAAATTCCCTGTATACAAAATGTATACGATTATTACATCATAGGCCATGAAAACAGTGCTGTAAGTAGAACTACATATCTTCAACTCAGCATAAAATTTGCTGTAGAATGATGATATTGAAGAAAAACACCTTAGCTAGTTCAGGAAAATCACATTATACGTCCCTGATTTACAATGTATTTGCTTTTGATGTAAATATATCTGACATGCTAGTTTATTTTAAAACATTTTAGAAAATAAAAAATTACCACATGCTAAACAGAAAATTGCTTGTTCTACTTAGAAACTGACAAAATGTTCACCAAATGCAACTACTTTACAGCATGGACATAGCTTGTGTGGAAGCCATTCTGAATCTCTGTTCAGAACTGATGCAAAAAATCTTTTGATGCCTGTTATTTAAAAAATTCAAGTATGTAATTTGAATCCTAGAAACCTGAATACCTAATATGATGGTCTGGCCCCATAGTCCAAATGTCAAGCTAAAACCATGTTATAAAGTGATAACTCTAATGGGTGTGGTTTTGCATAATAGCCCAAAGTTGCTGATTCAAGCTTAATAAAAATGTAGTGAAAAAAAAAAAAGAGGAAACCTGGGTTGGCTGGATATATTTTTTTGAATATATATATATATATATATATATATACAAATTACCCATTGTACTGATTTTGCAACAAATTTCTAAACAAAACAAAAACTGTTACATGGACAATAAATCATTGGCAATTGTTGTAATTTTAGAGGCTATATCTATGTCATATAAATCTTTTTATAAATAAACATATTTTGTAGTTACTACCATAATTTTATCTCCCAATTCCTGCAGCATGGCCTACTTAAAATCCACTATGGATTATGGAGTTGATTGGCACAATTTTAAACTATAAAACAAATATATAAAAAACAATATAAGTTAAACAATTTTGGAGTGATCTCGGACCTGACTCCTTGGTCCAAATGCATTGGTGAATTTAGATAACCTCAAGTCGATCACATCCTCAACAGTAGCAATGACTTTATCAAATGTCTGCCTTATAAACTTTTAGTGGTAATTTACACACCATGGTGACCATGGTAAGGGTGAATCAGGATTTCTATTCTGGAGAGGGGGCGTGAGAAATGGCTATTATATATCTAAGGAACATAGAAGGTGCACAAATGATCCATTCCTGGCTGCAAGAGAAAGTGATAAAAAAACAAGTTTTGTTTACTCATAATTAAAAAGAGATTCAGTAGTTTGATGCAAATTTAAAAACATTTAAAAATAAACCCTATGCCAATCAACCCCTGTGCCAGCCAACCCGGTCTCCATTTTTCCCTCCCCTAGGGAGCCGCCTTGTCTATTGCCTCCCTACCCACCCCGTCCCCCAATAGCAGGCGGAATCTTTACCACAAATTTGATCACAGCAGTGAAATGAGTATTGCCTGATGAAAACTATAGTAAGTTTGCACAATGTCAACACTTATACCTTCCATATCTTTAGTATAAACGTGATCTAATAATGTACCTTTTTCTGTGGTTGGATTCTGTACATGTTGACTGTATCCATGAGTTTCCATTAATTTCACAATTGTAGATGAAGTAAAGATGTCTTCATTAAAGTCTCCCATGATTATTTTCTGTCCTGGATGGTTTTCCACCTCTTCAATAACCTGTAATAGCTGCTGTCGAAACATGTCAGTTTTATATGAATTGGGCCTGTACAACAGCACAGCAGTCAAATTGACATGTGGAACTGTAAAGTATAAACATTCTAAGTTCCAGTTCTCAGGAGTAAAGATGTCACACTCAATTTTGTCAGAACAATATATTCCAACTCCACCTCCTCTCTGATGTTTTAGATCAGTAAAAACAGCAGTACTGTTGTCATAACACTTAGCTCTTGGGTTGTGCTTGAACACAAATTCTGGAATTTGTGGTTCTTGTGCTTTGTCCTCAGCATTTAGCCACGTTTCTGTCAAACAAATACAATCAGCGTTCATTAGAGCTTTATGCGCAACAACATCCTGAATGTGAGCTTTCAGACTTTGTATATTAACCAGTGCTATTCTGAATGTACCAAGTGATTTAGTAAAACTGTACTCTTCCAAAGGGAATTTTGGCATATCTTTCAAGGCCAACTCAATTTTGTCATTACAAAATATAGCCGACTCTTTAAAGTCCTCAATTATTAGCCCACTGAGAGATCTTACACGGCTCAATGCAACATATGCTTGCCCTGCTGTAAAGATTTTCTTTAGTGATACAACAGCTTTATCTACTGTGAGTCCTTGAACTTTGTGAACTGTACATGCCCATGCTAATCTGAGAGGAAACTGACGCCTTATACCACCATCATTTGTGACTTGGTCTTCTTGTACTTCAATTACTGTTGAATTTTGTGAAAATCTCTGGCGCGTTTTAGATCTCTGAATTTTACCAACATTTGGATTATCAAACTCCACATGAATAGCTGACGGGAAATCATCATCATTGTTTCGACTTTCACTGATGTGGACCACTGTACCAAAAGCTCCATTGACGAGACCATCTGCAACATCAATATTTTTTTTTAACATGACCTTTGCTCCAATACCCAGGGAAACGCATGCAGACAAACATGAATTGAAAACTTTTGTATGAAATCCAACTTTACGTTCCATTCGTCCAGTTTTTGAATTTTTCACATAATCTTGAGCATGTATACTGATTGCCTCTGGACAACATTCATGTAGTCTTTCAATGTTGTATTTATCAACTTCAGCATTCGTAGAGAATATGTGAAGATCATTACAAGTCTCTCCTGTTTCACAGTTTTTCAACATAGCAATATCAGCTGTGGCAAGACATTCGTTTTTCTTTCGTACTCTGAGCCGATTTAACATTTCAGCAAAACTTGAATCTTGTTGTCGAACAACTTTAGTTAATTCAGCAAGTTCAAAGTTATTCTCCCATAGGTTTACTCCTTTTGCATCAGCATAGAGAGCAGTGCCTTTAACAGGCGGAAGCTGAAAATAATCTCCCACTGCAAGAATGCTCACTTTTCCAAAGAGAGAGTAGTCACCAGTTTGTTTTATTTGTCGCAACCTTCCGTGAATATATGACAGCAGACGATGGTCAACCATAGACACTTCATCAATAATCAAAATTTGCAAACTACCCAATTTTGTCCGTAAAGAGTTTATTTTGTCATCACCAAGAGGCTGATATGGCAGTTTGACGTTTGCACCAATTGCAAATGTATGATGTAAAGTGGAAGCTCCGATGCTATATGCGGCAACTCCTGTAGATGCGCTTAAAAGTACAGTAATGTCATCAGGATTCTCAGACAGCTGAGATAACAGTCTGGAAGACTCATACTGTATTGCCTTAATAAGATGACTTTTTCCTGTGCCTGCTCCACCAGTAAGAAATAATCGAAATGGTTCAGGGTTTTGTCCAAGTATTTTCTGTAGACACCACTTTTGCACTTTGTAGAACACAGCAGATTGTTCCTCATTTAGTGACCTCAGTAAATGCAGTGCATCATCTCTTGGCATTGTAGTGTGGTTTGTCTCAATTGTACACACAGTTTGAGGATTTCCTGTAAGATCTGGAATAAGTTCTTGAGTGTCATTTTCATCAGGCAATAGTTTATCCTTCATCAGTTCTATGCATTCATCACGCTGTTTTTCTGTTTCAGGACATATCTGGGCCCAAGCATCTTCTAAATACACATCTTGCTCTAAAAGCTGTTTAGCTCTGTCTATTTTGTCACTTTCCTTTTCAAACAATTCTCTGTTGCCATCAACAATGGATTTCACTAGTTTCACGTCACAACCACTTTTTATGACACCACTTTTGTAAAACTCCTCATATGTGGTATAGTTGCTCGGCTTCAGATCACAGTCATCGTAATATGGTAAGAAAAGCTGCAGCAATGAATGATAATATTTTTCTGGATCTTTAGTGGGTGAAAACCTTGGGTACCTCACTACTGCAGGTTCAGTTCGTGTCCTTCGTTTGACATGGCCATTGTTATTATTCAGTTGAATTATTTCATTTTCATTTGTTTTGTTATGTGAAGAAACCTCTGATTTTGTCAGAACTCTGTACTCAGAACAAAACCTGGCAAGACATATGTTTTCTAGTGGTTCTTTCTCTGGTCTGTTTTTGTACCTGTCAATGAGACTTGTCATCCAAAAACTGCTTTCATCATCAGACTGGTCATTTTCCACTTTGTTTCGCAGCATGTTCAAAGGCAAACTCATCTTTACAGGATTTTGTCCTACCGGAATAAATTGTACTTTACGAGAACATTCCTTCAAATGCATTCCTGTTAGTCTGTACACAGCCTCTTGAGCAGAGATTTCTCTATTGTGCAGATAGACACTTCCCAACTGTTTTAATGACGCTTTAGCATCAAGATTTCCATTCATAGCCTCGCTCTGAGTACGCTGGAGTAACAGACCCATCTCTTGTTCTGCTTTTGTGATGTAACTGATTATATAGACCACTACAGAAAAAGCATCTGTGACATACTGAATATCCATATTCCCTTGCCAAGCACGCAGTAAATCTCTGTTATACTGGTTTACCCAAACATCTTTTGGATTTCTTTTCAAGACAATACTTTTCTTTTTGGTACACCTGTTGTATGCTTTTTCAAACATAGTTTGATTAATCCCAATAGATGAAAAAAAGGCATCAACTGAATCAAAATTGACATCAGAATATAAAGCAGTTTTGACTTTCTTTGTAATTGCACTTGCTGTGTCATCTCCATCTTTCCCTTTCAACTCATCTGCATGACTTGGTCTTGTAATAAACGTACGACTGGATGGTGGTCGTGGGAAATTAAATCTACAAACTGTATTTTTCTTGCGACATGTTTTTGAATGTCTTGTACTGTGCTTCTGAACACTGTTCACTGTTTCGTAAAGTACAGTATCATTTTCTGGTGGTATCTCACAAGTGATGTAAGTGTCAATGAACTCAGCAACCGCAGGATCATTGTCTGCGTCATTATCATTGAGCTTCGGAGCATCTTCCACCCAAAACAGACAGTGAACATGAGGAGAACCACGCTGTTGAAATTCAACACGATAAAAGTAGTCTTTTATCTGGCCAATAGGTTTTGCTGGTGACATTATGACATTTTTTAGAAAACAATGCCATCTGTGATCAAACATTCTTGCTGCAGTGACAGGATTTCGTCTTATGAGTCCACACTTTTCAGACCAGTCAAGCTCATCAGCATTTATTTGTTTCCCCTCTTGCTTAATAATAGTGTTCATCATTTCAGGCCATCTCAGATCAGCAGAACTAAAAGATGCAAAGAATGTTGATATGCCTAGTTGTCTTATCAGGGCAAACAGATCTTTTTGCGTAGACATCCAATAGGGAGGAGTTCCTCTTACTGGTCTTAAGAACTTATATCCTTCATCATAATGTAGTATTCTTTGCAAAGAATCAGAGTCCGTCAGCATATCTTGTGTTACCTTTAAGCAATTTTTTTCAGAGCCTTTTCTCAGTGCAATTGATACATTAGACACAATTTGATCAACTTCTGATATATATTGTGCATAAAAAATGAAGTCTGTGCTGTGTGCAAAACGTCCATCTGCATTTAGAATTCTTGCATTTAGATATCGTGACAATGTGATTTTTTCCTGTCTTTCGTCATGAAATGTTGGACCACCAGTAGGATAGAGAACAGGGAAACACTTTGCCTCATTGTCTTTTTCAGTTAGTAGCCTAACAGGACTGTTACCTTCTCCTGGAGCAACATTTAGTACATCATGAAAATGTTGATCAATTATTTCTGAACCCAGATCAACAGGTTGTAGTGATGTGTCTGACAGAAGACCATTTTGTTCTTTAATATATGTTATATCTTCCTCTGGATCATCTCCAGCTCCATTATGATCATCATTTTTATCAGTTACATCTTGTTCCTCCACTTCAAAATCATCAGCATCCTTGTCTGATTCATCAGTTGCATTCAAAGAGTTTACCCACTGCTCATTAAACTCAACATCATTATACCATTTATTATGTCTCATCAAATAAGACAGTGCATGTCTGACACGATCAGTGCTGACATATTTATATTCATAATGGCCTTTATATGTTAATTTCCGTTTCAGTTTTATTCTTATCATGTGGTCATCACATTCATTACGTGGGAGAATATTTGAGACATCTGTGGTATTAACAGGAACACACACTACAGGTCCATGACAGCCATTCTGTTTTCCACGGGGAAGACAAAGCAACTTCATAAAAGGAATATTGCGTGCAATAAGATGTTCTTCCAACGAGTTCAGACCTTTTAGTTCTTTTGGAACGTCCACCAAATGCATGTTGTTGGCAACACTCTCTTCAGGCAGTTTCCCACCAAGGATTTTACGATGACATGTATAGCAAATCCACAATTTACAAGCCGGATTAGCTGATAAATGGCATCTATTCTCACATTTATTGCTGCATTCATGTAAATACTTCAATGTGATGCATCTTTCAGCCAAATCAGTAATTTGTTGACCTCTGGTTTTATAGCAATCTCTTCTACATTCAACGACCTGTTTTCTGAACAATAAACGATGACAAACACAGCAAACAAATTCTGGACCTGTATTGACTTCTTGATGAAACTGATTAATAGTGAAATCAATGTCTTTCTGTCTCTCCCTCTGTTCTGCAGAAATTTCAGATCTTTTTTGTTTTTTACTCATACGAAAATTTTCATCGTCATGGTATTTCTTTTTAGAGTATTCACAAACACTTGTTTTAAATGCGAGGTTTCTGCGATATTTTCTCTTTGAGTATTCACAAACACTTGTTTTAAATGCGAGGTTTCTGCGATATTTTCTCTTTGAGTATTCACAAACACTTGTTTTAAATGCAAGGTTTCTGCGATATTTTCTCTTTGAGTATTCACAAACACTTGTTTTAAATGCAAGGTTTCTGTGATATTTTCTCTTTGAGTATTCACAAACACTTGTTTTAAATGCAAGGTTTCTGCGATATTTTCTCTTTGAGTATTCACAAACACTTGTTTTAAATGCAAGGTTTCTGTGATATTTTCTCTTTGAGTATTCACAAACACTTGTTTTAAATGCAAGGTTTCTGCGATATTTTTTCTTTGAGTATTCACAAACACTTGTTTTAAATGCAAGGTTTCTGCGATATTTTCTCTTTGAGTATTCACAAACACTTGTTTTAAATGCAAGATTTCTGCGATATTTTCTCTTCGAGTATTCACATACACTTGCTTTAAATGCGAGGTTTGTGCGATATTTATTCTTTGAATATTCAGACACACTTGCTCTAAAGGCTTTATTGCTCTTATACTTGGTCTGAGAATAGTACCGAACAAGTCTTTGAAAACTAGCATTTTTGGAATACTTAATCTTTGAATTTTCACGTTTTGACTCCTGTACATGAATATTGTTCTTATATTTCTTTCGAAGCTGATCAAGTTTCTTCTCCTTATAATCAGTGTCTTCACAGTATTTGGTTTGACAAGTTTCAATCATATTCTGCCTATATTCTCGGTTTTGACGGTATTTCTTTTTAGAACTCTCTATTTTTTTCTGCCTAAAATCGGCATTGCTGTGGTATCGCTCACGTGCTCTTTTGGATTTAGAGTTCTCATCTGTGTCATTTAATTTCCTTTTTCGCAAACAGCGATTTGTCCTCTGATCATGCACTTCAATGTTACAAGCTTGTGCACAAACATTAGCTTGATTTCTATGTTTAACACATGTAACAACTTCATAGTGATTTCCATTGCAGTGCTTCAAATAGATTGCATTATCTGTAAATGACTGTTCGGTAGGGGCGTGTGCATTCCATCTGTCATCATTAAAGGTCATTATATTTATTTTTAAAAAATCAGCTAGACCAAATAATTCCACATGACTTCCCCACGTTCCTGAAAAATACATTTTAGACTGTGTCAAATAATCTTTCATTGATCTGTCCTCTTCTCTTAAATATTTCACAAATTTAGAACTGTTATCTTCCAGATGTTTAACAACTGCACGCCTGATTTTCAGGTGTTTCTCTTGATTGCCGCATACTGCATGTGCTATTGATCTAAACAAGCAATTACCGTCTCCTTTAATGCCCTTTGTTTTACACGGTACTCCTAAAGAACACACATTTGTGGCTTGAACAACAACGCTTTCATTAGTCAGCTGTAAGCATGCACACAGAGCATCCTCATCTGCATATGTTAACGGTTTGAAACTAAACTCAGTATTTACTGTAGGGCCAATAATGATATCATCATCATCCATTAATAAATTATCATGTAACTTGCTTATATGTGAAATTTTGGACTTTGTCTGTACACGTCTATTTTTCTTACTTGAATTCACACAGGTGTCAACCGATTTGCACATAGTTGCTGGTTTGTCTACACGTGTTTGTTTACCAGTGTCTGCGACACACTTACTCTGCTTTGTTGCTCTCGTACGTGAAACTTGTGTGACGCTTTTTTTAACAGACTTACATGACCTTGTCTCAACAGTTAAAGGTTTGGAACTTAACTCGGCATTAACTGTAGGTCCAACAATGACATCATCCATTAATACATTGTCATGCAACTTGCTCACATGTGAAACTTTCGACGTGGTCTGCACCCGTTTATCTTTCTTACTTGAATCCAGACATGTCTTAACAGATTTGCACATAGTTGCTGGTTTCTGTGCACATGTTCGTTCACCAGAGTCTCCAACACACTTACTCTGCTCTGCTGCACTCGTAGGTGAAACTTGTGCGACGTTGCCTTGTTGACCAGACCTACATGAACGCATCTCAGCACTCGTTGCCTTATCGATTACTGTTGCTGTCACACCCGTCACTTCAAATGATTCTCCCTGACCTTTCAGTGATGTGGCAAGGTTATCAACATGATAAAACAACATGTAAATGTCGTCACAATAAACTACTACGCTTGTGCCTGCATTAGACTTAACCATACCTTTATCATCACGTGAATGGGAATCAACCACAGCAAACATTGACCCTGCCTTTATAACTGCACAAATGTAGCCATAAATGTTCAACAAACATGCATCAGACTGAAACAGGGCCCTCTGAAGTGCATCCTCTATAGACATGCACACACCTCTCAATGCACCATCATACACATCATTACCAAAAACACCACTCAGAGAATCTGACATCTTTATTGAGAATGTTGTGTTGAAGAGTGTGTGCACAGTTGGCAATTCTGGAACAGCAACATAACCACGCCATGCTGAATCATTGATCTTCCCCTGTAAGTCCATGGATGTGTACAGGTCATCTCCATGCAACAGAACAGCATCCAGGTCATCTCTTGTCCACGTCAGCACATCCTTCAGCACACTCATCATGACTGCTGTGATGCTGTTTGCTGCACACTGTCTGCCACGGTTGAAACCAAATCTGGAATCAGCTTGATGGAAGGAACCCTGTAAGACTCTCTGTGGAAAATAATCAGAGTTATCGACATCAAGAGATGAACACATCGGAAGGTTATTGGAATCCATTGAAACATTATTGCAAGCCATTGAGGGGTTATTGTAAACCATTGAGGGATTATTGTAAACCATTGAAAAATTATTGGAACCCATTGAAAGGTTATTGGAAGTCATTGGAAGGTTATTGGAAGTCATTGGAAGGTTATTGGAAGTCATTGGAAGGTTTTTGGAAGGTATTTGGAAGTTTTTGGCAATTGCCGGAAAGTTTTGGAAATCCAGGCTCTCGACAGTAGAACCAGAGAACGATGCCTTTTTTTCAAGAGGAGGCATAACCTCAGCCAACTCCATGGAGGAAGTGAGCAGAACGCGCTCAGCATTCCTCCTCTTTGCCGCCCGGGACCGACGGAAACCCTTTCCACGTGGCATCTGCAATTATATGAAAACACACAGACATATACAGACATATATATATATATATATATATTTATTTGTGCCCTTAATTTGTACATCCTTTTTGACAAAAACGTTCTCCTGAACACATTACAAATGTGTTTACATTCACAAAAATACACGGGTACAAAAATAATTTTTCATTATAACTAAATTACCAATGACCAATTGATTCAATTAACTTGTAAACTGTAAAATAAAGCATGTATTTAACTTCTACACAATGCCTTGTATTACCTATATTTTCACATAGATAAAAAATAGTTTACCAGGCCTTACCTTAGATTACTTCTGAAAGTCTTCTGAAACACAAGGAAAAATCTCAAATTCAGTTCACACAACATTAATAGACAATTAGTCACCAATTATGATAATCAATTATAATAATCAATTTCAATGAGTATCAGTATTTGTTTCATTAAAAAGACAAACTCATAAAATTCATTAAAAATATATATATAATTAGTCTTTTCAATCTATTAAAAATGTACTACATTACACATTCACCAAATAATCACTATTAAAAATATTTGAGCTTTTAATGATTTTATATTGTAATCATTTCACAGTTATTCTCCACATTAGAAGCAAATTAATCTCAGTGGCATCATTTCAAAGACAGGGCTTAACCTAAACCAGGATTAGGCCTTAGTTCAATTATGATATTTAAGTAGGTTTTATAAACATGCCCTAGAAAAAACATTACTAGTGTGCATATTGAGACAAAACAATGATATTAAATAATATATATTTTGATAATATAATATATATTTTAAGATATGTCTAAAATCACTCAAACATGCATTTTACCCTTGGACTAGCTTAAGCCTTGAATGTGAAACCAATGGAGTAAATTTTAAATATTTAATTGAGGATAGGAGCAGAATGCAACTCAATGCATATATTTATAATATTTAAGAGTGCTGGCCTACATAATTAGAATACGTAAAGTAGCACAGAGGCAACACTATACACTTTTATTTGCACAGACGTGTTTCTACGCATGCCATCACGCAGATCGTCAAACTTCATTAAATATTATTTCTCGTAAGGTTCGAGTGGTGTCGTGTGTGTGTGTGTGTGTGACAGAGAGGAATTAGAAACAAGCAGAATGTGGTTGTTTGTAAAGCACACGCATCATCATGTATCTGTTTTAAAACTAAGCTAAGACATAAATCTGAAATTATCTTAATCAATATAGAATCGCTGGAGAGAATCTATAACACAATATCACATAAATTAAACAAACTGTTATGCGTAGCGTGCCAAGTTGATGCTTCATCTGCAATACAAACTGGTTTACTCTCGCACATCACGGGACCAGACTGTAATCGCAGCTTTGCACTTAAAAAAAAATGCATTTCATCATATCACAAATGCAATTAATTGTTCATCGCTAAGCTAACACATATGTATCTGTTACACTATATAGTGTCTGTATAGAATTAATAGTAGAATGAAGTAGAGAAATAATAACAAATAATATTTTGTAAACCAGCTGTTTCGTTGCAGTAATGAAACAAAACACATCAATACAAATGTCAGGATCCCAATGAACACTTAAATTAAAACATAACAAACCAGTATATAATACATACATGCACGTAAGCGTGGCCAATGTGGCAAAAATATCATATAACGATTATTTAAATAAAATAAAAAATCACAATTAACAAATTTATCACAGTTCTTTTTATGTTGGTTTTACCATTTTGCAAGTAACTAATCTCCCTATTTTTTAAACAAAACATTACAAGGTAACAAAAAGTAACAAAAAAAAATAATTGCAAGCATTTAGGCCAAAGTGGCAAACATAAAAATCGTTGTCAATATTTTCTTTGTTATTAAAAATTACAAACAAAGATACACATTGCATATACACACCAAAATATTCAAATAAACAATGCTTTATATATTATTATTACTTTTCACCTACAGTAGGTGTTAAACAGTAACATTAAAATACAAAAATAAAACACTAAATTGACTTTACTGTATTTATAGATTGATTCGTATTAAAGCTACTAGTAAAGTTCTCAGTCAACAGCAAATAGTTATTTTCTCCTAGTCCCCATTGACTTCCTTAGTATAGTTTTCCCTACTATGCAATTCAATGGAGGTCAGCAACTTTATGGATAGATACATTATTCAAAATATCTTATTTTGTGTTCAGCACAAGAAAGAAATTAATACAGGTTTGGAGCAAATTTAGAATGAGTAAAAAATGACACAATTATCATTTTTGAGTGAACTTTTCTTTTAATGATAAGCCGAAACATGTTTATTATAAGGCTACTCTGTCACTTTAAGACCTGCACGCGACGCGTCTAATACACGCATGACTCGCACCCAGTTTTCTCTCAAATGTTTTCTTGCTTTCACTTTAGTCATAAACCAAATGTGTTTACGTAAATCTTTTATTGACAAGTATTGGCTTAATAAGACACAAAGACAACTTAGTCCATTAACCAAGGCGCTGTTTAACAGGCTTTAAGTGTCTAACATACACTTCGGGTTTAATGCGCTCAGAAACACGCATGAACAGCGCATCAGCACACGAATGAAATATTTAACCATGCAAATGCAAATAATGCCCTTTAGTGAATTGCAGTGTCCCGTGAGTGTAACTCTACCTCTGCATTAACATGTGATGTCAATGCACGTCGCGTTGTACAGTGGCGGAAACGCCAGAAAACTGATAAAATGTGTGCTACTATTGCATGATAATATATTTCTTCAAAAGTAGATCGTGAACGTATTTTAATCATCTACGAACAAAACTCGTACAATCTGAATTCATTCCGATGAATGAATCTGAATATTGTTTACATGGACACTAAACGTGATCAAAAAGCATTCGCACTACAAATGACAACCGGAATATTTACCTCACAGAACAATACGCACTTTAGTCTGTCGCATTTCGTGTTGTTTTCTTATGAATCATGATAGGCTCTCTCAAAATGGTACAAATACGCACATTCCTACACGTACTGAACTAAAGTTAATGCTCTCTTCAACGACCACAGGATTCGAGAATAACATATTTTCAAACGAATCATACCTTCAAAACACCTCATCTATACAACACACTACATATAGGATTATTTTAAAATACTTTTGCATGCTATTTTGTTAAGATTAACGTTAGCTTTACAACACCACAATGAGCAAACCTCATTAAATTAAAACACCAACTAACGCCTATTTCTCACAAATAAACATACACGTCAACTAATATACACATACTTCAAATTATGTTAGATATATTATGAATAAGCAATAATAAATACTGATTAATAAGATTATATAGACAACACATGAGAGCACGTTCTTACCGTTAGAGAAATGGGAACACAATAACTTCCTACCAACCGGAAATGTTCTCTCTGCCAACAGTCGCAGCTCCCCCAGTGGCTGGGATCTGGGAATGAATAAACATTTACCCTCCTTGCATACATAGCATAACTTTTACTTTATTACATTAACATAACTGACCATTTATTCACCAGGGGTCTCATTTATAAAGCGTGCGTACGCACAAAACGGGGCTGGAAACGTACGTACGCCAGTTCCCACGCAAAGGTTGTGATCTATAAAAAACAAACTTGACGGGAGAATATGCGCACCTTTAAGCAAACATTGAGCCGTGCGTACGCACATTCTGGAGACAAAGGGAATTGGCGACACCGATGGTGAGCTGGAGTTAATTGTCTTTTTGGTCACTTTTAGACAGAAAATCAAAAGAAAATTTAACATACAGAAAAATAATACAAATATAATTTCACTCACCAAGCTTGTCACTTGAAGCAAATATCCATCCCTTCTTAAATGTCCGCGCCAGCGAGCGCATTGGGCCGTTTGAAACTGACGCAAATAACAGTTTAAATAAATAAAATAATGATTTAAACTATGTTTTACTTCTAATATATACATTTAGATTAAATATGCCATTCATATTAATGCAGTTGCACTTAAACATGAAATCATTACTCAGAAGTTACAACATTTTTATATTCAAATTCAGTCAATAGAAATATTTGTTGTGGATGCAATGTTTTTGAACACTTTTCCTCTGGCATGCTGTGTTTTAATGTTTTAACCACAGAGAAAACTGCTTATCATGATAATACCAGATTGTCTGAGAAAATAGTTTCGTGCAAATAATGCCCAAGGCCTATCTGTTTCCATTAAAAATATCAATTAAAAATACAATACGGCCAGTGGAAAAGATTGAGAAAAACTTTCTCTGAAATGTATTTAACACTATTTGATGTATGTATTCAAAAACAAGGCAAGGATAGGCAACAACTTGATTTTTATTAATGTAATGTGTCTTGTACCGTTAAACGTTATCACGTGTATGAATAATCATATGCAAATGATATGCAGATGAGGATCTACATAGTAAAATAGGCGTTGTAAGCTGTTCGTGGTCATTCCACAAAATTGGTGCCTTTTGTGTCCCTGAGAAATAATCAGACGTAGAATTACTATAACAACAAATAAATTTGTGATTTAAAAACATAATAGTACTATGTATTATTTCCTCAAGATTACATTAAATTAAAGTCATTTATATATTATTTTAAATAATAAAAATTGCATTTATGCTGATAATGGTAAAGTTTTTGGCCTGTCCCTCCCTGTGATTGTTCTTTTTCAGCAGGACTTTTAATTTGCAAATTGAACACAAAATTATACAACAATCACATTTTCATATTTTTCTAAGTATAGTGTCACTGTTAAGCAATGTTTTGGCATAAATATACATTATTTTTAATAAAATATAAATAATTTTATCGGTATCCCCTGATTTCATGTCATGCCTGTTACCCTCACCAAACACCCCTTGTAAAATAATGGTACATTCCTGTGACATCACTTCCAGAAAGTTACATCATCTCTCATTCATTATTCCAACAGTTAGAACACAAGCAAGTTTCTCTCTCTCTTCTATAATACTCTATTTTGATGATTTATTAGGTTTAACTGAGGTGCGGACATCATGCAATGTCAAAACTGTTACTGATTGTTAAAGTATAAATTTAAATTAATGTAATCAATATCTACAAGTAATATCCTTTCAAAGTGTACAACATGTGCTTTTGTGGCCTTGCCCTAATAGCTAGCAATTAGCAAATTAGCTTGAATTTGTCAAACCTGTTACTGTCAGGCCTGTTACTTTTGTATAGTAACAGGTTTTGACATGTGGGGTAACAGGGATGACATAGATTAGGTGTCACCTTAGCCACACTGTTTTTAAAGTTTATCGGTGTAAATTGCTAACATTTTTAAAGGTCATCCTGGGTGTTTTATTGAGCTAATGCCTATATCATTTAGAGTTGGTATTGCTGGTGCATCTGTATCATCTCAGGGAACCGAGGTTACGCTAGCATGCAGGGATGCCAGATCAACCCCTTGGCCTGAAAGAGGAGGTCCCTCCTCACTGGTATCAACCATGGAGCAGTGCTCGTCAGCTGCATCAGAACTGGGAACCAGGCTTGGTTCGTCCAGAGCGGAGCCACAAGTAGCACTGCGCATCCGTTTTCCCTGATTCGCCCTAATACCTGCGGTAAGAGCGTGACGGGGGGAAAAGCATAGAGCAGGCAGCGGGGCCAGATGTGAGCCAGCGCATCCCTGCTCTTGGAGAAAAAGTCCGAACAGTGAGCATTTTCCTGAGACACAAATGGGTCTACCTTCGCTCTGCCGAATATCTTCCACAGCAGTTGGACTGTCTGCGGATGTAAAGACCATTCCCCTGCCAGAACATTGTTCCTGAACAGTCTGCCTGGTCCTACATTCAGGTGACCTGGCACGTGCGCTGCTCTCAGCAAGCGCAGATTATGCTGAGCCCAGATCAGGAGGCGTTCCGTCAGCCTGTAAAGGCTTCGGGATCTGATACCTCCTTGGGAATTTATATAGGCCACCACCGACATGTTGTCCGATCGGACCAAGACGCGGTATCCTTTTATTTTGGGACAGAAAACGCCTCAGCGCATTGTCAACTGCCATAATTTCCAGGCAGTTTATGTGTAGAAGCTTTTCCCGTTCTGACCACTGGCCAAAGAACGGTCTGCCCTCGAGCAGCGCTCCCCATCCCGAGGTGGAGGCGTCCTTGGACACTACCTTCACACTCGAGGAAGTCCCCAGGCTTACACCTGACCTGTACCAGTCGGTCGCTTTCCAAGGTTTCAGAGCTGAGATGCATTTTTGATCTACCTTGAGGCATAAGAGACCGGAGGTCCACGCTCGACGCAGTACTCGCGCTTTAGCCAGAACAGGCCAAACGGCAGGACTTTGTTTTTGACACCAAACTTTGCATGTCTCATTGTCACTTCACTCTGACCACATCACATCAGTTTTGTGACTGCGCCACCTACTGGTCAAAAGTGATAATCCATTAAATCATATTTTTAATTACTTTTTATATGATTTTTCAGCCATTTCGCCTAAAATCATACTTTTTCGTACTCCTCCTAGACCGTTTGTCCGAATTTCACCAAAATCGAATCGTATCATCTCCAGACCGTGCCGACTAAAAGTTATGTATTTCGTGTCGATTGACGAAACTGTTTTCATATAGCGCAGCAGCAAAGTTGAGGCATGATGCTAAAAGCACTATTCAGGCTTTATCTCTGCAATGCCTTGACATATTAACACCAAACTAGTTATGTGTCATTGTCACTTCACACTGACCACATCACATCAGTTTTGTAACTGCTCCACCTATTGGTCAAAAGTGATAATCCATTAAATCATATTCTAAATTACTTTTCATATGATTTTTCAGCCATTTCATCTAAAATCCTCTTTAAATGTATTTAATTGCTCATTGTTCCAGTTGGTCTGACACCTTCAGCCAAGTTGGCATATCCTGTCATCTGCTTGCGCTTGGCCCCGATAATTGCTGCTTGCAGCTATATTTAGGGGCCAAGCACCGAAGGTGCGGAGGCACCTATTGTTTTCGTTCGCGTTCTTATTATTATTATTATTATTATTATTATTATTATTATTCTTCATTTTTCCGACTGGGAGTCTATGACAGCCCATAGAACCGATTGCGGGAAAGTTTTAATGGTTTGACATTCTGATAGAGGACAGTCCCAACATTAAATACACCAATTTTGGTGTGTCTAAGTCATTCCCTCTAGCGCCACCAACTGTCCAAAGTTGCACTCATGTTTATGCTAATAACTTTTGAACCACAATGGCTAGAAACAAAATTCTTTTTTGCTCTGATTCCTGAGCTCATGACGATTCGATTGCACCATATGACGTCATTTTTCGTCATTATAATTTTTCCGCCATTTTGAATTTTTCAAAAAACCTACTTTTTCGAACTCCTCCTAGGTTGTTGCTCCAATTTCCACGAAAATTGAATCAGATCATCTTCAGACCATGCCGACAAATAGTTATGCAATTCGTGTTGATTCGTCAAACCGTTCTCGAATACCGCGCAAACAAATTTTATGTAGCGCTTGCGAAAACAGACACAAGCCTGTATCTCCGCAACGCTTTATCGTATTCAGACCAAACTAAGCACATATCATCACAAGCATGACCTGAGCCTACATGCTGCGTTTCGGCGCAGTGCCACCTACTGGTCCGGAGATATGAAAAATGGCTGTTTTTGCTTATAACTTCTGAATGGTTTGTCCAAAAATCATAAAAGTGGTCTTGTTAGATTCAGGGCAACATGCTGAGTCGACTGATATCCAATTTTCCCAGATCAGCCATTTTGGCTGTCGGCCATTTTGAATTATGTGCTAAAATGCTGTATTTTAGGAATGCATGAACGTATCGTTACGAAACTCGGTATAGGTCATCAGTACAAGGCCCTGAAGGTACTCAAAAGATTACGAGACAGCGCCACCTTTTGGTCAAAAGTTATAATTAAATTCCCAAAAATGCTAATAACTTTTGACTACGTATGTTTACGCTTGTGGGAAAGTTATGAAATTTGGCACACTGACAGAGGAGAGTCTGAACTATCAGCCTAGCAAATTTGGAGTCTCCAACTCATTTCCTCTAGCGCCACCAACTGTCCAAAGTTGTACTCATGTTTATGCTAATAACTTTTGAACCACAAGGGCTAGAAACAAAATTCCGTTTTCATCTGATTCCGTAGCTCAATACGATTCGATTGCACCCTATGACGTCATTTTCCGTCATGGAAAGTTTTCCGCCATTTTGAATTTTCCGAAAAAACTACTTTTTCGAACTCCTCTTAGACCGTTTGTCCGATTTTCACCAAAATTGAATTGTATCATCTCCAGACTGTGCTGACTAAAAGTTATGGATTTCGTGTCGATAGACGAAACCGTTT
The DNA here is from genome assembly GCF_964197995.2 of Scardinius erythrophthalmus. Classification (NCBI taxonomy): domain Eukaryota; kingdom Metazoa; phylum Chordata; class Actinopteri; order Cypriniformes; family Leuciscidae; genus Scardinius; species Scardinius erythrophthalmus. Next base: position 33,755,844 of record NC_138223.1, read on the forward strand.
TCGTATAGTGCAGCAGCAAATTTGAGGCATGATGCCAATAGCACTTTTCAGGCTTTATCTCTGCAATGCTTTGACATAGACACCAAACTTTGTATGTGTCGTTGTCACTTCACTCTGACCTTATCACATCAGTTTTGTAATCATGTCAACTTGAAAAATATGAATATTGAAAAATATGTTTTATTTTATTTATAAAGGTTTAACATTTAATGATTTTTCAGCATTTGACAGATTATATGTAAAACAATGTTTCCAGTACACCATAGCTCTACAAATTAATATCACAGCCTTTATATTTCAGTAGAAATAGCTGATATACATTAGGGATTCAATATAATTGGTGCTTGGAAGCATCATTGAACAATTGCAACAGATTATTTATTTTTTTTTTTTTTTTTAAATTGACCTGTCGAAAATCCTTATACGTCATTGACCCTTATTGATCATCACTTGTAATACTTATGGCACCAAGACAGAAATTCTATCAACAGAAAACACTGCTTGCATTTGTATTTTATACAGGATAAATATTTTATGGATGGCAGTTCCCATATCACCCAGTAGGCTATGCATCCCTGCAGTTTAGCCTATTGATTGTTCATATAAAGACTTTTATGACTATGTTACAATTAAAATATTATCAAAAAGAAGGCAAAAGTCATGGCGGTGAAGGACATGAGTATAAGAGGAGTTGATTGTTATAATTCTCAGAATTATAGTTTGTACAGATTTTTTTTTACTTTTATACCATAGTCCAGTGGTTCCAATAGTTTTTAGAGTGTTGTACCCCGAACAGATTATTTTTTTAGCAGGGTTAGGCAATCATATATATATTTTTAAATGTTCAATAGAGAAATATGCAATGTATGATTTAAGTATTAAACTTAAAACAGTAGGGGGCGGTAAATCACTGTGTTTATGATTGAGTCAGTCATTAATTTAGTACGGTTACGAAGCAAATGCCTGTATTTATGAATTGTTTATTAAATCATTAACTCCAGTATTCGATCAAAGCCGTACATACGTTCAGGAAACACTGATGTGTGCTGCAGTCCTGCTGTGGCTTTCATTGAATCTTTTTTTGTTACAAAATTGTTCAATACTTTACTGCTTGCGTGTGTGCTTGTGGATTCAGTCACTTTTGACAGCAAACTAAATTTGATATATATTATATATTTGTCATATATTATGCCATTTTGCCTGTTAGAAATACATAGTTGGTTTTAATGTTATAAGGTGTAGTAGAAATAAATTAATGGCAAGAACATAGTCTAGATTCTATGTGGACACAATAATGATTTGATGCAAATAGCAATGCATGCTTTAAACAGTTTAATGTAGCTACCCTCAGTTTAATTGATGTTCTAATTTAAAGTGCTGCCTTCATAAAAACACAGGTAAACACACATTTTTAGATAGTCACTGGATTCACGTCTGCGTACGAAACATTCAAGATCACAAAAAAGTTCAAAGGTAAAACAAACCTTTTAGAAATTATACTAAAAATAATGACAGAATTCTTAGTATGTATTAACAATAAGTAGCATTTTTGTATTTAATTAATTAAATCAATATAATAATAAAAATACATACATTTGTATCATCAATCTGTAGAGGCATATAATTTTTAAGTACAATGTATCTCTAAAAACTTTAAAACATAAACTGGCAGTCTAGTTACAATGTGCATATTTAAAAATGTAAAACAATAGTTTTAAAGTAAAATAAGTTAATAATAAACTATTTAAAATACAAAACTCTTGTATCCAGACACAGGTGAGAATAATGGGCAAATGATGAAAAAAAATTACAACACACTTGAAACATTGGCACCTCAGAAAACAGGAAATAAACATAAGTATAAACTCAGACACTATTGAATTATTTTTAATCAAAACACCAGTCCTAGAACAGAAACGAAGCATGACAGTTCCGAAATGCAGCTCTTCATGCCTAAATAGTACATCACAAAAGCCACTGTGGTGTTGGGCAGAAAGACTAAGGTGGAGCAGAGCGAGGAAGACACCACACAAGTGCAGGAAGAGCCCATGGGTGTGCAGTGGACAAAGAGACCAATACAAAATCAATGGAGGTTACCATGGCAGAAATGGCATAGTGGGATGCCTTGGAAGACCAAGGCAAAGTGAGGAAGGCTGGAGAACCAAGGTGATACCACTGTACTGAAGGGCCAAGGTGGAGGTAGAAGGTCTGCAGATTGAGGTACAGCTGCTGGAAGTAACAAAGGTGGTGGAGCTGTAGGGATGGACTACGGTGTTTTGGAGGGTGCAGACAGAGTCAGTTGTTTTAACTAGGAGATGACAGATGATGTGCAGTGTCCACATAGTCCTACAACACAGTAAAATAAAATGTTGTTGTTTATTGCAGTTGTATAGGATGTTAAGCAGATTAACAAGTAGTAGGCAAGTGACAAATATATGCAAAACACCAATTCTAAATATTACATATACTCACATTAAATTCATTTTAAAGATGTTTTTGTTCAGTAAGAATGACAGAGTGGGATGTGTTGATGACGCCAGAGAGTTGGAGAATCACTTTGATACCAGTGGATCAGATGACCAAGTGGAGATTGAAGATATGCAGGTCAAGGTGAAGCTGGTGGGAATGAGGATGATGATGCAGCTGGAGGGATGAAGGTCCCTGGTGAAGCTGAATTATTGGAGGGTGCAGACATAGCGGTAAGCCTGGAAGTCTGTTGTGGAACCAGGTGGATCACAAACCAGGGCAGAGTCAGAATGATGAGTCTGAAGAAATGAGAACACACTAGAAACATAGGCACCTCAGAAAACACGAAATAAACATAAGTATAAAGTCTGAAACTATTGAATATTTTTAATCAAAACACCAGTCCTAGAACAGAAATGAAGCATGACATTTCCTGCAGTTCCAAAAGGCAGCTCTTCACGCCTAAATACTACATCACAACAGCCACTGTGTTGGTAGGCAAAAAGACTAAGGTGGTCTAGAGCGAGGAAGACACCCAGTGGAGGAAGAGCCCATGGGCGTGCAGTGGACGAAGAGACCAATGCAAAATCAATGGAGCTTACCACGGCAAAAATGGCATAGTGGGATGCCTTGATGGAGCCCGAAGGAATGGAGGCTCATTGTGGAGAGGGTGCAGACCAGTGCAGATCAGATGGAAGACCAAGGCAAAGTGAGGAAGGCTGGAGAACCAGAGTGAAACCACTGCACTGGAGGGCCAAGGTGGAGGTAGAAGATCTGCAGATTGAGGAACAGCTGGTGGAAGTAACAAATGTGATAGACCTGGAGGGATGGATTACAGTGTTTTGGAGGGTGCAGACAGAGTCAGTTGTTTTAACTAGGAGGTGACAGATGCTGTGCAGTGTCCACATAGTCCTACAACATAATACAATAAAATGTTGTTGTTTATTGCAGTTTTATAGGATGTTAAGCAGAGTATGCAAGTGACAAATATATGCAAAACACCAATTGTAAATATTAAATATACTCACATTAAATTCATTTTAAAGATGTTTTTGTTCAGTAAGAATGACAGAGTGGGATGCATTGATGGCGCCAGAGAGTTGGAGGATCACTTTCATACCAGTGGACCAGATGACCAAGTGGAGATGGAAGATGCACAGTTCAAGGTGAAGCTGGTGGGAATGAGGATGATGGTGCAGCTGGACGGATTGAAAGTCCCTGGTAAAGCTGAATTATTGGAGAAGGTAGACATAGCGGTAGGCCTGGAAGTCTGTTGTGGAATCAGGTGGATCACAGACCAGGGCAGAGTCTGAATGATGAGGAACCCGTTGAAGCCGAGGGACAATAGGCCATATAGTAGAGCCAATGGAGTGAGAAGCCAAGGTGGAGCCAAGGCAACAGAGATCAAAATCAAACAGGTTAGCAAACTGAGAAAATCGCTAGCAATCAGCTGAAGAAACAGAGCACTTTGAATACATAAGAGATAATAATGAACTAAAATAGACACAAATAAGCATAATGGCTAACCAAGGAAACGAATAAGAACACACTACAAATATAAGCAACTCAGAAAACAGGTAGTAAACACAGGAAAATTTGAACAAAATGAACATTACAATAGTAGTTCTAAAACAAAACAAAACATAAATAATATTGATGCCTAATGACTACCTTGAACCAGCAAGTTTTCAGTCCTACTCTTGAGCATTGGCTATTATGCAAAGCCACACGTACTGTATGGGACTTGTCACTACATGGTGGGTACATTTGTAATGTAGTTATAAGTATCTACACTTGTAAATGCAATATAATTTTGTTTACATTGCATTTACAAGTATACATCCAAACAATGCATTTTAAAAAATCCATTGAATATACATTGTATCCACATTGAAATACAAAGTGTAAATTAGTTATTTTTTGTACTACTGTCCTGTTGTGAACAAATTCTGCTTAAGGAAGTATGCATGTTGTCATTACTATGCCACATCTGTGTATCATCTTGTATAATGTTGAAATGCCCTCATAGTATACCTACAAACATAAAAAAAAAAAAAAAACATACTTTTCAATGATGTTTTAACTTAACAAAATACTAAATATGAAAGTTAAACATTTATGCAAAATAGCATTAATAAAAAAAAAATATTAATACTCACATCAGGTCTGTATTTAGAAGCATAGTTTTAGCAAAGTGCAGTCTTTTGGTTGTGTGCTGTGCATCAAATGAAGTGGGGAATTTTCTCAAATAGGTTGATCAGATGGTCAGTTGTTTTGAACTAGAATGTGACGGATGACTTGTAGTGTCCTCATAGTCCTACAAAATAGTAAAACAAAATGTTGTTGTTTAATGTAGTTTTATGCAACATAAGAAAATGTATGAATAATATGATTATGAAAAGCACATTCAAAACAGTATTGAATAAATAATAAATATACTCACATCTCTGTGAAGATCATGTTTTGTTCAACAAGAAAGCCTGCTTATTTTTTCTTTTTTTCTTTCCTATGTTGTTGTAGATGGTAAGAGATGATTGTAGATGGTAAGAGATGAAATGTTCTTTTAACAGGCGATGGTCACTTGTTTTTGTTCAGATGAAGGATGAGATGGTCAAATCTTTGAGCAGAGATTGAAAAGTTCAGTTGTCCATAAGCTCCAGATTGTCTATTGCTTGAGAAAGGTTTCTGCTAGGGAATGTGAAAGTAACACTACAATTTTTGGCATTTTACAATAAAAAAAAAAAAAAAATCATAATTTACTTAAATGAATAAATAAAATTCCCTGTATACAAAATGTATACGATTATTACATCATAGGCCATGAAAACAGTGCTGTAAGTAGAACTACATATCTTCAACTCAGCATAAAATTTGCTGTAGAATGATGATATTGAAGAAAAACACCTTAGCTAGTTCAGGAAAATCACATTATACGTCCCTGATTTACAATGTATTTGCTTTTGATGTAAATATATCTGACATGCTAGTTTATTTTAAAACATTTTAGAAAATAAAAAATTACCACATGCTAAACAGAAAATTGCTTGTTCTACTTAGAAACTGACAAAATGTTCACCAAATGCAACTACTTTACAGCATGGACATAGCTTGTGTGGAAGCCATTCTGAATCTCTGTTCAGAACTGATGCAAAAAATCTTTTGATGCCTGTTATTTAAAAAATTCAAGTATGTAATTTGAATCCTAGAAACCTGAATACCTAATATGATGGTCTGGCCCCATAGTCCAAATGTCAAGCTAAAACCATGTTATAAAGTGATAACTCTAATGGGTGTGGTTTTGCATAATAGCCCAAAGTTGCTGATTCAAGCTTAATAAAAATGTAGTGAAAAAAAAAAAAGAGGAAACCTGGGTTGGCTGGATATATTTTTTTGAATATATATATATATATATATATATATACAAATTACCCATTGTACTGATTTTGCAACAAATTTCTAAACAAAACAAAAACTGTTACATGGACAATAAATCATTGGCAATTGTTGTAATTTTAGAGGCTATATCTATGTCATATAAATCTTTTTATAAATAAACATATTTTGTAGTTACTACCATAATTTTATCTCCCAATTCCTGCAGCATGGCCTACTTAAAATCCACTATGGATTATGGAGTTGATTGGCACAATTTTAAACTATAAAACAAATATATAAAAAACAATATAAGTTAAACAATTTTGGAGTGATCTCGGACCTGACTCCTTGGTCCAAATGCATTGGTGAATTTAGATAACCTCAAGTCGATCACATCCTCAACAGTAGCAATGACTTTATCAAATGTCTGCCTTATAAACTTTTAGTGGTAATTTACACACCATGGTGACCATGGTAAGGGTGAATCAGGATTTCTATTCTGGAGAGGGGGCGTGAGAAATGGCTATTATATATCTAAGGAACATAGAAGGTGCACAAATGATCCATTCCTGGCTGCAAGAGAAAGTGATAAAAAAACAAGTTTTGTTTACTCATAATTAAAAAGAGATTCAGTAGTTTGATGCAAATTTAAAAACATTTAAAAATAAACCCTATGCCAATCAACCCCTGTGCCAGCCAACCCGGTCTCCATTTTTCCCTCCCCTAGGGAGCCGCCTTGTCTATTGCCTCCCTACCCACCCCGTCCCCCAATAGCAGGCGGAATCTTTACCACAAATTTGATCACAGCAGTGAAATGAGTATTGCCTGATGAAAACTATAGTAAGTTTGCACAATGTCAACACTTATACCTTCCATATCTTTAGTATAAACGTGATCTAATAATGTACCTTTTTCTGTGGTTGGATTCTGTACATGTTGACTGTATCCATGAGTTTCCATTAATTTCACAATTGTAGATGAAGTAAAGATGTCTTCATTAAAGTCTCCCATGATTATTTTCTGTCCTGGATGGTTTTCCACCTCTTCAATAACCTGTAATAGCTGCTGTCGAAACATGTCAGTTTTATATGAATTGGGCCTGTACAACAGCACAGCAGTCAAATTGACATGTGGAACTGTAAAGTATAAACATTCTAAGTTCCAGTTCTCAGGAGTAAAGATGTCACACTCAATTTTGTCAGAACAATATATTCCAACTCCACCTCCTCTCTGATGTTTTAGATCAGTAAAAACAGCAGTACTGTTGTCATAACACTTAGCTCTTGGGTTGTGCTTGAACACAAATTCTGGAATTTGTGGTTCTTGTGCTTTGTCCTCAGCATTTAGCCACGTTTCTGTCAAACAAATACAATCAGCGTTCATTAGAGCTTTATGCGCAACAACATCCTGAATGTGAGCTTTCAGACTTTGTATATTAACCAGTGCTATTCTGAATGTACCAAGTGATTTAGTAAAACTGTACTCTTCCAAAGGGAATTTTGGCATATCTTTCAAGGCCAACTCAATTTTGTCATTACAAAATATAGCCGACTCTTTAAAGTCCTCAATTATTAGCCCACTGAGAGATCTTACACGGCTCAATGCAACATATGCTTGCCCTGCTGTAAAGATTTTCTTTAGTGATACAACAGCTTTATCTACTGTGAGTCCTTGAACTTTGTGAACTGTACATGCCCATGCTAATCTGAGAGGAAACTGACGCCTTATACCACCATCATTTGTGACTTGGTCTTCTTGTACTTCAATTACTGTTGAATTTTGTGAAAATCTCTGGCGCGTTTTAGATCTCTGAATTTTACCAACATTTGGATTATCAAACTCCACATGAATAGCTGACGGGAAATCATCATCATTGTTTCGACTTTCACTGATGTGGACCACTGTACCAAAAGCTCCATTGACGAGACCATCTGCAACATCAATATTTTTTTTTAACATGACCTTTGCTCCAATACCCAGGGAAACGCATGCAGACAAACATGAATTGAAAACTTTTGTATGAAATCCAACTTTACGTTCCATTCGTCCAGTTTTTGAATTTTTCACATAATCTTGAGCATGTATACTGATTGCCTCTGGACAACATTCATGTAGTCTTTCAATGTTGTATTTATCAACTTCAGCATTCGTAGAGAATATGTGAAGATCATTACAAGTCTCTCCTGTTTCACAGTTTTTCAACATAGCAATATCAGCTGTGGCAAGACATTCGTTTTTCTTTCGTACTCTGAGCCGATTTAACATTTCAGCAAAACTTGAATCTTGTTGTCGAACAACTTTAGTTAATTCAGCAAGTTCAAAGTTATTCTCCCATAGGTTTACTCCTTTTGCATCAGCATAGAGAGCAGTGCCTTTAACAGGCGGAAGCTGAAAATAATCTCCCACTGCAAGAATGCTCACTTTTCCAAAGAGAGAGTAGTCACCAGTTTGTTTTATTTGTCGCAACCTTCCGTGAATATATGACAGCAGACGATGGTCAACCATAGACACTTCATCAATAATCAAAATTTGCAAACTACCCAATTTTGTCCGTAAAGAGTTTATTTTGTCATCACCAAGAGGCTGATATGGCAGTTTGACGTTTGCACCAATTGCAAATGTATGATGTAAAGTGGAAGCTCCGATGCTATATGCGGCAACTCCTGTAGATGCGCTTAAAAGTACAGTAATGTCATCAGGATTCTCAGACAGCTGAGATAACAGTCTGGAAGACTCATACTGTATTGCCTTAATAAGATGACTTTTTCCTGTGCCTGCTCCACCAGTAAGAAATAATCGAAATGGTTCAGGGTTTTGTCCAAGTATTTTCTGTAGACACCACTTTTGCACTTTGTAGAACACAGCAGATTGTTCCTCATTTAGTGACCTCAGTAAATGCAGTGCATCATCTCTTGGCATTGTAGTGTGGTTTGTCTCAATTGTACACACAGTTTGAGGATTTCCTGTAAGATCTGGAATAAGTTCTTGAGTGTCATTTTCATCAGGCAATAGTTTATCCTTCATCAGTTCTATGCATTCATCACGCTGTTTTTCTGTTTCAGGACATATCTGGGCCCAAGCATCTTCTAAATACACATCTTGCTCTAAAAGCTGTTTAGCTCTGTCTATTTTGTCACTTTCCTTTTCAAACAATTCTCTGTTGCCATCAACAATGGATTTCACTAGTTTCACGTCACAACCACTTTTTATGACACCACTTTTGTAAAACTCCTCATATGTGGTATAGTTGCTCGGCTTCAGATCACAGTCATCGTAATATGGTAAGAAAAGCTGCAGCAATGAATGATAATATTTTTCTGGATCTTTAGTGGGTGAAAACCTTGGGTACCTCACTACTGCAGGTTCAGTTCGTGTCCTTCGTTTGACATGGCCATTGTTATTATTCAGTTGAATTATTTCATTTTCATTTGTTTTGTTATGTGAAGAAACCTCTGATTTTGTCAGAACTCTGTACTCAGAACAAAACCTGGCAAGACATATGTTTTCTAGTGGTTCTTTCTCTGGTCTGTTTTTGTACCTGTCAATGAGACTTGTCATCCAAAAACTGCTTTCATCATCAGACTGGTCATTTTCCACTTTGTTTCGCAGCATGTTCAAAGGCAAACTCATCTTTACAGGATTTTGTCCTACCGGAATAAATTGTACTTTACGAGAACATTCCTTCAAATGCATTCCTGTTAGTCTGTACACAGCCTCTTGAGCAGAGATTTCTCTATTGTGCAGATAGACACTTCCCAACTGTTTTAATGACGCTTTAGCATCAAGATTTCCATTCATAGCCTCGCTCTGAGTACGCTGGAGTAACAGACCCATCTCTTGTTCTGCTTTTGTGATGTAACTGATTATATAGACCACTACAGAAAAAGCATCTGTGACATACTGAATATCCATATTCCCTTGCCAAGCACGCAGTAAATCTCTGTTATACTGGTTTACCCAAACATCTTTTGGATTTCTTTTCAAGACAATACTTTTCTTTTTGGTACACCTGTTGTATGCTTTTTCAAACATAGTTTGATTAATCCCAATAGATGAAAAAAAGGCATCAACTGAATCAAAATTGACATCAGAATATAAAGCAGTTTTGACTTTCTTTGTAATTGCACTTGCTGTGTCATCTCCATCTTTCCCTTTCAACTCATCTGCATGACTTGGTCTTGTAATAAACGTACGACTGGATGGTGGTCGTGGGAAATTAAATCTACAAACTGTATTTTTCTTGCGACATGTTTTTGAATGTCTTGTACTGTGCTTCTGAACACTGTTCACTGTTTCGTAAAGTACAGTATCATTTTCTGGTGGTATCTCACAAGTGATGTAAGTGTCAATGAACTCAGCAACCGCAGGATCATTGTCTGCGTCATTATCATTGAGCTTCGGAGCATCTTCCACCCAAAACAGACAGTGAACATGAGGAGAACCACGCTGTTGAAATTCAACACGATAAAAGTAGTCTTTTATCTGGCCAATAGGTTTTGCTGGTGACATTATGACATTTTTTAGAAAACAATGCCATCTGTGATCAAACATTCTTGCTGCAGTGACAGGATTTCGTCTTATGAGTCCACACTTTTCAGACCAGTCAAGCTCATCAGCATTTATTTGTTTCCCCTCTTGCTTAATAATAGTGTTCATCATTTCAGGCCATCTCAGATCAGCAGAACTAAAAGATGCAAAGAATGTTGATATGCCTAGTTGTCTTATCAGGGCAAACAGATCTTTTTGCGTAGACATCCAATAGGGAGGAGTTCCTCTTACTGGTCTTAAGAACTTATATCCTTCATCATAATGTAGTATTCTTTGCAAAGAATCAGAGTCCGTCAGCATATCTTGTGTTACCTTTAAGCAATTTTTTTCAGAGCCTTTTCTCAGTGCAATTGATACATTAGACACAATTTGATCAACTTCTGATATATATTGTGCATAAAAAATGAAGTCTGTGCTGTGTGCAAAACGTCCATCTGCATTTAGAATTCTTGCATTTAGATATCGTGACAATGTGATTTTTTCCTGTCTTTCGTCATGAAATGTTGGACCACCAGTAGGATAGAGAACAGGGAAACACTTTGCCTCATTGTCTTTTTCAGTTAGTAGCCTAACAGGACTGTTACCTTCTCCTGGAGCAACATTTAGTACATCATGAAAATGTTGATCAATTATTTCTGAACCCAGATCAACAGGTTGTAGTGATGTGTCTGACAGAAGACCATTTTGTTCTTTAATATATGTTATATCTTCCTCTGGATCATCTCCAGCTCCATTATGATCATCATTTTTATCAGTTACATCTTGTTCCTCCACTTCAAAATCATCAGCATCCTTGTCTGATTCATCAGTTGCATTCAAAGAGTTTACCCACTGCTCATTAAACTCAACATCATTATACCATTTATTATGTCTCATCAAATAAGACAGTGCATGTCTGACACGATCAGTGCTGACATATTTATATTCATAATGGCCTTTATATGTTAATTTCCGTTTCAGTTTTATTCTTATCATGTGGTCATCACATTCATTACGTGGGAGAATATTTGAGACATCTGTGGTATTAACAGGAACACACACTACAGGTCCATGACAGCCATTCTGTTTTCCACGGGGAAGACAAAGCAACTTCATAAAAGGAATATTGCGTGCAATAAGATGTTCTTCCAACGAGTTCAGACCTTTTAGTTCTTTTGGAACGTCCACCAAATGCATGTTGTTGGCAACACTCTCTTCAGGCAGTTTCCCACCAAGGATTTTACGATGACATGTATAGCAAATCCACAATTTACAAGCCGGATTAGCTGATAAATGGCATCTATTCTCACATTTATTGCTGCATTCATGTAAATACTTCAATGTGATGCATCTTTCAGCCAAATCAGTAATTTGTTGACCTCTGGTTTTATAGCAATCTCTTCTACATTCAACGACCTGTTTTCTGAACAATAAACGATGACAAACACAGCAAACAAATTCTGGACCTGTATTGACTTCTTGATGAAACTGATTAATAGTGAAATCAATGTCTTTCTGTCTCTCCCTCTGTTCTGCAGAAATTTCAGATCTTTTTTGTTTTTTACTCATACGAAAATTTTCATCGTCATGGTATTTCTTTTTAGAGTATTCACAAACACTTGTTTTAAATGCGAGGTTTCTGCGATATTTTCTCTTTGAGTATTCACAAACACTTGTTTTAAATGCGAGGTTTCTGCGATATTTTCTCTTTGAGTATTCACAAACACTTGTTTTAAATGCAAGGTTTCTGCGATATTTTCTCTTTGAGTATTCACAAACACTTGTTTTAAATGCAAGGTTTCTGTGATATTTTCTCTTTGAGTATTCACAAACACTTGTTTTAAATGCAAGGTTTCTGCGATATTTTCTCTTTGAGTATTCACAAACACTTGTTTTAAATGCAAGGTTTCTGTGATATTTTCTCTTTGAGTATTCACAAACACTTGTTTTAAATGCAAGGTTTCTGCGATATTTTTTCTTTGAGTATTCACAAACACTTGTTTTAAATGCAAGGTTTCTGCGATATTTTCTCTTTGAGTATTCACAAACACTTGTTTTAAATGCAAGATTTCTGCGATATTTTCTCTTCGAGTATTCACATACACTTGCTTTAAATGCGAGGTTTGTGCGATATTTATTCTTTGAATATTCAGACACACTTGCTCTAAAGGCTTTATTGCTCTTATACTTGGTCTGAGAATAGTACCGAACAAGTCTTTGAAAACTAGCATTTTTGGAATACTTAATCTTTGAATTTTCACGTTTTGACTCCTGTACATGAATATTGTTCTTATATTTCTTTCGAAGCTGATCAAGTTTCTTCTCCTTATAATCAGTGTCTTCACAGTATTTGGTTTGACAAGTTTCAATCATATTCTGCCTATATTCTCGGTTTTGACGGTATTTCTTTTTAGAACTCTCTATTTTTTTCTGCCTAAAATCGGCATTGCTGTGGTATCGCTCACGTGCTCTTTTGGATTTAGAGTTCTCATCTGTGTCATTTAATTTCCTTTTTCGCAAACAGCGATTTGTCCTCTGATCATGCACTTCAATGTTACAAGCTTGTGCACAAACATTAGCTTGATTTCTATGTTTAACACATGTAACAACTTCATAGTGATTTCCATTGCAGTGCTTCAAATAGATTGCATTATCTGTAAATGACTGTTCGGTAGGGGCGTGTGCATTCCATCTGTCATCATTAAAGGTCATTATATTTATTTTTAAAAAATCAGCTAGACCAAATAATTCCACATGACTTCCCCACGTTCCTGAAAAATACATTTTAGACTGTGTCAAATAATCTTTCATTGATCTGTCCTCTTCTCTTAAATATTTCACAAATTTAGAACTGTTATCTTCCAGATGTTTAACAACTGCACGCCTGATTTTCAGGTGTTTCTCTTGATTGCCGCATACTGCATGTGCTATTGATCTAAACAAGCAATTACCGTCTCCTTTAATGCCCTTTGTTTTACACGGTACTCCTAAAGAACACACATTTGTGGCTTGAACAACAACGCTTTCATTAGTCAGCTGTAAGCATGCACACAGAGCATCCTCATCTGCATATGTTAACGGTTTGAAACTAAACTCAGTATTTACTGTAGGGCCAATAATGATATCATCATCATCCATTAATAAATTATCATGTAACTTGCTTATATGTGAAATTTTGGACTTTGTCTGTACACGTCTATTTTTCTTACTTGAATTCACACAGGTGTCAACCGATTTGCACATAGTTGCTGGTTTGTCTACACGTGTTTGTTTACCAGTGTCTGCGACACACTTACTCTGCTTTGTTGCTCTCGTACGTGAAACTTGTGTGACGCTTTTTTTAACAGACTTACATGACCTTGTCTCAACAGTTAAAGGTTTGGAACTTAACTCGGCATTAACTGTAGGTCCAACAATGACATCATCCATTAATACATTGTCATGCAACTTGCTCACATGTGAAACTTTCGACGTGGTCTGCACCCGTTTATCTTTCTTACTTGAATCCAGACATGTCTTAACAGATTTGCACATAGTTGCTGGTTTCTGTGCACATGTTCGTTCACCAGAGTCTCCAACACACTTACTCTGCTCTGCTGCACTCGTAGGTGAAACTTGTGCGACGTTGCCTTGTTGACCAGACCTACATGAACGCATCTCAGCACTCGTTGCCTTATCGATTACTGTTGCTGTCACACCCGTCACTTCAAATGATTCTCCCTGACCTTTCAGTGATGTGGCAAGGTTATCAACATGATAAAACAACATGTAAATGTCGTCACAATAAACTACTACGCTTGTGCCTGCATTAGACTTAACCATACCTTTATCATCACGTGAATGGGAATCAACCACAGCAAACATTGACCCTGCCTTTATAACTGCACAAATGTAGCCATAAATGTTCAACAAACATGCATCAGACTGAAACAGGGCCCTCTGAAGTGCATCCTCTATAGACATGCACACACCTCTCAATGCACCATCATACACATCATTACCAAAAACACCACTCAGAGAATCTGACATCTTTATTGAGAATGTTGTGTTGAAGAGTGTGTGCACAGTTGGCAATTCTGGAACAGCAACATAACCACGCCATGCTGAATCATTGATCTTCCCCTGTAAGTCCATGGATGTGTACAGGTCATCTCCATGCAACAGAACAGCATCCAGGTCATCTCTTGTCCACGTCAGCACATCCTTCAGCACACTCATCATGACTGCTGTGATGCTGTTTGCTGCACACTGTCTGCCACGGTTGAAACCAAATCTGGAATCAGCTTGATGGAAGGAACCCTGTAAGACTCTCTGTGGAAAATAATCAGAGTTATCGACATCAAGAGATGAACACATCGGAAGGTTATTGGAATCCATTGAAACATTATTGCAAGCCATTGAGGGGTTATTGTAAACCATTGAGGGATTATTGTAAACCATTGAAAAATTATTGGAACCCATTGAAAGGTTATTGGAAGTCATTGGAAGGTTATTGGAAGTCATTGGAAGGTTATTGGAAGTCATTGGAAGGTTTTTGGAAGGTATTTGGAAGTTTTTGGCAATTGCCGGAAAGTTTTGGAAATCCAGGCTCTCGACAGTAGAACCAGAGAACGATGCCTTTTTTTCAAGAGGAGGCATAACCTCAGCCAACTCCATGGAGGAAGTGAGCAGAACGCGCTCAGCATTCCTCCTCTTTGCCGCCCGGGACCGACGGAAACCCTTTCCACGTGGCATCTGCAATTATATGAAAACACACAGACATATACAGACATATATATATATATATATATATTTATTTGTGCCCTTAATTTGTACATCCTTTTTGACAAAAACGTTCTCCTGAACACATTACAAATGTGTTTACATTCACAAAAATACACGGGTACAAAAATAATTTTTCATTATAACTAAATTACCAATGACCAATTGATTCAATTAACTTGTAAACTGTAAAATAAAGCATGTATTTAACTTCTACACAATGCCTTGTATTACCTATATTTTCACATAGATAAAAAATAGTTTACCAGGCCTTACCTTAGATTACTTCTGAAAGTCTTCTGAAACACAAGGAAAAATCTCAAATTCAGTTCACACAACATTAATAGACAATTAGTCACCAATTATGATAATCAATTATAATAATCAATTTCAATGAGTATCAGTATTTGTTTCATTAAAAAGACAAACTCATAAAATTCATTAAAAATATATATATAATTAGTCTTTTCAATCTATTAAAAATGTACTACATTACACATTCACCAAATAATCACTATTAAAAATATTTGAGCTTTTAATGATTTTATATTGTAATCATTTCACAGTTATTCTCCACATTAGAAGCAAATTAATCTCAGTGGCATCATTTCAAAGACAGGGCTTAACCTAAACCAGGATTAGGCCTTAGTTCAATTATGATATTTAAGTAGGTTTTATAAACATGCCCTAGAAAAAACATTACTAGTGTGCATATTGAGACAAAACAATGATATTAAATAATATATATTTTGATAATATAATATATATTTTAAGATATGTCTAAAATCACTCAAACATGCATTTTACCCTTGGACTAGCTTAAGCCTTGAATGTGAAACCAATGGAGTAAATTTTAAATATTTAATTGAGGATAGGAGCAGAATGCAACTCAATGCATATATTTATAATATTTAAGAGTGCTGGCCTACATAATTAGAATACGTAAAGTAGCACAGAGGCAACACTATACACTTTTATTTGCACAGACGTGTTTCTACGCATGCCATCACGCAGATCGTCAAACTTCATTAAATATTATTTCTCGTAAGGTTCGAGTGGTGTCGTGTGTGTGTGTGTGTGTGACAGAGAGGAATTAGAAACAAGCAGAATGTGGTTGTTTGTAAAGCACACGCATCATCATGTATCTGTTTTAAAACTAAGCTAAGACATAAATCTGAAATTATCTTAATCAATATAGAATCGCTGGAGAGAATCTATAACACAATATCACATAAATTAAACAAACTGTTATGCGTAGCGTGCCAAGTTGATGCTTCATCTGCAATACAAACTGGTTTACTCTCGCACATCACGGGACCAGACTGTAATCGCAGCTTTGCACTTAAAAAAAAATGCATTTCATCATATCACAAATGCAATTAATTGTTCATCGCTAAGCTAACACATATGTATCTGTTACACTATATAGTGTCTGTATAGAATTAATAGTAGAATGAAGTAGAGAAATAATAACAAATAATATTTTGTAAACCAGCTGTTTCGTTGCAGTAATGAAACAAAACACATCAATACAAATGTCAGGATCCCAATGAACACTTAAATTAAAACATAACAAACCAGTATATAATACATACATGCACGTAAGCGTGGCCAATGTGGCAAAAATATCATATAACGATTATTTAAATAAAATAAAAAATCACAATTAACAAATTTATCACAGTTCTTTTTATGTTGGTTTTACCATTTTGCAAGTAACTAATCTCCCTATTTTTTAAACAAAACATTACAAGGTAACAAAAAGTAACAAAAAAAAATAATTGCAAGCATTTAGGCCAAAGTGGCAAACATAAAAATCGTTGTCAATATTTTCTTTGTTATTAAAAATTACAAACAAAGATACACATTGCATATACACACCAAAATATTCAAATAAACAATGCTTTATATATTATTATTACTTTTCACCTACAGTAGGTGTTAAACAGTAACATTAAAATACAAAAATAAAACACTAAATTGACTTTACTGTATTTATAGATTGATTCGTATTAAAGCTACTAGTAAAGTTCTCAGTCAACAGCAAATAGTTATTTTCTCCTAGTCCCCATTGACTTCCTTAGTATAGTTTTCCCTACTATGCAATTCAATGGAGGTCAGCAACTTTATGGATAGATACATTATTCAAAATATCTTATTTTGTGTTCAGCACAAGAAAGAAATTAATACAGGTTTGGAGCAAATTTAGAATGAGTAAAAAATGACACAATTATCATTTTTGAGTGAACTTTTCTTTTAATGATAAGCCGAAACATGTTTATTATAAGGCTACTCTGTCACTTTAAGACCTGCACGCGACGCGTCTAATACACGCATGACTCGCACCCAGTTTTCTCTCAAATGTTTTCTTGCTTTCACTTTAGTCATAAACCAAATGTGTTTACGTAAATCTTTTATTGACAAGTATTGGCTTAATAAGACACAAAGACAACTTAGTCCATTAACCAAGGCGCTGTTTAACAGGCTTTAAGTGTCTAACATACACTTCGGGTTTAATGCGCTCAGAAACACGCATGAACAGCGCATCAGCACACGAATGAAATATTTAACCATGCAAATGCAAATAATGCCCTTTAGTGAATTGCAGTGTCCCGTGAGTGTAACTCTACCTCTGCATTAACATGTGATGTCAATGCACGTCGCGTTGTACAGTGGCGGAAACGCCAGAAAACTGATAAAATGTGTGCTACTATTGCATGATAATATATTTCTTCAAAAGTAGATCGTGAACGTATTTTAATCATCTACGAACAAAACTCGTACAATCTGAATTCATTCCGATGAATGAATCTGAATATTGTTTACATGGACACTAAACGTGATCAAAAAGCATTCGCACTACAAATGACAACCGGAATATTTACCTCACAGAACAATACGCACTTTAGTCTGTCGCATTTCGTGTTGTTTTCTTATGAATCATGATAGGCTCTCTCAAAATGGTACAAATACGCACATTCCTACACGTACTGAACTAAAGTTAATGCTCTCTTCAACGACCACAGGATTCGAGAATAACATATTTTCAAACGAATCATACCTTCAAAACACCTCATCTATACAACACACTACATATAGGATTATTTTAAAATACTTTTGCATGCTATTTTGTTAAGATTAACGTTAGCTTTACAACACCACAATGAGCAAACCTCATTAAATTAAAACACCAACTAACGCCTATTTCTC